>NC_082690.1:12029238-12393405 GCF_949987515.2 Delphinus delphis
GTCACAGTGGCTTTAGCATTTCTGGTGGGGACTGTGCCTCTGGTAGACACAGTTCATGCCCAGGCACACGCCTTACTCCCTCCTCTGCTTGTCTGTCACGATGGCACCGTGCCTGCTCTGAGGAGTGCATCAGGGTTTGACTGCTGCACAGTTTGTGAGCAAGTGAGCATAAAACAGCAATGATGGGACTTCCCTGGTGGCGCAGTGGTTAAGAATCCGCCTGCCAATGCAGGGGACAAGGGTTCGAGCCCTGGTCTGGGAAGATCCCACATGCCGCGGAGCAACTAAGCCTGTGCGCCACAACTACTGAGCCTGTGCTCTAGAGCCCGCGAGCCACAACTACTGAAGCCTGTGCGCCACAACTACCGAGCCTGCACACCTACAGCCCATGCCACAGCTACTGAGCCCGCGTGCCACAACTACTGAGCCTGTGTGCCACAACTACTGAAGCCACCACAGTGAGAAGCCTGGGCACATCAACGAAGAGTAGCCCCCGCTCGCCGCAACTAGAGAAAGCCCGCACGCAGCAACGAAGACCCAATGCAGCCAAAAATAAATAAATTTATATAAAAAAAGACAGCAATGATAATGCCTACGACAAGTCACCTCTCTGCTGTGACTATACCCGTGTGATCAGAAATAAATGACCAAAACGCTAGTAGCTATCCCCAAATACCTAGAATTCGGTATATAGTAGAATGTGTTTGAAAGAGGTTGGCCAGCCAATGGCCTTAAATTGAAAATCTACCTAATCAAGACAGTATAAATCAACATGGATGAATGCTGCTAGAAACTAACAAGAATGAGAGTTGACTCCTGGAAGCTCTCAGAATGTTCTTGGTTATACTAGAATATTAGATCTAGCCTCAAGTGTCACATTTACTCTCCCAACCAGAGCAAAAAAACAAAACAAAACAAAACTCTACAACACTTATGAGAGGAAGTAATCTCCCCTCAGCTTAAATATATCCAATGTGTCCTACAAAACAGTCGAGGAAATTAAAATACTGAGTTTTAGTTTTTACTAAGTCTCCCTTTACCCACTTTCTGTTTTGCTTATCCCATACTGCTACTGAAGTCCTAGAAATCATCATTCAATATTTCACTTGATTCTTGTATTATTAAGCAGAAACAACATACAGTGGCCCCTTGGTATCTGCGAGCGACTGGGTCCAGGACAGGCAGGGGATACCAAATTCCACAGGTGCTCAAGTCCCAGAGCCGGCCCTCTGTATCCACGGTTCCACATCCGCTAATTCAACCAATTGTGGATTTTCTACTACTGCAGTACTATTTATTGAAAGACGCCCTTCTATGAGTGAACCCGCTCAGTTCAAATCCATTTTGTTCAAGAGTCAACTATATATGAAAGTGTTTGAGAGGAAAAATTATATACCACCATAAAAATGAAGATGATTATTCCTGAGTCCTTTTCTTACCTTCAGACAATTCTGAAATTCAGTTCAACTAAGAATACCTTACTGTGCCTGTCTCCCACCCAGTAATTTCTGGCACACGGTGGTTTATGAGACAGAACGTGGGATCTTTTGTGAAGGCTACACTTCCCAGGTGATGAGAGAGATCTCAATGAATGAAAACATTCCGTTTCCCAGGAGAGCTGCTGAGGAATACAGGCTCTATGACCTTACTGCCCAGAGTAAAATGCCGTTAATATTTATAGTATTCTGAGGGCACAGGATCCTTTATACATTTGTATTACTTTACTAAAATTTATAATTTTACATGCATATTTTAATCTGGCCTCAGTTTAGTCCATATTGAAGTCGCTACACCTTTCATTTTTGCTAGAGAGCAAAACTGAATCCTTTATCAGATCAGCCCTTGATCACCTATCTAGATACTTATAATTAGAGGCTCAGATTTTGATGTTAAAAGAGAGTTCATTCAGTTAAATTTCTGGCTCTTCCACTTAGTGGCTACGTACACCTACACAACTTTCAGAGCCTTGGTTCCTAGTCTGCAAAATGGGGATAATAATGTCGATATCTAAGAGCCTCTTGTAAGGATAAATGAGATAATATATATCAAGCAAATAGTCCTACAAATGGTAGCTAATTATATTGAAGTATTTTTGTAAATAAGACCTTATCAAACACATATACTAGTTACTGTACTGCTGCTTTCTGGTTTTCTTTTTCTTTAACATATGAGGTTTCAGAAGGCCCCAGAGCTGAAGAGGTTATCTCTAATGCTCTAGGAATTACATTGATCTCTTTCTTCTGAGTGCCGAGTGTCATGGGGCTAGTTCTGGAGTGGGGTTTAAGGATTATCATATGAAGATCCTCTTTCCACTCTTGATTCATTCACTGCAGTCAATGCTGCTCCAATTTCCATTAAGTAAAAGGTTTTCTCTAATCCATATACATCGAACTGTGGCTTGACTTTGCTGAGGAACAAGGGAGTAATTGCTTTGAGGAGCTTCTAGTAACATCAAAACACAAGAGTAGGGCTCAAGTGATTTTGTCAGGCAGCTTTTAAAACGGTTGCCCATAAAAGCAAGAAGGAAGAGATCTTCCGTCTTAAGGCAAGGCTTTGACTAATTATTTTGAACTACAATTCCCAGAATGCCATCTACCTGACAGAAATGAAAGTCTTCTTGAATTTCATACTGAGAGCCTGAGATCAATTTGTCTATTTCATGGCTAGTAAACTACTCAGATCCAAGTAACAATACACCTAAGAAAGGTTTCCAAGGCTAAAGTGAGGCAGAGAAAAGGGGCCAGTAACAAAACACTCGCCTGAAGGATATTTTTGAGGCATTACTTGGCTACATGCTTCAGTTCAGCTTTCCTTTGTAGTACGGAACTGGTCCTGTAAATGTTCAATGTATGAAGCACTGTACAGCCAAGCAATGACTAGGGCTGTAACCCATTCTAACCCTGGGGATTATAGTCTATCATTAAGGATTTCCAAGGCAAATCCGTCCAAGGAAAATACCATTATTTAAGGATCTCTGAATCAGAAGGCCAAGGCCCTAATGATGCTTTTGACTTTGTAAGTATGGTTTTTTTATTTTGAAATATACTGAGTGGTATTTACATTGTCCTTGGGTCAAAAGCAAGGTTAAAGTCAGGTCTCTGAGCCCCACTCAAAGAGGAAAAACTCGACATTGGAGAAATGAGGTCACGTAATGGATCCTTTCCTTGGTTTCTTCATCGTAAAAGTACAGACAAGAATACCTATCCACCACGAAAGATATTTTTTTCCGATGCCCCTCCCACCCCCGTAGTAAATAAAAGTACCATTTATTACCTAGGAGACTGTGACTCTCCTAGATTAGAGCTACAATACAAACATGGTTTAAAGGTCCCCAGCCTTTTTGGCACCAGGGACCGGTTTCGTGGAAGACAGTTTTTCCATGGACGGGGGTGGGGGTTGGGGAGGGGGTGTGGTTCAGGCAGTAATGCGAGTCATGGGGAGCGATGGGGGGCAGCAGATGAAGCTTCATTTGCTGGCCCGCCGCTCACCTCCTGCTGTGCGGCCCCGGGGTTGGGGACCCCTGGTTTAAAGCATAGAGTCAGACTGCAGGAGTTTTCTGTTCCACCACCCACCCGGTGGAATAAATGGGTATAACATAACTGGTTTCTTTAAGCCTCATTTGCAGTCTACAAGATGGGAGCATTATAGTGTCCACCTGTTGAGGCTGCCATAAGGATTAAATGAGATGATACATGTAAAGCGTTTGGCACAGGGATGGGCTCGGGACAAGCATTCTATAAATGCTATTGTTGTTAGAACCTTAAAGTAATCTGTGCCTTTTCTTGTTCCTTCCAACCCCAGTTCTAAACTGTCACCAAGTCCTATCAGTTCTTTATAAACATAAAGAATTACCTATGAAGTAATTAATTCATAAATTACCTATGAAGTAAATGAATAAAAGATTGCTACGAAGGATATACACTCATATAAGAGTATATGTGGGTTGGGACTTCCCTGGCAGTCCAGTGATTAAGACTCTGTGCTTCCACTGCAGGGGGCGAGGGTTTGATCCCTGGTCGGGGAACTAAGATCCCCCATAACGTGTGGCGCAGCCAAAAAAAAAAAAAAAAAGAGAGTATGTATTGATGTATTGGTTATTCTGAGAGGAAGACGGGGACGGATTTGAGAAGGGGAACCAGGAAACTATCTAGCACTTTATGTTTTAAAATATATATCTGAAACAAACATGGCAATAAGGGTGAGATGGTATTTTTCTCTGTACTTTTCTGTAGGTTAGAATTTTTTCTTGATTAAAAAAACTCAGGGAGTTTCCTGGCGGTCCAGTGCTTAGGACTCGGCACTTTCGTGCTTTCACTGCTGTGGCTGGGGTTCAATCCCTGGTTGGGGAACTAAGATCCTGCAAGCCGCACGGCGCAGCCAAAATACATAAATAAAATAAAAAGTATTTTAAAAAACACCTCAACATCAATAACAAAGCACTCTGACGTTGGGTGACTTTATCTCTGCCGGCTTCATCTTCCTAATCTGTAAAATAGGAATAGCAGCACTTCCTTGCAGGATTACAATGAAGAATTGAGTGAAATTCTTCAAAAGAGATGGCCTTTCAAAAGAGACGTCATTATTGTTATTGTTGTCATTGTAATTATTACCATCTGGTAGTCTCTTTGTCCACTGTGTTTTTACCCTCTAATCCATAATGCACCAGCTTGCAGAATAATCTTCCTTGAACACTGCTTCATCTCACTGCCCTCCCCAAGAACCTGCGTTTTCTCCTCCAGCTGTGCCCAACCCAGTCCAGTCAGGGGCGGCTGGCTGGTTAAAGCCTCCCTAAGCCCCTCTTTTGCCCCCCAGCTCTATGGCTGCACCTCAGTTATAGCATTTATCACTTATACAGTGGACATACGAAGAGCGCGTTCGTTAAGTCCAATTTGTTAAGTCCAACAAAGTTAGCCTAGGTGCCCAACTAACACAATCGGCTGTAGAGTACTGTACTGTAATGGGGTTATGATACATTCGCATCCTTGAAAGTTTGCAACTTGAAGGTTCGTATGTAGGGGATTTACTGTACTGTGCTGTGAGATCCCCTAAGAAGCAAATGAGCTCGACTCAACTTGACATTTCCAGTGAAAGAGAGAAAGAGGGAAAGACGAAGAAAAAGACTCAGGGCTGGGCTCTCATTCTGGCTCCACACAAGTCTTCGCTGTGACTGCATTCTTGGGACACGTCATCTGAGTTCTGTGTTCCACGTCCTACCCGCGGCGTGGGCTGGGGGCAGTCCACGACAGTCCCCGTCAGCAGGCCCCTCCTCTGTCTACTTTCCCTACACTCAGAACAAATCCTCTGCCATCAAGTGGGGCTCAATGTGCCACACACATTCATTCTAATTCTATTCTTCTTTTCCCAAATCTTACCTAGTCTCCAAAACCCTGCCTGCCCAAGTTCTAGGCCGTCCAATAAACTTTCCTCAATTTACTTTAACCCTAATTAAAAAAACATCTAACACATATAGAACTTACAGTCACTGTTTGAAGCACTTTTTATATATGTATACATAGACTTATTTTAGCCTCACTGTAAGTCTGTGAGGTAACTATTATTACTATCCCATTTTTACTGAGGAGGAACTGAGGCACAGAGAGTTTAATCGGGCTTGGCCAAGGTCACACAGCTAGTCAGTGGCACAGTTTCAACCCATATGGTCTGCTTCAGGTGCTCTGTACTTTACCACCATCCCAAGACCCCTGTCTAATCAATAGCTTTTAACTTCAGTACTCTAGCATATCATTTATATTTTCATTAAAACTGAGTAATATTGTACTCATTTAAATCCTCTTAGATGTTTTGGTGGCTTCTAGCCTAAAGTTAATACCCCGTAAGTACTGATTATTAGAAATTAAATCTTTATGTGATTATATAAGCCCAGGAAGGTAGACCTCTCCTGGCTCAGGTAGGCTTCTACCCCCAGAACGTACTTTACTGACAGTGATGGCAATCCTGTGAGAGAAGCAGGCTGGCTCGTTTGACAGATGAGAAAGACTGAAGGGACTTATTTCAAATTATACACTAAACGGCAGTGCCTGGACCAACTCGAGACCACCTGGCTCCAAGTCATGGTATTTGCTAGACCAGGCTTTCGGGGATTTCTCCAGGGTGAGGTCACAGCAGTGGGGATACTTGGAATATGGACAGGAAATGAGCATAAGAAAGGCACATGCCCTTATTATTAATAACTATTCTCATCTTATGCGTTTTTTTAAAAAATAGAAATGAGTGTGACGAAAATCTTGGCTCCGAGCTGTCGTTAGCTGCTTGGAGACCTGTGTCACACACACTACAAAGGTGCTCATTCCAACAGCCTGTCCAGAAACAGACTCACAGACTTAAAAAATAAACTTCTGGTTATCAAAGGGGAAAGGCTGGGGAGAGGGATAAATTAGGAGATTGCGATTAACATGTACACACTACTATGTATAAAACATAATCAACAAGGACCTACTTACTGTACAGGGAACACTACTCAATATTCTGTAATAACCTATATGAGAAAAGAATCTGAAAAAGAACAGATATATGTATAACTGAATCACTTGGTTGTACACCTGAAACTAACACAACATTGTAAATCAACTATACTCCAATATAAAACAAAAAACGAAAACTGAGAGCCTGTCCTAACTTTCACTTGGGACAGTACCAGTAATTATGTAACAATGCCTTTCAGAACCCACTGTTTTCTGACACAAGCCAATTCCTTACCTGTTCTTCGCACCAGCATCTTGGGTATGGAGGTTTCTCTGAGCTGCTTTTCTGCTTGCTTCCTCTTCCGTCTCACTCAAGTTCTCCTCCTCTAAGCTGTCAGGCTCCATGTCGTTGTCCTGAATTTGGTCTTCAAGTTTAGACTGGGACTTGATCTCTTGAGTGACGCTTTCTGAATCAGATTCCAAGGAGTCTCTTGAAATCAAATGTAAGTCTTCTTTCTTAAAAGGTGGCTCTGTGGACTGGACCTTTAAGTTGGTGTGATGAACAGGAGACAGAATAGAGCGCTTGGGAATTAATTTACGATGAATCATCTTGAGAAAATACAAAAATGAACAGGGATACTCTTGTGGATGGCAGCAGCTGGCTGAATGTTTAAAGTCGTGGTTCGCAAAAGAATTTGCCTAAAAAAATTATATTTATGTTACTCTGTGACTACTGAAATCTCTTTAATTCCAATGTTAATCAAAAAATTAAGTAAGAGAAACTTGTTATTACCTGCAGGCTTTTGTATGCCCCCTTTTGTATGTATGAGAAAGGTCTATTGGAAAAACTATTATGTTTTTCTCTCTACAGAAACACATCTGATGTAGAGCTCATAAACAGTCTGAGTAATCAAATGCAGCTTTATTGAGAAAATTAAATGACTGGATTCCTTTTTTGAGCTTCCAAGGGCCTGTTACAGATAAGCCCGGACAAAGCGAAATGGCTAATTAGGGACAGTACTTCAATGCCTTATTTCCAAGACCCAGGGCACTGACATAAATATGCCATGTTCAGTAGAGTAAAACAGGTTCAGGGTCTGCCTTTTGGAAAATAAAGGAGGGGGAGAGAAGTAGAGTATGGTTTCCACCGTTGGAACTGTAAAACTGAAGGAAGCTGTTTTGCTCCTAAACCTATATTGGCTGACTCTTATCATTTGGAAGATTTTTTGATACCCAGATTGCTGTTAGGTAGGAATGTGTAATTTAGGTGGACATTACATAGAGATCAACCTCAGCTCAGAGGAAAAAACAAAAAACCCATGATAATGATTAAAACTGTTCAACAAAAGATTTGGTGGCCTTGTGAATTCTGCCATTCAGTGATTCATAGCAGAGGCTGGGTGTCCACCTACCTGAATGGAATGCAGTTCTGGGGAATGCTGGGTGGGTGAAAGATTGGCCTGAATAACAGCTCGGGTCCCTTGTAACTAGCTTAAGAGTATGATT
Source organism: Delphinus delphis (assembly GCF_949987515.2). NCBI lineage: Eukaryota > Metazoa > Chordata > Mammalia > Artiodactyla > Delphinidae > Delphinus > Delphinus delphis. Next base: position 12,037,167 of record NC_082690.1, read on the forward strand.
CCAAGTGAGCCCTCCCTGTCTCAAAGGGCTGTCATAAAGACCCACGAGATGGTTTACGGAAAGGATGCTTTGAGTTCAGATAGGATTGAAAGGAAATGATGTTTTTGGATGTGCTTCCTTTCATCTCTACTTGGCATTTCTATTTGCTCTGTCTTCCATCTCACTGCCTTTATGCTGTTTTTTTTTGTTGTTGTTGTTTTTCTGTAGGTCAGGTAACAGAAACAACCTTTCTCATCAGAGATTACTGTAAAATTTGTTTCAATGGCTTTCTCTTGTTCTTTGGGCAAATCCTCTCTTTAATTAAATAACACGACCTTCTTGCTAGTCCTAGTTGACCTTGTTGCTAATATTTCCAAGGAACATCCTCAACTCCTTGGAGGAAAGCACCTTAACAAACAAAACAGACCAAAGGTAACATTCATACTTAAATACATCTGATATTTAAATATCTATGGTTTTCTTTTTAATTCAAAGTTCCCCCTGTTGGTAGACTAACATATTATTGTCAAACTGCACAGACCAGTTTGCTGTATTAATTCTCTTATTTTAAAAATATGAATTTCATTCTACCGTATTATTTTAATTTTGATAAGCAGATCAACTGTTGCTTTTAGGGTATTTTTAGAAAGTGTCAAATCCCTCAAATACTAACACATTTGTAATAAACACCAGTCTTACTTTAAGAGTTCAAGTCACTGTACTTGGGATCTTAAAGAAAACTTAAAATAATCATTATATTTCAATTTGGAATTGCTCCTTCATGAAATAATTCAGTCCCTTCAATTTCTCTTTTAAATACATGGACTAGGATTTCTTGGAGTTAATCAATTAAAAATGTCCATAGAAGAAGATACAATTTTTGTCATTAATGAAGTTGGGGAGATTATGAAGAGAGCAAAGGCAGATACCATCCAAGTTGGGTCGTCTGTGGAAGGTGTGATTTTATGAAAGCATGGGATTAAAGTAGGAAAAGCTGATAGCTGAAATAAATTAAAAGTGGGCCTTTTAAATGTAGCGAATGTGGCTGCCTAGTGGCACAAAGTTTCTCACTGAAATTTCTGACCAAGAGGGGCTGACGCATCTCCTAAATAAACAAGACAGACAGGGATAAACCGGTGGCACTAAGAAACGGCTAATTCCCTAGGGGTCCCTTCAAGACCTTGGGCCTAGCCCATCAGTACTGGGAGAAACACATTTCCTTCTGTAGGTGAAAAGGAGCCCTGCTTTAAGGACTAACCTACCAAGATGAGTGGTAGAGGAAAAGGTGCCCTGTTTTGGAACAAGCCCGAAGCTGCCCAAAGGGGAGTTGGGTTTATTTTCTCCACCCCTCTTTTCTCCGATGGACAAGACTGGGCAACCAGGAGCATTTTAAGGCCCAGGAAGTGATGGGTCCGGTGGGTCTGATGCCCTGGACCGGTCTAATCAACCCACGCTAGGGCTGTTCTGGGAGTCTGGGCGCCAAAGTCTTTCCAGATCCCGGCCACCTGGGCCCCGTCCCTGCCTCGGCCACCGTCTGCCCTTCCCGCCTGGGTCCCAAGTGCTCCCCGGCGCGGGCTCCTTTGAGTTCGCCCCGTCCAGATCCAGTTTCCTCGAGAGGTTTCCTGCCGTCCCCACTCCGAGTCCCACCCCTCCCAATCCCCTCCTCTGGCGCACCGCCCACCACGCCTGTCACCTGCCCGGCGCTCCTGGCTGCCGCGACCCCGGCGGGCCCTCATCCTCAGCGCCTCCGCAGCCCGGCTGCCCGGCGCCTCCCAGTCCCGCCCCGCGTCGCCTGGTGCTGCCCTGGAGACCGGGGCCAACAGGACCCACCCCGCGCGGCTCGGCCAGCACGGCCGTGGGTGGGGCCGCACCGGGGGGCGGGGCCGGTGCGGTCCAGGCTCCAGCCTCCCGATCACTCGGTGCCCTGTCTTGTCCTGGTGGAGACGGTGGGAACGGTTGTGATGAGGATGGCCAGGGGAGAGCTCCCAGGACCCCGGGAGCTCTCGAAGAAGCTGCTCGCAGGTCACACTGGCTTTTCCAAAGTTGTAATGCAAGGAAAGACAGGGCACCGAGCGGGAGGAGATATTTGCAACACATACTGCTAGGAAACGTGAAGAACAAGTTAGGAAGGCAAATGATCCAGTTAAAGAATGGGCAAATGACTTGAACAGGAATATCCCAAAAGAAACCCAGTGGCCAATAACTGTCTGTTGTTGATTGAAAAGGTGCTTAATTCGTTAATAATCAGAAGCGGATAAATTAAGACCACCGTGGATATAGCTCCATACTCACCAGTTGGGCATGCATTAAAATATCTGACAGCGCCCAGGGTTGGAGAGGAGGGAGAGCAAAGACACCCCCCCCCCCCATATACTGCAGACGGGAGTGTGAGGCCTTGCAGACACTTTGGAAAATGGCTTGACATTAGCTAGAATGTGTACACCCTATGGTTCAGCAATTTCACCTTTAGGTATTTACCCCACAGCTGTGTGTGCTTCTGGGCACCCGAACTGGAAATAACTGAAATGTCCATCAACAATAGAATAGTTAATTAAACTGTAGTATTCCGTATACTGACCTGCTATACAATAGTGAAAATGAATGAAACACAGCTGTGTGCAATGATACAGAGGCAACTTAAAAATATATTGATAATATTGAGTTTAAAAAAAACCAAATAATTTTGTATATAAATATTTATAAAGGCAAAATTAAACTGTATTATGTTTATGGATGCATACGTAGTAAAGAAAACTATGAAAACAAAACCAAAGTAGTGATTCTCATAAAGTTAGGATTGTGGTCAGTTCTGATGGGCAGGGCAGGGTGGGGATTTTTAGGGAAGAGTGCCTTTGAGATTGTATTTCCTGACTTTTAATGCTGGTTACATAGATATTCATTTTATAACAATTCATTAAGCTATACATTTATGTACGTGTAGAATATTACACTATTTTAAAAATCTTCAAAGAAGTGTAAAGAAAGGAAGGGTTGGGAATTATATTCATATTAACACAGCATTAAAACCACAAATAGATTTGAATAACTGACTTCAGAGAGGGAGGAATTCTTCAGTATTGGTTGCCTCATTAATGATCGGAAACACAGAGAATTGGAAAAATCTTGAGTACTCAGTTTTACCATTTTTTATTCTGCTTTTTATTAGAGTTAGATTTTTTTTTTGACAAGGGAATTAAAACCTTTATTATGGGGCTTCCCTGGTGGCGCAGTGGTTGAGAGTCCGCCTGCCGTTGCAGGGGACACGGGTTCGTTCCCCGGTCCGGGAAGATCTCACATGCCACGGAGCGAGCCATGGCCGCTGAGCCTGTGCGCCCGGAGCCTGTGCTCCACAGTGGGAGAGGCCACAGCAGTGAGAGGCCCGCGTACCGCAAAAGAAAAAACAAAAAAAACACAAACCTTTATTATGGTAAAATAATTGAACCCTACAACATTGCTTGCTTTATTTGATTTGATTATGACTCAGGGATGCATGACTGATTCAAGCTACATCCTAGTTTTGTTTCATATGCTTGTGGTTGATGCTATTATTTTTAAAAATATCTATTTGCTGTCACCTTTGACTTTTGGTTCAACATTGATTTATTAATTTACTGGTCAAATTTCATTATAAAAACTTAACGTAATTTTCTTCCACCTTCCCTTATTTTATTGAAATAAATATAGTTGGAATTGACTTAAGAGGCCTCTGACTGATTTGGAAATAACTTTTTTTATTAGTGGCATTTTTTCTTTAATTAATTAATTTTTTAATTGAAGTATATTTGATTTACAATGTTGTGTTAGTTTCAGGCGTACAGCAAAGTGATTCAGTTGTGTATATATGTATGTACCTACATACATATGTATATATATATGTATTCTTTTCCAGATTTTTTTCCCATATAGGTTATTACCAAATATTGAGTATAGTTTCCTGTGCTACACAGTAGGTCCTTGTTGTTGATCTATTTTATATATAGTAGAGTGTATATGTTACTCCTAAACTCCTAATTTATCCCTCCCCACCACCATTCCCCTTTGGTAACCATAAGTTTGTTTTCTTTTTTCTTTTTTTTTTCTTTTGGCCACACCACATGGCTTGTGGGATCTTAGTTCCCCGATCAGGCATTAAACCCCGGCCCTGGCAGTGAAAACACCAAGTCCTAAGCACTGGACCCCCAGGGAATTCCCCATAAATTTGTTTTCTAAGTCTGTGAGTCTATTTCTGTTTTGTAAATAAGTTCATTAGTGTCATTTTTTTAGATTCCATGTATAAGTGATATCATATGATATTTGTCTTTCTCTGTCTGACTTACTTCACTTAGTATGATAATCTCTAGGCCCATCCATGTTGCTGCAAATGGCATTAATTCATTCTTTTTTGTGGTTGAGTAATGTTCCATTGTATATATGTACCACATATTCTTTTTTGTGTGTGTGTTTGTGTGTTACGCGGGCCTCTCACTGTTGTGGCCTCTCCCGTTGCAGAGCACAGGCTCCAGACGCGCAGGCTCAGCGGCCATGGCTCACGGGCCCAGCCGCTCCGCGGCATGTGGGATCTGCCCAGACCGGGGCACGAACCCGTGTCCCCTGCATCGGCAGGCGGACTCTCAACCACTGCGCCACCAGGGAAGCCCTACCACATCTTCTTTATCCATTCCTCTGTGATGGACATTTTGGTTGCTTCCACGTCTTGGCCATTGTAAATAGCCTTTGAGATCGTATTTCGTGACTTTTAATGCTGGTTACATAGATATTCATTTTATTATAATTCATTAAGCTATACATTTATGTATGTGTAGGATATTACACTATTAAAAAATCTTCAAAGAAGAGTAAAGGAAGGAATGGTTGGGAATTATGTTCATATTAACACAGCATTGAAACCACAAATAGATTTGAGTTACTGTATTCAAAGAGGCAAGAATTCTTCAATACCAGTTGTCTCATTAATGACAGGAAACGTGGAGCATTGGAAAATATCTTTAGTACTCAGTTTTACCATTTTTAAAACAATGAGTAACAGGTTTTTGTTTGTTCGTTTGTTGGTTTGTTTTGGCTGCGTTGGATCTTCGTTGCTGCGCGTGGGCTTTCTCTAGTTGTGGCGAGCGGGGGCTACTCTTCGTTGTGGTGTGTGGGCTTCTGACTGGGGTGGCTTCTCTTGTTGCAGAGCCGGGCTCTAGGCATGCGGGCTTCAGTAGTTGTAGCGTACGGGCTTAGTTGCTCCGCGGCATGTAGGATCTCCCCGGACCAGGGCTCAAACCCGTGTCCCCTGCATTGGCAGGCGGATTCTTAACCACTGCGCCACCAGGGAAGTCCAATTTTACCATTTTTTATTCTGCTTTTTATTAGAGTTAGATTTTTAAAAAAACTTTTTTGACGGCAGGGACCTTGTGAGTATACAACAGGACCTCAATGTTACTTGAAGAAATGAAAGCAAGGTTGCTGAAAGCGTTGATGTTATTCTGTCCAGCATATTATACAGTTAACATCAGAGCAACTGCAAACAAACTCCACGCAGAAGGATTTACTCCTCATTGCAGCTAACAGGGTATGTTATATAATCAGAGCTAAGTCATTCACACCTTTTGACTGTCTCATTACTGGTCTGTGGAAATCGTTGCTATGGTTCTTCAGACTCTTCAAGCATTTTCTGCATTATCCAGAAAAGAGTTTATTCTGCTTGTCTGAAAATGAGTGGTTCGTATGAGTCAGGAATCCACCAATCCAGCAGCTACTTGCAGAGACTAGTCACGCACAGAGGATGGAATACCCTGAACTTGATTTTCCTCCTTCCTCTTCTGGAATGGCTGTCCTGATTATTCTTACTCAGAGTCACTAAAGGCTGGAATAATAAACACAGGTGGCAGTCAGGGTCCAATCAGGAGACAGAAGCCACAGCAGTTTTTGTTTGTTTGTTTGTTTGTTTTTGCGGTACACAGGCCTCTCACTGTTGTGGCCTCTTCCATTGCGGAGCACAGGCTCCGGACGCGCAGGCTCAGCGGCCATGGCTCACGGGTCTAGCTGCTCTGCGGCATGTGGGATCTTCCCGGACGGGGGCACGAACCCGTGTCCCCTGCATCGGCAGGCGGACTCTCAACCACTGCGCCACCAGGGAAGCCCAACAGTTATTTTAATGGAAATAATTTAATATGAAGATTTATTGACTGAAAAGTAGCAAAGGGAGCCCAGGTATCCTGGGAATAGTAGCTACAGGAAACAATTACCCGCCCCCCTATTTCTGGGGGAACACAGGGAAGAATTTGTAACGATCAACATTTAGAAGCTGGAAGAAAGGGGCCAGTGCTGGGACGAGGAGGAAATTCCAAGCTGATGAGTGCTGGTGTCTTTAAGAGGTGTGATGAAGCTGGTTCTGGGAGCACTGGGAAAACTGGCGCCAACTGCTGCTACTGAAACAGGCTGAGCTGCGGGGGTGAAGAAATATGTCAGGACGACTCTGAGAGGAAAAAGCTGGGGAGGAACAGTCCCTTTTCCTTTTCAAGCTGTGTAGTGTCCCTCTACCGCCCCCTACTGGCAGAGCCTAACAAGGAGTGACTGGCCAAGGAGAAATGAGGTTTACAGAAGTTGCCCCCGTATGACAGCAGAGTGCATGAGTGCGTTCGAAACGGAGAGACAGTGGTTTAATAAGCAGCACAGAGATACACTGTTCTGCAGAATTCTTAAGGATTATAGAGTGCATGCATATGAACAAAATAAAGCTGTAAAGTGCATTATTATTATGGTAATAATGATGATAATTTACATATGATTAACAACTTCCCGGGGTTTGCAAAGTGCTTTTGCATATGTCATCTGTTCAGAGTCAAACTGGCAATCTGATGCTGAACTAACTAAAACACAAAGAAGAATGAGAAAAACACGTCAAAAAATGATCAAAATAGTAATAGGGTAGTTCTCAACCCAGGGTGGTTCTGTCCACCAGAGAACATTTGGCAATGTCTGGAGACATTTTCTATTGTCATGACTTAGGGGAGTGCTACTGGCATCTAGTGGGTAAAGGCCAGGGACGCTGTTAAACATCCCACAATACACAGGACTGCCTCCACAACAAAAAATTATCCAGTTAAAAATGTCAGTAGTGCTGAGGTTGACAAACCCTGCGCTAGAGGAACAGCCCTTGGTCTGTGGCCACAAGGCACCCAAGTGCATGATTCTGTCTTTGTACCGACACATGCATGGCACTGACTTATCATTAGCTGTTAATGGTTCTGTCATCTCCTCACTATACTATAAGCTCTGAGAGACCAAGGACTAGTTGTGCCCATGACACCTAATGGGTGCTCAGTATACATTGAGGAAAAGCCACAATGCCTTACACTTCGGCACTTGAATGGAGAGTAGATAAGTATAGCCCGTCAGGTCTTTTTCTAGAGATACGCTCATATGTGGCACATAACTAGGATGATTAAATAACTTATTATTAAAATCCAGAATACATTCAAGAATTTTAAAAAATATGCTATTAATAAATAAAATAAGACAATAGGTATGGCCTGAAATTGTCTTGGATAGCCGGAAAGTGTGGTTACTCTCTATAACTCTAACAAGTTGAAATGTCTGGTTCCTTCACTTATATGTTAAATTAGGAGCAGTAAATTAGGAATGAGGAGAGAAGGGCACTCTGAGGACAGAAAGAAAGGACAGTACCAGCAAGTAAAGGAACAGAAATAACATAAGAGATGTTCAAAAAGACCCAGAGCCACCTGGGGTCCTTTGGTGTAGGCAGCAAGCAACCGCATAGCTGAAAACCCTGTGTGAGAATCACGGTATTAGAGCAAGCATGATTAATTTTCATAATGATTAATTTAAAAAAACTCATAAAATAGATCAGTTTAATAAATACTAGAAAGGTAAAAGTCAGGTAATCTATTCTACAAAGATTTTTATCCACATATTAAAATGTTTAAAATTTCAAGGGATAAGCTCTCAATAATCCAGAAAAATGTACTTATTTAGCATAACCAATCTTGAGAATTTTAGAGGACTGAAGCTGTGTAAATGCAGTTCAACAGGGAGATATGCAGGGAACACTAACGCTGTTCTAGGAGAACTAGTCGAGTGCTGGGCGAGCCTGGAGGGAGGGAGGGGAGTTCTGCCTGCTGGGATCAGAAGCTTTAGGAACAAGATGATCCCATATAATGACTCTTATGAATACAAATTAACAAATAATCAACGATTGCCTTTCTTCTTCTGTTTTGATTCCTTGGTTTTCTTTTCTAAAAATAATTTTAAAACGTTTGTATTATGGCAATTTAAGAACACACAACAGTAGAGAGAAAGGTAGCCCTCGTCTAGCTTCAAAAATGATCCATCTGTGAGCAGTCTTGTTTCTACACATACTGTTCTCTACTCCGACCAAATTATTTAAAAGTAAATCCCAGCTGTTATGAGGTTTCATCTGTAAGCATGTAAGGATGTCTCTTTTATTTTTTTTAAATATTTATTTATTTTGGCTGCGCCCGGTCTCAGTTGCAGCACGCGGGATCTTTGTTGCGGCACGCGGGCTTCTTAGTTGCAGCATGCGGACTCCTTAGTTGCGGCATGCATGTGGGATCTAGCTCCCTGACCAGGGATCTAACCCGGGGCCCCTGCATTGGGAGCGTGGAGTCTTACCCACTGCACCACCAGGGAAGTTCCCTAAGAGACAATTTTTAAATAATTGCAATAGCATTGTCACATCTGAAATAAAATTCACAATGACTCCTTAATATCATTTAATACTGAGTCAGTGTTCAGACTTCCCAGGCTGTCTTCTAGGTGTCTTTTTATAACTGGTGGGTTTGAATCAGGATCCAAAAAATTCTACAGTGATTTTTTAAAATAACAGCTTTATTGAGATACAATTCACATACCACACAATTCACCCCTTTAAAGCGCACAATGCAGTAGTTTTTAGTGTATTTATAGAGCTGTGCAATCATCACAACTAATTCCAGAACATCTCTCCCAAAGCAGTCACTCCTCATTCCCTGCCATTTTCTCAGCCCTTGGCAACTTTCTGTCTCTATGGATTTGCACGTAAATGGAACCATACAATATGTGTTTATGTGTGTGTGTCTGGCTTTTTCCACATAGCATAATGTTTTCAAGGTTCATCCATGTTGTAGCATGTGTCAGTACTTCATTCCCTCTTTTTTGCTAAATAATATTTCCTGTATGAATATACTATATTTTATTTACCCATTCAACCATTGATAGCCATTTGTGTTGTTTCCACCTTTTCACTATTATGAATAATGCTGCTATGAACATTCATGTACAGTTTTTATGTGGACAGTTCTTTCTTTTTTTCCTATTCCCTTAGGCAGTTTTTTTTTCCTTCCAGCTTTATTGAGGTATAACTGACATATACAGCAGTGTAGGAGTTTAAGGTGTACAGCTTAATGATTTGACTTACATATATCATGAAATGATGACCACAGTAAGTTTAGTGAATACCCATCATCTCATACAAAGTTAAGGAAAGAGAAAAGTTTCCTTTTCCTTGTGATGAGAACTCTTAGGACTTAATTTATTAACAACTTTCATATAGTAGTGTTAATTTTATTTATCATATTGTATATTACATCCCTAGTACTTATTTATCTTATTACTGGAAGTTTGTACCTTTTGACCACCTTCATCTAATCCTGCCTCCCTCTACCCGCTGCCTCTGATAACCACGAATCTGATCTCTTTTTCCATGAGTTTGTGTATTTGTTTTTGAAGTACAATTGACCTACAACACTGTTAGTTCCTGTTACACAACATAGTGATTTAATATTTCCATACATTTCAAAGTGATCACCATGATAAGTCTAGTTACCATTGTGGAAGTTTGTTTTCAGTTCTCCTGGGTATATACCTAGGAGTGGAATTGCTGGAGCATACGGAAACTCTCTGTTGAACTTTTGAGGAACTTCCAGACTGTTTTCCAAAGTGACTGAGACATTTTACATTCCTACCAGTAATCTATGGGGGTTCCAATTTCTCTATGTCCTTTCCAAAATTTACTATTGTCTGTCTTTTTTTGTGATAGCCATCCTTGTAGGTGTGAAGTTCTATCTCATTGCGGGTTCGATTTGCATTTTCCTGATGACTAATGATGTTGAGCATCTTTTCACGCACTTGTGGCTACTTTTGTTGCACAGTGATTTTTCAGAATATTGCAAATGTATTTTAAATTTCAGATTAAAGAGTTGGTAGCTGAGCAGTCTCCAAAACTGATTTGTCTTTGATAAATTCCTTGCTTTCTGGTATAAAATGTTTCAGGCTCATCTTATACGTTTCTTGCCCCAACCTGGATTTAGCCATTTCTTCAAGGAGCTTTGGGTAGTTTTAGTTAAATGTTATTTAGAGACCACAATCTGGGCACTGAGGATGCTTACTGCTACTGGAATGGTAATTGTCTCCAGGTCATTTCAGTGGGAAAAGCTAGAAAATACTTTTTTATTTATTTTTCCAAGAGAAAAATACATTATAAGTGCATGCTTTTGTTTTCAATTCAAATTTAAGAATACAGGGTTTTAACTTATTTGATTTTACATTTATATCTCTTTCTCTTGTGCTGAAAATTGTGGTTCCAATGATATTAACATAATTAATTATGCACTTTATCCTACACAATATATACTATGCTTTCAAAGTGGCTGTCCTGGTGTGGTAACTAACAATATGACTACTGAAACCAGTTTAAGATTTGTTTGCAGTTCTTTTTGTCATTAGGATATATCCTGTTGGTGTACACAGTCAAATGTATATTTTAAAGTAAGCTGAACTAATTCGTCTCTGTGTGGCATTTTTTAAAAAAGAAATTAATTTTTACTTTTGATTTAATTTTTAAGTGATTATGTAAATCACTTACATAGTTCCAAAGTCAAAACTATAAAGTCAGGTACATTTCGAGAAGTCTCACTTCTAACTGCATCCCCTCCACTCAGTTCCCTCTCAGCTCATATAAGCAATAATTTTTATTAGTTTTAGCTTAGCTTTCCTTTAAAAAAAAAGATCATATTTATTTATTGTTTATTTATTTGTAACCCACCCCTTTTCTCAGATTAAAGGAATTTATGTACTCTCTTCTGCACTTTGCTTTTTTTTTCTTCACTCAATAACACATCCTGGAGATCACCCTATAGACATATGTAATGAGCTTTCTCATCATTCCTTTTCATGGTTGTATAATACCCCACCGTGTGCCCAACCAGCCCCTTATTGATAGATACTTGAATTGTTATAGATGTGCTGCAATGAACAGCTGTGACATTGTGATAAGAAATATGTATATTTATGGTCTTCATTATGGTTCCTGGCACAGAACTCCTAAACCCTTTAATTGCCTAAGGAATAAGAGTGATAGGAGCAGCATTTATTATAATATTTGGGTTTTGTCCTGGGTTCCCGACACAAGAGCTTATAAAACCCTTTTATAGTTTCTTGAGTGACAGGAGTCAGGGGAGCCTCTTCTATTGTTCATTATAAGCCTCTTTCAATCATCCTTGAGTTTATGCTAATGAGGTGACTCTTGGTTGGGCCCTTAGATATCTTCAGGATATGAGGGCTGGTTACCAGAGGCACCATCCCTGTGATCAGAGGGTTGGCACTTTCAGCCCAACCCCCCCAGCCTCAGGAGAGGGTAGAGGAGCTGGGTATTGAGCTAATCACCAACACTCAATGACTTACTCAATCATGCCTCCATAGTGGAACTTCCATAAAATCCCCTAAATGATGGCGTTCACTGAGCTTCTGGGTTGGTGAACACAGCCATGTGCCAGGAGGGTGGCACAGCCCAACTCCATGGGGACTGAAGCTTCTGTGCTTGGGACTCTTCCAGACCTTGCCCTATGTGCCTCTCTATCTGGCTGTTCCTTTGCATCATTTATAACATCCTTTATAATAAACCAGTAATAGTAAAGTGTTTCCCTGAGTTCTGTGAGCCACTCTAGCACATTAATTGAACCTGAGGAGGGGGTCATGGGAACCTCCAATTTGCAGTTAAATCAGACACAAGTTGTGGGTAACCTAGGGACCTACTACCTGTGATTGGCATCTGAAGTGGGAGCAGTCTTGAGGGACTGAGCCCTTAACCTGTGGAATCTATGCTAAGACCAGGTAGTTAGTGTCAGAAGTGAATTGCATTCCAGGACACCCAGTTGGTGTCTAGAGAGTTGGAGAATTGGTTGGTGTGGGGAAAAACGTCACACGTTTGTTGTCAGAAGTATTGTGAGTAAAAAACTGTTCATAATGTCAAATTATAATTTTTCCATTTACCTTTGGGTTAGATTCCTAAAAGGGGGATTGCTGGCTTAAAAGGTAAGTACCAATGTTATTTTGTTAGATGTTGACAAATTCCCCTTCATAGAGGCTCTATGATCTTACATTCCCACCAGCAACATAAGAGAGTGCTTGTTTCCCTACAGCCTAGCCAACAAAGTGTATTGTGAAGTGCTTGGATTTTTGCCAATATGATCGATAAGAAATAGAATTTTAGAGCAGTTTTAATTTTGCATTTCCTTGTTACGTATTTCTTATGTGTTTAAGAAAAATTTGCCTTTTTTTCCTTGCTGCTTTTTGGTGGCATAGTATTGATTTTTTTCTTCTTAGTTTTTAGAAGCTCTTTATATTTGGGAATTTTACCGTTTGTGATCTTAGTTGCAAATATTTTTTTCCCAGCTTGTCATTTGTTATTTATTTATTTTTTTGCCACCAGAGGCATTTATTTTTCTGTAGTCAAATTTATCAATCTTCCTCCCTCTTATTTTTGAATTTTGAGTCACGATAAGGGAAGTTTATCCCACTCCCAAGTTATAGAACAATTAACCGATTTTTTTCCCTGGTATTTCTATGGTTTCATTTGTATATTTAAACCTTGCATCTATTTGAATTTCATTTTTGGTTTATGATGTGTTTATCAAGTTTTGCCTTTTTCGATACGGCTGCCCAATTAGTAAAATGTTGACCTTTTCCAACTGATTTGAGATACCATCTTTATCACATATAAAATTTTTATTTTATTACATCAGTATTAAAACATATGCTTCTAATTGCTACTGATTTTATTTTGAGATGAGGTGATAGAGTTCATTACAAGTCTTCAGTCTGACTGGGTCTTTCTGTGAGTCATTCTTCAGTAGCAGCCCCTTTCTGCCTTGTTAGCTTTAAAGTTAAAAATCTGTTTGTCCAGTTATCAGGATGTTCTCAGTAAGTAGACCCAGACTCAGGGGTCCCTATGCCATTGTCTAAAACTAGTGCAAAGAGAAAACAATGAATCTAAGGTGGAGGAGAAAAACATAAACATTTGTTAGGTACCTATCACATGTCTAATGCTGGACTAGACACTTTGCCTGTATTCTCTTATCTCATTTAGTCCTCACACTAATTCTGTGTGGTGGGAATTGTTATCCTCATTATACAGATGAGGAACCTGGAGATACAGGAAGTTATTCTATGACCAATACCAGCTAAACACAATTTAGGAATAAGGAATTAGGGAAAAGCAAAAGAAAGAGAGCATCCCCTGTTTTAAAGAGTAATATTTAGGGAATTCCCTGGCGGTCCAGTCTCAATGCTGAGGGCCTGGGTTCGATCCCTGGTCAGGGAATTAAGATCTCACAAGCCGCGGCACAGCCAAAATAATAATAATAATAATAAAGAGTAATATTTAGTTATTGTCTCTAGCAAAGGGGGTAACTTAATTTGAAAATTTCATCTGGACATCTGAGACTTAGTCTCCCTCAAACCACTTTGGAAGGCACAGATTTTAGTATTTTTCTAATGGGACACAATTTTTATTTCACAAATTAGGGCCTGGTTCAAAAGAGGCATCCTGTCTTAATTAAAAATTGTGACCCATTGTTTCAGGGGATTGCAAAAGGCCTGGCAGAATTATTTTTTATGATAAATGTCACTTCAAGGTACTCTCACAAAGTTTAGTCTCTCTACAATTAGGCAAGATCGCTTTTTAAAAAATAAACTGTGAGGGCTTCCCTGGTGGTGCAGTGGTTGAGAGTCCGCCTGCCGATGCAGGGGACGTGGGTTCGTGCCCCGGTCCGGGAAGATCCCACATGCCGCGGAGCGGCTGGGCCCGTGGGCCATGGCCGCTGAGCCTGCACGTCCGGAGCCTGTGCTCCGCAATGGGAGAGGCCACAAGAGTGAGAGGCCCGCGTACCGCAAAAAATTTTTTTTAAATAAATAAATAAATAAACTGTGAGGCATTTGGGGAGAATATAAGAAGTTGTTGTTGCCTTAGTTTTGGTTTGTTTCTGTCTGAAAATAAGATGTAGAGCAGAAAAGGTAGGGGGAAATTAGCATATTTGAACAGGTCTAGAGTAGTGATCTGTGATGACAAATTTGCTCATGAATGCGTTACAGGAAGGAAGAGCGCTTCTCTCTTAGAAGGTGTAACACTGTAAAAATAGAACTGCATTTCATCTAGATCAAAACCCCATTATAAATGTAGCAAATTCCCATGACTTCAGCCAGGGGAAGTAACAGGAGATTATGTTGTTGGGTTACATTAGTGACCTCATGAATGATCAGCAGTTCAAACCATCCTCTTCCTCTGTGGGGAGACTCTCTACTTGATGTGTGCTTAGTCTGTTGGCTAGTATGATTTTTCTCTCTGTTCTTTTTACCTAATGAGAGATGCTTGGAGCCAGAGAATTTTGGTTTGGTTTTTCTTGAGTCATTTGAGAGGAAGTAAAATAAGTATCTTTCTGACTTCATCTCCAAAAGGTAAAACTAAGAAGGATCATTAAATAGAGATTTCTTGGTTATTCTTTAACTCCATCTTCCAATGAGCAGAAAGAAATAAGCGTGGAACGCTCTCTTAAGTTATATGTAAGGAATGAGACAAGATCCTACTTTGGTCTCTTTAGGAGGCAGGAGCCCAAGGTTCTAATCCTGTCTCACTAATCAGTTGTGTGGACTTTGATAGCTGACAAACCCTCTCTGGGCCTCCGTTCCCTTCCTGAAATACAAAAGAATTGCTCACAATCAGTGTTTCCCAAATTGTGTTTGTTAGAACAATAATATTCCATAAAACAACTGTGTTGTAGTTTAAAAGGTGCTCCATTTAGAAGCTAGAAATAATTTAAAACCCAATTCACCCAGCTTACATAACAACATAGGGATCTTTACCTCACTTAACAAGGAGTTCTGAAATACTCAGCAGCTTAACAAAGTCATCAAGGATTCGTTGTACTCTGTCTCTTTTCTATTGCATCCTCGCCACATTAGCTACGATTCCTTGTTGGGGAGAAAATAGCTGTGGCAGTTCTAAGCATCACTTCTTGTTATGGCAGCATTATAGGGGAGGCAAGATGTTTTCATTCTGAGTGTCTCTTTTTATCATTAAGAGAAATCTTTCCCAGAAGCCCTGTAGGGACTTCCCCTCCTGTCTCAATGGCCAGCATCATTATTTTTTATTAATTTTTTTCAAGTATAGTTGATTTACAATGTTGTGTTAATTTCTGCTGTACAGCAAAGTGAATCAGTTATACATATATATATATGCATTCTTTTTTATATTCTTTTCCATTATGGTTTATCACAGGATATTGGGTATAGTTCCCAGTGCTATACAGTAGGACCTTGTTGTTTATACATTTTGTATATAGTAGTTTGCATCTGCTAATCCCAAACTCCCAATCCATCCCTCCCCCACTCCCCTCCCCCTTGGCAACCACAAGTCTGTTCTCTATGTCTGTGAGTCTGTGTCTGTTTTGTAGATAAGTTCATTTGTATCATATTTTATATTCCACATATAAGTGATATCATATGGTATTTGTCTTTCTCTTTCTGACTTGTTTCACTGAGTATGATAATCTCTAGATCCATCCATGTAGCTGCAAATGGCATTATTTCATTTTTTATGGCTGAATAGTATT
The DNA here is from genome assembly GCF_949987515.2 of Delphinus delphis. Taxonomy (NCBI): domain Eukaryota; kingdom Metazoa; phylum Chordata; class Mammalia; order Artiodactyla; family Delphinidae; genus Delphinus; species Delphinus delphis. Next base: position 12,053,033 of record NC_082690.1, read on the forward strand.
CCATTGTATATATATACCGCATCTTCTTTATCTCAATGGCCAGCATTGTTTTATGTGCCTGAGCTGAAACTGACCACTGGCAAGGGGAGTGGAGCCATGGCTGATTGAAACCAATCATGATTCTTCTTTATGGCTGGCGGGGGGAGGCCTGCCTCCCCTGAAGCACAGGACTACACAGTGCGGGGTGGATACTAGAACAAAATCACAGATCTACTAGAAAGGAGGAAGCCATTGGCCAATGGTCATTGGGTGGGCAACCATCACAAATTGCTTTATGTGGTTAAGTGAGTTTGATCTTCGCTGGGTTAAACAAAGCCAAACAGATTCCTTTATAAGAAGACTTTTCAGAACCTTTACTGTGCTAATGTGCATCATCTCTATGAGGGAGATATAATGTTCAACCTTTTCCAAACTTATTTGACCCCAGAAAACTTTTTTTTTTTTTTCACGGAGCATCCATTAACATTTCTAGGTCACCAGTGTTCCTCAAAATTTTAGAAAATGCTTGAGATGAACTCAGAGATCCCTCCTAATGATCATATTCTATGGTTATCTATAAAACTAGATTCAGATTTGTTGAGATGCAAGAAATCTATACATATAGCTACTGTATTGGTTAGGGTTTCTGCAGCAAACAGGTGATACGTTCACACTGGGCAATTTGAGGAGATTTAATAAGTGAACTCCTTCCAAAGCTTTGGGGGAACCACAGAAGACAGTGCAGGATCCCTCTAGGCTTGATGAAGTGAGGGAAGCAAATAGATTCCCGAACTAGAGACAGAGAGAATTGCCTGATGGGAGATGTGACCTCCAGTCGGGGGACCCAGTCAGTTCCTAGCAATCTTGCACACACATCCTCTGCTGGCCTTCCTGGAATCCACATTCCCCAGCTGGAAGCCAGAGAGAGGGCAAGGCAGCCTGCTGATGTTTCCGAAGTGGCAATGTTCCAGGGCACCCGGCAGGTAGGAAAGGGGGGAGAGTGAGGAGGGGCAATTGAAAGATAATGAGCACAGCTACCCAACATCTCATTTTTTCCTAAATGTCCCCCTGGAGTCACCCTAGTATAACAGTTGGAGGGGCATAGCATTGAAGCCAGACAGACCCAGATCAGCATCTGGGCTCTCTCCTTACCTGGTTAAACGCTCTCGGTAGTCTCCTAAGCCATTTTGTAGAGTTTAGAGCAGCTCTTTTGTGTCAAATGTGCATTGTAATACCTACTTTGCAAGAATGTTATGTTGATTAAATTAGATTACCTATATAAAGTGGCTCCTAATAGGTTCTTTCAAATGTCGTTTTTCTTTTACCTGTCTTCCCTCTGCTATTGGCCAAATATACATTGAGAAACTACCATAGGCTGGGCACCATGAACGCTGACAATTTTTTGTCCACAGAACGCGTTTGGCCTGTGGTTTGGGGTGTAGTTCTACATCAGGTAGGACTAGATGACTCATAAGGTCCTTCTACCTCCAGGAAAATATAATATTTCTAAATATTATTTCTAATTCAGCTTTAATGATAATATTTCAACTTCAGCTATGTTTTGCAAAATTTTGATTTGTGCTACGTCAGGGCACCCAAACCTGTTGGGATCACCTAGGGAGCTTTAAAAAAAAAATGCAGATTCCAAAGCTCTGCCTTTAGGTCTGCTGAGACCAATCTTTCAGGACAAACCTGGGAATCCCTGTTTTTGAAATCCTCTGACAATCTGACAATCAGGTTAGTTTGCTTACCTCTGTTTCACATGGTGTCAATACTATAATGTTGGCATATTCATTTGCCTCTTGAGTAAAAGGCCCTGGAACAGTGGAAACAGTTGCAGTGAACATCCTTGGGGAGGATTAACCTGCAAACAGAGACTCAAAGTAGCACAATACAGCAGTGTGGTTTGATCGACCACGGCAAGCACCATCGCTGAAGCAGAAGTGTTTTTCCCCTGGGTTGTTTTCAGTTTAATAGCTTGGTGAACGATTTGTCTGAGCTGCTACAAAACTATAAATGACATGCCTCATCTTGACGTCTTTGTACATTAAAAATCTCTTAGAAATCAGGACATCTGGCTCATTTCCCCTCTTCTAACTCCACCACTTCCCTTCTCTTCCAGAACAATTCAGTCCTGAAGTCATTAGGCGGGGTCTAACAAAGTAGGCATCCACAGGGGAGGCTGGTGGAGGAGATGTGGAAGCCCGGAGAGGGGTGTCTGAGCCCCAGCCCTATGAGGTGGCAGTGCCCCTAGAAGGGCTGCCCAGCCTGAAGGGTCCGAGCCTGAGTGGGTGAGGAGGGTTACCATCCAGCACTAAGTGTGTGGCCAGTGCTTCCAGACAGTGGGGGGGTCAGAGCCCATGCTTGGTGAGTAGAGCATCCACAAGGAGAGGTGGGGGCACAGAGTTGGGAGTCAGAACTCGAGCATGAAGAGAAGGACATCCTCAAGGAGAACAGGATAGTAGCAGAGATGGGAGATGCTCACATACAGGGGATTGAGCAAATCAGTGAATATGTTAAGGATAATGAAAGCTGGATTTCTCAGAAAAGGTAGTTACAAGTACAGAAAGGGGGAAAACTAGAATAAACACATGGTTTTCAATAGATAAATTTAAATATACCCATACATGGACATATATATATATACACTTGTATGTATGCATTCTCATATATTCCCTGGCTCTGTCTACTGAGATAACTTGAAAACAATGATGCCCCCAAAGCAATGAGTACACGTATTCCCTGGATTTTGGCTTCTAAATACCATTTTCCACTAAAAGGAACAAGGGATCCTTAGAGAAATGGCTGATTATAAGGCTGGGGCAGAAAAAGTTTTAGATGAGCCTGGAATATTTTGTACCAGAAAGCAAGCAAGTTCTCGAAGCTTGAGGACAAGAAGGACACAAAAGCCTGTTTCCACAGTTTGATCATCAAATTAGCAGCTGATTAATTTGACAGTAACAGAGTATAACCCAGTGACTAACATAGGATAGTAACAGATTGTAGCCTGTTTCATAACAGAGGAAACCATGAGTCCATACAGGTATCAATCAATAAGTAACTTGAAAGTTTGATGAGGAATGGGATATTTACATAGTTTTGAAGCATCTCCCCACAAAATATTGACTTAGAAAGCAGAAAAGAGTAAGTTTACAATGGAGAAGTTATCAAGTGATCAAGGTGGATATCATCAATAACGGGATTGATAAAATGCAATGTGACAAACAAAACATCCCTGACGTGATAGTCCTGTCAAAGTTGCATATCCTGAATCCAACCACGAGGAACCATCAGACAAAGCCAAACTGAGGGACGGTCTACAAGATAACTAGCCTGTAATCTTCAAAAATGTCCAGCTCGTGAAAGGGAAGGCACTGTAGGCCAAACTGAATAGGATGAAAATGAAACATGTGATTCTGAACTGGATCCCCTGGGAGGTTTGGGACAATCGGAGATAGAGCGTTGGAGTCTGAGGTCTGCAGTACAAAAAGTCAATGTTAATTTCCTGATTTGGGGGGTTGCGCTGTGGTTATAGAAGTGGGTGTCCTTGTTTGGAGGAAATACACACTAAAGCATTTGTGGGGTGACAGGACATCATGTCAACTTACAGTGGCTTAGAGGGAAAAGTGTTTCGTTCTATCCTTATGCCTTTCAGTAATTTTGTGATTGTTAAAAAAAAAATGGTATCATGAGAAAAAAATCAGCCTGGCTGGATCTGGCCCCTGTAACAAATTACAAACTCATAATTTTTATGTGTGTGGTAGAGCAATGGGGGTGGGGCAGGTGGTATTATTTTAGAATTAGTTTATTCAGGTCCAAAGAATGAGAAATGTCATAAATGTTAGGGGGGGGGGGGAAAGACATGTCACATGTCACTTTCACACGTGAAAGTGAAGGGAGGAAGTACGACTTGGAACAACCACTAGAAACACAAATACATATTCTACTCTTTATTAAATAATTTTTAAAAAGCATCTATTAGGTCAGTAATCGGGAAATTCAACTCACTATTTTCTTTTGTACGTGTTTTTGTAATGAAGTGTCCTGGTAAAAACATTGTCTACCAGGTCAACTCTTGTGATTTAGCAAGACAATTAGAAGAAAATGGAAACTTTGGGTCTGCCTTGAACTAGCACTTGTGTCTTGGGGCATCAGCCTTGGGACCTTCATGCTTATCTGACTCACTCATTGTTTTGCATCACTTCTCCCAGACAGGGAATGGGCTGGTTACAGCTTCTTAAAGTGCATCTTGAAAGTAAGCTCCTAGGATTAGAGACCTTCTTTGGGTCCTTTTCATCCCGAAGTTCTTTTTTTGGAAACCAGAAAGACAAAAAAATATTTTAAAAAATAGTTCCACTAGAGCCCAGCATCTAATATCTCCTGTTCCCTTTACAGTAAGATGTTAGCTGGTCACACTGACCGTGATCCCAAAGTTTAGTAGAATTCTCCTGCTCTGAAGTAGTATCAGCCATAATAGGTTCTTTCTCTTCTTTTCTTTTTCTTTTTTTTTCTTAACTACAAAGCTTTATGTCCATGGGTTAGTCCTCATCTGTTGCTCTGAGTCCGGGGCAGATTACACTTGGAGGACACCATCTTGCATTGCACTCACAGTACTTTTTTTTTGTTTTTCATGTGATGGTAATTATGCTCCTTCCCACAGGCTGCTCCACTGAGGTGATGATGAGGCTGCCCTGAAATCCTATTTCCTGTTGCAATGAGCGCTACACAATGCTCTCTGGTATATGAGTGAGCTCTCCTTTGAATTTTGAAGGTTGTGCCTTTTCCTTCGTCTTTGTTTTTGCCTCTGAGTACAACTGTGTGATGTAGTTCATGCAGCTCTTAGAGCGGGAAGCTGAAAGAAAAACGTAGCGAACACGAACATTTAGTTTGAACAACATTGCACCCGTTTATTTGAAACACGTGGACTGCACGTGGTATTTGTAGGTCCAAATGTTAATGTGTTAAAAAAATCGAACCTGAAATTCACTGATGTGTATACATGGTCTTGAACGCCCTGTTATAGTCTAATTTTTAAAATGTCTTCTTATGTAAACTATATGCTCATAAACCTGAAATAAAATATATAGACATCTCTGCTATCAAATAACATATGTATCACTGGACAAAAAAATACATTGCCTTTAGCATAATTTCATACTGAAAGTAAGAGGGCTTGTGGGAAAAAGAGGATTGGGGCGACCCACTGAAAGCCTATGCAACTCTGTACACGGAGTCTGGAAACAGCTCCAGAAGGTAGCTTTTAAGTGAGCAAAAACAATAGAGTTGAAATGCTGGATCTGAGGGTGCTGAGGGAAGGAGGATGGAAGTGGGGGTCAGAGCCCAGGATAAAGTGCAACTTCCCACAGCTGTGGCAAGCCAGGGAGTCAGGGTGGGGGCAGACCTTTCTGGGGAGGGAGTCCTGAGTGCAGGTGCTCCTTTTGTTTTTTTAATTGTTTTTTAAATTTTATTGAAGCATAGTTGATTTACAATGTTGTGCTCATTTCTTCTGTATAGATACTCATTTTAAACTTTCTTAAAGGTGAATTACAAGGGCTTCTTCTTGTTCAGTAGCTGAGCTGAGGGCTTTTCTTTTCCTGCTAAAGGTTATAATTCTCCCACTCTTCTGTTGCCCTTGCCTGGGAGCATCGGCGTAGGAAACAACCCCAATTACACGTTATACTGACGTCATTCTCCCCCTGCCAGTCGTGGGAGGAGATGGATGTTATAGAAACACGCGTTGCGCTACAACAGCCTGTATGCAGCTGACACACATTTTCCCCTCCCACACCCAGGCCTCGCACAGACCTCTCACTTGTGCCCCTCTTCCTGCTACTACAGCTAGTCTTTCTTTCCGTTTCACACCCTGCTAGGTCAAAACCAGAAAAAAAGCCAGAGGTGTTGTAAAAGAAATGCTTCTTACAAAGCCTCAATAAAACCAATAGCAACTAGTGGCAAAGCTCACTGCATTTTCTTGCAACTTTTGGCAGGTGGAATAAGTTCATTTGCATGGAGGAAACAGTGGTTGGAAGGTGTAAGATTCTTGTTTTGCTATATTCCTAGCTTCCTTCTACTGGATCTTTGTCAAGAGTACACACACACACACACACACACACACACACACACACACGGAGTCTCCTTTTAGACTCTTCTTTTCATAGTTTGCTTGAAGAATTGCGCAGAAGTCATCCAAAAGACCTGAAACATTTCTGCTTGAATTAGTTAAGCCTTATATTCATTTATTCAACACAGATTTCTCCAGCACTCCCTCTGCGCCAAGCCCCAGGCTAGGATCTGGGGGTCCACATAGAGCAGATCCAGTTGCTCACCACCTGGAGGTGTACTGTGGTAGCTAAATTAACACACCAAACATGAGAGTCTGGCGTGGGAAGTGCTTCACTGTGAAGGTGTATGTAGGATACTGCGGCACACAGGAGGGTTCTACCTGTGTGTGACAGCGAGAACTCAGGGATGGCTTCCCAAAGGGGCATACCTCCAGCTACCTGAACTTAACTGCTACTTTTTGTTTTTTAAGAAGTATTTCCTCAAGTTCTACAAGATGATTTATGTGATTTGCTTTTTCTTGTGCTAAAAATCCAACTTTGAATTTTATTCTCCTCATTAAAGGCAACAAGTTAACCTCATTTTTCAAATCTCAGGTCACATAGTTGACTTACTTTGGCTATTATTCTCTTGGGATGATGTTTCTTCATTATTTGACCTCGATCTGTAACTTTCTAGAGTGTGCTCTGAAATTTCATTTTCTGCAGGAAGAGAAAATGGTTATTGAATTCTGGTGCACAGAGCATCATCTGTATTCAGAGCTGTACGTTTTGAGTAAGAGCATACCTGTTTTTATACCATAGTGGGCTTATCGCTCCCTCCCCCATACCTCATGTCCTCATTCGTTCAACAAATCATTTTTTATTCTCTACTATGATTCCTGCAGGCACTGTGCCAGGCAGTATAAGAGCTGCGGAAGTCAAATGACCACAGATTAGAATCAAGGACTGTCTTTTGGGAAGAAACAATTCCAGTAGCCCTTAAAGAGGTATGGGGGTGAAGTATCAACGGGAGATTTCGAAACAATAGTATGGCATTTGCCTATTGTGCAGATACAGCTGGAAAGCCAGACCCTGTGTTTAGGTATATTTATGATGAAAATGTTAGTGCATCTGAATATCTCGAGACATTGATATTAAACTAGGAGAAGTGGTACTTTTAAGAGGGTCATAGCCGTTCAAAGATGTAGTATTTTGCCGCGGGACATCATGATTTCTCTGTTACTAGAGGTTTTCAAGCCATATGTGGCTAAATCAGCAGTGTCCAAGATCACCAGAATGCAAGTCACGTGTGTAATTTAAAAGTTTCTAGTGGTAAAAAGTAAAAAGAAGCAGGTGAAATGAATATGTTTTATTTAACTAGTAGATTCAGTATAGTATTATTAGATGTATTCTTGTGTGTGTGTGTGTGTGTGTGTGTGTGTGTGTGTGTGTGTACTGAGCCTTCAAAGTTGGGTGTGTGTTTTATCCTTACAGCACCTCTCAAGAGCAACTAGCCACAGTTCATATGCTGACTAGCCATATTGTGGCTACTGTATTGAACAGCCCAGGTCTAAGTAACCACTCAGAATTAAAGAGGGAATTTAGTCCTGGCACACATTTAGGGAATGAATACAGCAGGTGGTTATTCTGGGTAACTTCTAAGGTCCCTTCTGTTTCTGATATGTGTTGAGTCTGTATTTTAGTAGATATCTTCCATGCTAGCTAAGTAATTTTGTTTTTGTTTCCAATGAAATAAACTTTTAAATCGGAACGCTTAGGGAAAATTACTAACGTATGGTTGACGGAGGCTGAGTGCATTCTTACAGTGTAAGAATGGGACCCAAAACAGTCTATTATATTCAACCTTTGATTGACCATTCCTAGAATAGGAGCTCCTTAAGAGCAGGGACTTGGTCTGTCTTGTTGGCAGATGTGTTCCCAGTGCCTGGAAGAGTGCCTGGTACACAGCAGGTGCTCAATGAATGCTTATTGAATGAATGAATGAATGGATGAATGAATATGCTATTTGCTGTCTTTTTGTGAGTAGAAGCCTCCACAGTTTAACGCCAATTCCTGGAGCTACTCTGGTTTCTCTTGGTCGTGCACTCTGTAACTATAGTTCCTGGAGAATCACATCCTGTGTTTACTGCAAAACAAACGGTTGCTTATTTGAATGACAACACTCATCAAATAGATAGTACAGCATTGAATGGAAAAGCTTTAATTGACAGAATTTCCCTTTGGGCTGGCCAATTGTTTGAGCATCTTGTAGCCTCCGTCAGGTTCTCTGCCCACTCACCTTTTTTCCATATGACATGTGCTTTCCGAATCTTCATGATGAAGAGCTGGACGATGATGAAGAGAATGAAAATGAGGAAGGAGACGAGGCTCAGTAGCAGGATGCCGCTCTTCTTCCTCGTCAGTCCCACAAACTGACGATTCGCTTCTAGAAGGAAAATGAAAGGATTTTAGACAGTTCAGCGGCTTGTTTTTTTTCTTTTTTTTTTGTCACTGAGGAATATACACAGTATTTGCAAAATATAGTAGAGGCTAATACACAGCTGAGAGGAAGAGACGACAGAGAGCTTTACCCTGAAAGTAAAGAGATTCGTGTCATTTATCCTGAAAACAAGCAAGCAGGGATACAAACAGACAAAGCAATTGTGTGGGATGATTTGAAAAAGGTTTTTTAAGTTACATAGATATCGAGCTAGTTATTTTTCATTTCTAGTGGAAACGTGAGAATATTAAATTATAGTCAGGGGATTCAAATTAGATGTAAGGAATGAGTTTTCAGCAAAGTGTAGTTAAGTAGCAAGAGAGATCGTTAAGGAGTTTGTGAAACTATGCAAACAAAATGAAATTTCATTCATCTTGGCTAGGTTAAATGCGGTCCTCCATGAAGGCATCTGGAGATAAACCAGATGAGCTCTTAAACATCCTTCTAGAATTCTGATTCTACGGGCTCTAATTTCGCTAAATGTCATTCACGGTCCCTGTCATCTCAACCAACAAGCCATTGAGGAGTGTCAGCTACGCGTAGAACATTGTGCTTAGAGCTGCATAAGGCACAATCCCTATGTTTTCGGGAGAGTTGTCTATATATGCAAACAAACAAGTTAATAGAAACAAACAGGATTAAGAGATCTGTGCCAAATTCTAGACCCACGTGTGTTAATATAATGACGTGTTCAGGGATTCTGAGGCAGGAGTGGTGCCTGAGTTGGTCAGGAAAGTGCTCGGTGAGGATCTTGGCCTTGAAGGAGGGGTAAGGAGAGGAGTGATGCGGACTTTTCCTTTCATCAGGGCAGTTAGGGTAAACAAGGGCATGGCAATCAAAATGGGATGAAGTTTTCAGAGAAAAATGTGTATTCTGGTCAGGACCTTATAGAGACAGGACTGCAGAGGTAGGTGGTAGAGAGCACCTTATGGAGGGTTGAGGGCTCACATTCCGTGCTGTGGACTGAGAACCAGAGCAGTTTTCTGAACATAGGTGTGAAGAGTGCAAAGGGATGTTTTGATAGTAGGTGCTGAAAATGCACAGCAAGGGGAGAAACTAAAGTTACAATACTTCCAGCAGGACGCGATGAGGCTCTGCCTCGGGGACGCGGCAGTGATAGTGGACAAAATACCTAAAAGAGAAGACTCCAAAGTCCTTGGGAACCTATTGATTTTATGTGTGTGTGTGTGTGTGTGTGTGTCCACACACACACACACACGCACAAGAGTGAAGGATGTCACCAAGGTTTGGGGCCTATGTGATGCTTTGGACAAGCTGATTTTGTGGGAAAAAGTGCTGTTCAATTTTTAGACATGTTGAGTTTGAGGAGATGACCGAAAATTCAGCCAGAGATGTGTGGGAAATGGAATGAAACAGGGACTAATGCTCTGGAGAATGTTCTGGAAATGCAGGTATGGAAATCTTCTGCCTGGTGGCAACAGAAACAATTTTGGGAATGGGAAAACTCTTTAAGCATTAAGGCAATAACCAAGGATGGAGAAGTAAAATCAAATCTACATAGAAGAAGTCAGAAGAGGAAGGGACATGAGCTAACGGACATGAGAAGGAGCGGTTAGCAAAAGTAACAGGACCAGGCAGAGTATGTCAAGGAAGCCAGGGAGACAACTGAGTAAAGGGACAGGGAGTGACTGACCAATAGAAAGGTCAAAAATAATGAGGACTGAAAAAGGCTATTGGATGTATTGATTAAGAGGTTAAAACATCAAATGTTTATGCTAAATAAATGAGTGGTGGGAACACTTACCAGTGGCCAAGTGAGAGACTTGAGTGGTTTGTTCTTCCTCTTCCTTGTCAATCTCTGAGGTACTAGAATCTTCCATTACTGCAACTAAGGTGAAAGTAAGACATGATATATACATATGACTATGTATGTGCCGTGTAGTGTGTATATATGCACAGAGTCATCCCAAAGCAGCTTTGGAAACCAAATTAAGTGATCCTCATTAAAAAAAACAACAACGAGGTCATTAGTTCATACTGACGTCTTCCAAAAATAGTTGCAAGTGGTCAGGATCAGTTTGCCTTTTTTTAAGGTAAATGTTTATTGACCACTACTCTGTGCCAGGCCTTAAACTGACCATTTGGTATATATTCCTTCTCACTACAGCTCTGAGCAAACAGAGGTTTTGAAGAGTTAAGTAAATGGTCTAAAGTCCTACAGCAAATAAGTGGCAGAGCCAATGCTGAGACTCAGAACCCCAAATTTCAACCAGCGTTTTATGCTTCCTTCCTGAATCAGGCCTTCCAGTTGAGACAGTTTTAGGTGCTTCAGGATAGCAAGTGAACACTGAAGAATGGCATCCCAAGCCTGATGGATAGAAAACCCATAGCCCGAAGTGCACAGAGCAATGATTTTTATGTTGGAAGTCAGCTCAGTTGTCATTCAAACCTATGCTTGCTTCCCCCTTAGAAGTGGGATGTACTATGATGATTCTTGCTAGGTAAGAGAAATTATAAAAATGAGATCGTTTTTTCCGATTTTGTTGTTTATCTTCCCTTTTCTTTTTTTATTTTCCTCTGCCGTCTCCTGGTTTTTAGCCCATTGCACAGCGCCACGATGTGGACCCCAAGGGGAATGAAACCACCCCTTCTATTGAAAATGGGTATTATTAACAGTAATAAAATTGTAGAAATTGAAAGCTGAAAGGAATTTTAGAAGCCATATTCCTTAAATCTTAAATGAAAAAGCAGAGGAGAAAATTGAGTTATTCAGTAGCGGTGTAAACCAATTTAAAGACAACTAGATTCTAAACATGTTTAAAAATATTGGATTATTAAAGCAAATGAGGTGGTAGTTCCGCTTCATAATATTTTCCGTTTCCATCGCCCTGCAGAAAAAGTCTGTATGTATGTGTGGTACATATGTACTTATCAGTGTTTAAAGAACCTAAACATTTACTTTTCAGAATTATTCACGATAAACATTTTAAAAATGTGATCTCCTACTCAGAACCAAGAACATGATGGTGATATGAAAGCACTTCTCCCACCACATGGCATTTTTATAGAGACACTATTTGAAACAGAAAGGGGACATATAGGAATGTATGCCTTTCTGGATGAGGCCTGTCTTGCTCAAAGCGCCTTGACAACGGCATGCATGCATTCATTCATTCACACTGCATTTTGTGAGTATCTGCTATTGCCAGATGCTATGCTAGGTAAAATACAAAGATAAGTTAAATATATGATCATTGCCCAGAGCTAACCATCTAGTGCTTTACTGTCTAAAAAAGCTGGTATTATAATCCAGGTGTTCTAAATTCTCCATTTATAGTTCAATCCTGTTATCAAAAACTGAGTTCTTGACAACCAAGTAAGTGGTGAGCCTTCAAGGGTGATTTTGTTATTCAATGACAAACACCAAAACTCCAGATTCTGCTTTTTGCTCTTTGTTGTTACCATGTCTTTATTTTGTGTTTGGTCTGTTCTAGATGGAAAAACAAGTCTCCTATAAATGAATTCAGCATTGCCTTTTACCACAGAGGAATTCAAATGTCACAATTGTGTGTGTGTGTGTGTGTATGTGTGTGTGTGTGTGTGAGTGAGAGAGAGAGAGAGAGAGAGAGAGAGAGAACTTACAAGGTGTTAGTAACCCTGAAGCCCATCCCACTAACTGATAGGGTGTTCTCCAGGTCACCATGACGCTGGAGTCAGTTGCAAGGGGTCCTCTATGGTCTTATTACAAATTAAAAGAAAAAAATGAAAACTTAGAATTGGAAAAGTGACCTTCCCAAAGAAGCATAATTTTTTTTTTTTAAGTTTTAATGTTTTTCGATACTTACCGGTACTAGTGGACTGCTGAGGGTCTTGAGAGGATGGAGAGCTTGTCTCCAGGGCAGCTGAAACTGTCTCTTGATCAGTAACTAGAAAAGGGGAAAAACAAAATTCTGCAACTACAGAGAGCAATTTTACCCACATTGTGCTCAGTACAATAGGTTGGAGAACGTATCTGGCTGCTACCTGTTTGTGGAGGTTCTGCAGCAACCTCAGAATTGTGTGTTCTCCAGCTCTTGCTCTGGTGTTTGAATCTGTGTCCCATTGATTTCCAGCTGCTAAGCTGCCTGGCTTAGAAGTGCAGCGGGCTGGACCTCCATGGAGTGGTGCCTTCGGCAGTGGTGGGCAAAGACTATTCGCCACCTTTATCTGTATCCATCCACCTATCAATCCCTCTGTCTATCTATCCAAGCACATATCTACCTGCTTATTTATTAGGTGGCTTTGGAGTCAGTCTCAGACTGGGTTGAATTCCAGTGCCGCTCCTTGCCTGCTGCTGAGTGAGTCTGGACAAGGTTCCTAATCTCTCATATGCTCAGTTTTCTCTTACCTGTAAAATGGAGATACTAACACATGTACCTCTTGGAGTTTTTTGGTGAGAATAAATGATTTCATTTGAATAACATGTTTAGCACAACACCTGGCTATTTATTAAGCACAGTGCTTACTACATGCTATTGTATGATATAAAACAATGTTTAGGAATGTTTCCAGAGGTTCAGCTTAGCATAGATTTGACCAGTCAACGAACAGGCCTGTAACCACAGAGCTTATAAAAATGGTGCCTATTAATTTACAAATATTGATACTGATATGTAATATCTTTATGGAATCTACAAGTGTTTCTCAGCCTTTTATTTAATCAAAGAATTTTCTGTGGTTTTGAAAATTATTTTCTTAATCAAACATTAAAGTTTTTTGAAAACTATAAATATGCCTGAATCACGTGCCAAGGGCTCTGAGAAAAGAAGAACCACTTAGGAAACACTAGAGAAATAGTAAGATAGATGATAAGTAAGCTCTGTGGCCACAAGGAAGCCAGAGAAACCTGAAGAAAGAGTAGAGCTGCTGGCAATGAAGAGAAGGAAAAGCTTGAAGGCAAGTCGAACAGAAGTGCTGGAAGCAAATTATAAGACGAGCATAATATGGCAACTACTGGGGACATGTAGAATAAAATTTGTCAATCATGACTAAGATCTAGAATAATGTACACTATGTGAATTCAGATAACCATATAGTTATGTACAGAACAGGTTATATATATTATATGCACTATATATATTATACACATTGTATATATTGTGTATATGCCATAGTGTATATATACAATTGTGCATATATGTACAATAGTCTGTGTATGTGTGTGTGTATATATATATATACACACACACACACACACACACACACACACACACACACTGGAGTTTGTATTTGATTTATCCTCTATTTAGCAAAACTGCTAAATAGATTCATTTAGACTGAATGTTGTTTTGATTAAGTGGATACTGGTACATGATGATTTATCTCCCTGGTTGGTTAGAATGTTATAGACCTCTGCTATCCAATATGGTATCCACCAGCTATACTGATTATTTAAATTTAAATTAATAACAAGTAATATTAAAAATGTACTTCCTCAGTTGCACTAGCCACATTTCAAGTTAGAGTTTTGGAAAACCTGTATCCACCACTGTGAACTTGACAGGTTCCAAATATTTAGGCTTCTGATGAGATTAGTGATGATATTAATGGATGTGATTTTGTTACTGAAATGTGCCCACATTTGAAAGATTTGTATCAACCAATGAATCAGTATTCTCCAAATGACCAAGGCATGATGTTAGGAATAGTGCCTGGATCATTTAAATAGCAAATTTGTTCGATGGATTTTAATGTAACAAGAGTATGAAAAGTTCATTGACATGGTTCTAGAGTCCACAGAGCAGCTAACCTTAAACTACCTCTTGTCGAGTTTTAGTGTAGCGTTGAAGAAGCGTATCCACAATTATCTGAAAAGGCTATTCAAATACTTTTCCCTTTTCCAACTTGGTGTGAGGCTTAATATTTTTATATAGTTTAAGCAAAACAACATATTACAAGAGCTTGAATGCAGAAGTCATGAGAACCTATTTCTATTAAACCAGATAGTAAAAAGATTTTTAGGGCTTCCCTGGTGGCGCAGTGGTTGAGAGTCTGCCTGACGATGCAGGGGACACAGGTTCGAGCCCAGGTCTGGGAGGATCCCACATGCCGCGGAGCAACTAGGCCCGTGAGCCATGGCCACTGAGCCTGCGGAGCCCGTGGCTCCGCAACGGGAGAGGCCACGATAGTGAGAGGTCCGCGCACTGCGATGAAGAGTGGTCCCCGCTCGCCACAACTAGAGAAAGCCCTCGCACAGAAACGAAGACCCAACACAGCAAAAATAAATAAACTAATAAACTCCTACCCCCAACATCTTCTTTAAAAAAAAAAAAGATTTAAAAAATGTAAAACTGCCATTTTTCGGGAGTGCAAAATATATTTTTTTCCATAAAAATATGCCATTTCTCTTTATATGAAGTAGGTTAATTCTTTTAAAAATAAATAAGTAAACACTGTTCCGAGCATGCAGAGTGTGGAGATGAGAGGGTCAGAATCCTTATTGTAAATATGTTTCTGAGCATCCTCAGCTAGCAAACTTTTACTTGTCGAATTTCGAGCATCTGTTGGTCAATGTAGGAGCTATAGTCAAAGAGAAATATTCATAGGCAGTTGGAAGCACCAACAGGTGATCCTGGTCTTGTTCTGTGAACACTTACTGGGGATCTGGCAGTGGTGCTAAATAATTGACAGTCAGATCATAAATAAAAGTTAAGTTTTAGCCTGTTATTATTATTAGAAACATTTTATGGCTATGATTTTTAGTCCTGTAGAACTATGGCCATCAAGGAGGGGAAACTGTGATTTCCCCTTCAGCAGTAATTTTTGTAGATGGCTTGAACAATTGCTGACAAGTAAAAATATGCTTTTTTGATATTGTTGATTCTTTTATTTAAAATCCGAAAGTCTTTCAGAAGCATTTAGATAAATAAAGCCTCATTTTCTCTTTGGAGACCCTCTCACATTCCCCACATGCTCCCTTGCACTGATGGGGGTGGAGGCTGGGGACCGGAATGAATGACAAAGAGGAAGGAGGGATTTCCCTGGTGGTCCGGTGGTTAAGACTCCACCTTCCAATGCAGGGGGTGCAGGTTCAATCCCTGGTCTGGGAGCTAAGATCCCACATGCCTCACAGCCAAAAAACCAAAACATAAAACAGAAACAATATTGTAACAAATTCAATAAAGACTAAAAATGGTCCACAGTAAAAAAATCTTTAAAAAAACCCCAAAAACAAAGAGGTAGGAATATTTGCGTCAGGTTACAGTACAGTCTGGTCTGTGGGTACTTGAGTCTTCTAAACCCAGCTTCCTCAAGACCTGCTTTTGGTTTGATGAGAAAGTGAACGGTGGCGAGCACGGGGTAGTGAGTGAGGAGCTGTTAGCCACAGCGCCAGCGCCCACAGGGCAGCGTGACAGTTTTCCCACAGAGAGGTTCTCGTTAACAAGTGCCTTTCCTCGTGGGTTAGTTCATTTGATAAAGAGCTTTTTCAACAAATGCACTGTCACCCAACAGCTTCCTCCTTCACTAGTGTGAGTGAATTCTTATCCTCCAGGAATCTCTTTTCTCACTAAGAAGAACTTTTATAAAGTAATGAAGGTCGGACTCTTATTAATGATAGATGTGTGATTCATGCTTCTTTTCTTTTTTTTAAAGACTTTTTTGATGTGGACCATTTTTAAAGTCTTTACTGAATTTGCTTCTGTTTTATGTTTTGGTTTTCTGGCCGTGAGGCATGTGGGATTTCAGGTCCCCGATCAGCAATCGAGCCCGCGCCCCCTGCATTGGAAGGCGAAGTCTTAACCACGGGACCGCCAGGGAAGTTCCCATGCTGCTTCTTATAGGATACTTCTTGGCTCAAAAAGTTTTATATAGTTTTTAAATTACTTCTTAAACTTTTGGTGAAGGAATCAGAGAAGAGGGATTCTGAAAACGAAGGCAACTCCTCTTCACATTTAATGTTTGATGTTTTTTTCTTTTTCTTATTCTTATTCTTATTTTTTGGTGCTCTGCTCAGAATATTAACATGGGTAAACTGAAATCTCCAAAACGGTTGTAACAAAATAAATCTAAAGCATAATCATGACTTAATGTGACTACGTGAGTGTTATATTAACATAAAATGATATTGACAAGTTTAGATTTATTTCAGTTAGTATTGTCTCCTCTTGGGTTAAGTACAGAGAGGTAGTATGCTTCACATGATCTCTCTAAACACATGACTGCAATAAAAAAAAAATAAGGTCAAGCGATGCCAGCTGTCATGATCAGAAAGCGGCCATGA
This sequence comes from Delphinus delphis, assembly GCF_949987515.2. NCBI lineage: Eukaryota > Metazoa > Chordata > Mammalia > Artiodactyla > Delphinidae > Delphinus > Delphinus delphis. Next base: position 12,069,774 of record NC_082690.1, read on the forward strand.
CACTGTTTGCATATGGCACTCTGCTAGGCTTTCTGTACAACGGGGGTTCCTCTCGGTGTTGGAACCGTTGCAACCCTGTTGGCTAGCGGGAGACATTTCAATCATTAAAGGAATTTGCTATTAAAGAAAGCTTTGTTGACCTGAGCTCACTCTGAAGGACTTTCCCTAACCCATTTAATTTTGTTTGATAGTGTAATATAAAGGTAAATTTAAAATAATTAAAGACAGTCATGGGTGGTTCTTACCCAAATCTTCAAACCGGAAAGGGGCTACCAGTTTTCTTCCTTGCAGGCCTTTGTGTCGGACGATGCAGCTCGCTGTTGAGTTTTTGCCATATGTGTGGACTCTGAGTGTGCTGGTGCTATTACACTTCTTCCCATCAGTTTCATATTCATGGTGGGTTTCACCTGTGGAGCAATTGAAAGAGGCGTGTGAGGTTGTGGCTGTTTAATGCTGTTGGACGTGTTTGCGTCTCTGAGAGACCAATGGCCTTGACATCTTGGCAAACCTGTTAGACTTCTAACCTCACTCTAACTTCCCCCAGCTGCCTGGGACGTGCTTGACCCTAGTTCCAAAGAGAAGCAGATGAACAAGAGTGGATAAGTTTCTATAAACCCTGCACTACTGGAAAAAAAAAAAATCCAAAGCTTATCATGTTTACACGGGAAAAACCTAATGTTGTGAAACACAAAGACCCAAGACCTTCCTCAAGTTGAATGAATAAGGCAAATTAAAGGAGAGGTCCAGAATTGGCACTGGACTGAATCTATGGTTACATAAAATCGAATGGAATGTCTGTTGAAATGTAAACAAACTAGAAATAGTTCCCAAGCACCACAGTTGGTTTTCCTGCTTCAGTTAAAAGGCTCAAAGCTTAGATTCTCTGTTACCAAAATATTTTTGTCTGTCGTGGGCAGTATGACATAGTACTCCACGGTATAAGCAAGTTCATATATGTTCCAATTACATGTATTATGTTAAATGTATTTTTATTTATTTATTTATTTTTGGCTGCGTTGGGTCTTTGTTGATGCATGCAGGCTTTCTCTAGATGCAGCGAGCGGGGGCTACTCTTGGTTACAGTGCGCTTCTCTTGCTGCAGAGCACAGGCTCTAGGGCGTGCAGGCTCAGTAGTTGTGGCTCGCGGGCTCTAGAGCACAGGCTCAGTAGTTGTGGCGCACAGGCTTAGTTGCTCCGCGGCACGTGGGATCTTCCCAGACCAGGGCTCGAACCCATGTCCCCAGCACTGGCAGGTGGATTCTTAAGCACTGCGCCACCACAGAAGTCCCTGTTAAATGGTATTTTTAATTTTATGCCTGCTACAAAGTTTATGCTCAGAGGTAATAGCTATATTGTACCTTTTATTTTATGAAATGTTATGAAGCCATAATAAATATTCCATTTTAAGTTTCTACCTTGTTTTAAACAAAAACATGTAACCATGTTATTTGTGTAAAGGCTTTCAAGAGTAAGGCATGGTATCGATTGGTTAGTAAGGATAATTTGTCTTGAAACAACTGATGAAATATTGAATGGTGGCCCCTTCTGCCACCAGAGGGTGCCAGAACCTTGAAAAATTCCTTAGGCACATAAACAGGGAGGAAAACAAAGGAGGAAAGAGAGCCATTTCTTCACTTACCTTGGATCTCCATGTCATCCCCTAAGAGCCAGGTTATCCGTGGAGGGGGCTTACTTCTCACAGTGGAGCATTTCAGTAGGACATGTTCTCCATTTTGCATTCTAACGGAAACTTCCAAGGTTGGCTTGACAGGAGTTGCTAAAAGAAAATTAATTTTTCTTTTCTTAATTAGCTGGTCTATAGATATCAGCAAAGCACAGAGCCTAATAATCTGCAGGGATCATTGCAGGGGATGGGGTCTAAATAATGGGCGTATTTTTTTACTTGACCTTTCTCAGAATATAGTTAAAGGGCTTTTAGGTACTTGGAAAGCTACTCTGGCTGTAATCAGAATGTTTGTTGCCCAGTGTGTGATTAGTCTCCAGAAATTCCCAGGCAGACTTTGTTACAACAGTAATTATTAAACGTTATATATGAATGTATTTGGCTGGTAGAACACTAAGTGAGGAATAGAGGCTTGAATTCTAGTCCTGTCTCTGTCACCAGCTATTGTAAGCACTTGGGTAAATCCCACAACTTCTTGGTTCTATCAGTTTCCTTGTCTGTGACATGACTGGTTTATGGTCTCGTTGTTTCAGGTCTAAACTTTCATGAGTCTAGGACTCACCTCAACGAACGTTACCTCTGTCCCCTCCTAACATCAAAGATGCATTTCTCTTTTAAAGGGCCCACCGGCCCTTTTTCTACTCCTGTCTTGGAAATCCTTTTCAGTTAGGCTTACTTCTTCCTCTTCCCTGGTCCAGAACTGCACTCTTTCATGTTGATTTACTCATTCATCCGCCATTGAGACATTATGAGGTCAGTTCCAAGTACGCACGAGATGCCTTAGATGCTAGCAATGCAAATAAGGAAAAGGTAAGGCCCGCCAAGGAGCTATAGTCTGGCGATGGGCTCAGCCCCTAACCTGTTAACTGAAAGGCCAAGTGCTAAGTGCAATGATAGCGGTAGGCATGGGGTGTTATGAGAGCTCAGTAGGGCACACAGTCAGTCTGAGCCCGAGTGGTATTTGGGGTGGCCAGTAAGGTGGGGAGAAGGTGATCCCTAAGCTGAGTCACATTGGTTCTCAAAAGCCCTAGGGAGCCACTCCTTCCCAGAGACTTAGTCAACATGCCTTTACTTTACGGCAGGTACCACACTAATAATTCAAGAAGAGAAGCCTAAGAAATTCTTTGTGTGACATGTGGGTTTATGTTATTTAGAGAGCAATAAAAAGCAATGTTTCTAATTGATCTGTTCTGCCATGAAAAGCAAAAAGGTAAAGATAGTGAGACTTACGCTGAACACAGCTGACCATCTGCAGAACTGAGCAAGTTCCAGCCCATCGGGAGCTGTCCCTTCCTATCCATGCCTCCCAATCCCACACCCACCCACCCGCAGCAGAAGAGAGGAACTTGTTTTGTAGAGGATGTGAGCTGATTGTCCAGTGCAGTTACATCTGAACTCATGCCATCTTAGGATGTGCTGTCAGAAGTTTCTGCTTGATGTCCGTATGTGTTTTGTGCCTTCCTAAACTAGTGTGCAAACTCCTTGTGGGCAGACGTTGTGCCTAATTCATCTTTGATTCTCTGCAGACTAGCACAGCGCCTGACACAGAGTCGCGGCTCATCCAGTACTAGTTTTCTTTCCTTTTAGTTCCCTGCAGAGAAAATTTAGTTGATGCCAAAGACAGATTTCACAAATTCACATTTTAGTCTGGGGCTTGCCACTCAAAATGCTGTTTTCCTTTCAAAAGATGGCAAAGGTGCCCGGGAAATGCCTTGCTCTAGGCAACATTTTTTAACTAAAATACTAAGTTTTAAAATGATGTATCACGTTCCTAAGTATATTGTTCCCAGGCTGGGTTTACTGGCATTCGGACACCTACCTAACACGATCACTTTCACTTCCTTTGTTCTCACGGAGTTGCCGTAATGCAGACACTTGTACACGCCTTCATCTTGCTGTGTTACATTCAGCACGCTGATGGAGAGCTGATTGGAGGAGTAATGAAGAAGCTGGTATTTGGAATTTTTTAAACCTGTACAAGAGGGGAAAAGAGCTATTATGAGGAGAGAGATCAGATGAATGCAGACTCTCAGTGGATTGATTATTCACAGAAATAGCTTTTGATTTTCACACTTTAAAGGAACAAATGTCCCATCTTCAACTGAGCTGCTTTCCAAATTCTGGTGTTGCCAGCTGGAGGCCTTGAATAGTTCGAAGTTAGTTTAGGAAATGAAATATTTTGATTCTAGGATCTGTGAAATAAGCAATTTGCTTTATTTGTGCTTGTAGGAAATTAAGAGCCCTGTGCTGGCAAAGGGTTCAGGTTGCAGGAGGATATTAAATAATTTTTATTTTTACGTTGCGGAAAACGCCCCACTAGGATTTATGTCTTTGAAATCTGATTCATTTGTGATTGTCTTGTCACAGTGTATGTGAAGAATGGAAAATAAATGCACTGATATTCATTGCTCCAGCTAGGTGCTTGTTATTTTTAATTTTTAAAAGTTCATTATTATTTGAAGTGTCCCAAAGATGACGACTTAGTCCTTCCAAATGTTTAAGGAATCGCCAAAACAAACAAACAAACCCCAACATAAAATCCCCCACAGCTCCAGGAAGTTCTAGCCAATAGCAAGTGTTCCTTTTGATTCTACCTTGACCTGGGATTTCCATCTCAGGTCAAAGGTCGCTTAGCAAATCAGAGGCTCCTTAAATGAATGGTTTTATTTGCTTCTTTTTTCTAATGTTAAGATGTATAATGTGAACAAGCCTAAAATAGTTAAATTGTGAATGGCTGACCAAGGAAGGTTGTTTCTCATCTGGAATAATTGTTGTGTGTCCTGGGACACGGATGTTACCTGAGCTGGAATTCAGGTGTTCTCAGTCTCAGCACTATGGACGTTTGAGTCCATAATTCTTTGTTGGGAGGGGAGACTACACTGTGCCTTATGAGATGTTTAGCAGCATCCCTACTCACTAGAGTCCAGATCCCCTTGCCTCTCCCTAGTTATAACAACCAAAGCTATCTCCAGACATTGCCAAATGTCCCCCAGAGGGCAAAAAGTACCCTTGGTTGAGAACCACCAAGCTAGATCAAGGCATCCTGTTGCAGAAATTTGAGAACGTCCATCTTCTCCCAGTTTACCCAAAACAAAGCAATGGAAAGCATTATTTAACAGAATTCTCTCTACTTAAATTTTCCTCTCAGAACTTTTGACAATTCATATCTACTTAGTCTATCGGAATCTAGTTGATTTAGCTTAAAATAATATAGTTATTTCACATTGAACCTGTCAATATTTAATAACATTTTCAAAGCACATCAAATTTTTTTTAGAGGCTCTGCTTTTATAAAGCAGAATGAAATTTGCTGTGTTGGAGACTTTTCCAAACATTTGACAGTTAGGAGTAGTAAATGGAGATATAAAATGGTCTCATAAAGGGGAGGGTTTCATAAAATCCTGCCCAAAGAGATGAACTAAATAGACTATAATAGACTATTAAAAAAAAGTAACGACATGAGGTCACAGATCCTAGCTAAACTTATTGTGGTATCATTTTCCAATGTATACATACGTCAAATCATTATGTTGTACACATTAAACTAATACAATGTTGTATGTCGATTATATCTTACTAAAATTGGGGGGAAAAAAAGAGTCCTCTTCCATCTCAGGCATCTAAGACTCAATATGTATTTCTGAGAGAGGAAGATTGCCCTCCTTTTCAAAGTAATGCGTCCTGTCAATTCCTGTCGCCTAGTGATCTAAAGGTTTTGTTAAGACCAACGAGAGAAGGGGAGCCATCTGGAAGGGGCTTTGAGATGTGGCTTTGGATTGCTCAGATGGAAAGCAAAGCAGCTGGCTCCAGATGCGGGGTGATGTGTTTGCTGCCTGAGGACCAAGGGCCCCCAGGCTGTCAGTCTGCTACCCGTCTGTCATCATGCCATTGGTGGTTTTCATGGTGGCTGAGAGTCAAAAAGTGACATGGGGGTGAGGTGGGTTGATGGAAACGTACTCTGTCATTTGAGCCCCCTTTAACCAACCATTTTGGTGGGGTTTCCATTTCAGACTTCCTGTCAGTAAAAGCAGCCACGTGTGAAATAATAAGCTTCTGGGTGCTATTTACATGTCACAGTGGGCAGAGCCAAGCCCACCGTTTGGGTGACTCATGGCCGCTTTCTGTCCCACCAACCTGTCTGTCTGGAAAATCCCTCAGGTTGAGGCCTGGCGGTGATTTACTTTTCCTTCACTTACCGGAATGCTCACTGAAGAAAATGGTGAAGCCCGACGGGGCCAGCCACTGCAGGGAGGTGGTCTCCGCCTGAGAAATGACACACTTTAGAGTGAGTGTCTGGCCTTCCTCCACGGTGACGGTTTCCATGTGGTTGGTCTGAAAGGCCTCTGCAGAGGAAGAGAATTGGGGACAGTCAGGCTGGCACGGGCCACGCCACTCCCGGGCTGAGGCAGGGGTTTAGACTGAGTGCAACCGTATTCATCATTCGGTCATTTACTACACATTTCTTAGAGAAACAAAGCGTAAGTCAGCATCAAAAGATGCGAGGAAGGGAGGGAACGCAGTGTGCAGGGGCAGTAAAGATGTCTCTCGAAAGAGATCCGAATGAAGGGGTGGGTTTTGATGGGAAGACAGTTGAATGTCTATTAGGCATTTGCCCTGCCATATGCCGGGAATTGTGTCTTCCATGTTACCAATGTTTAACGTAACTTTCAAACTAACCCTCTAGAGGAAGAATTATTTTGCTCACTTGACGATGAGGGAGTAGAGGCTCAAGGTCATAGAGGTCCTGGGGCTGGCATCTGTGCCCACGTGTGCAGGCTTGCAAGCCCATGCTCACGTAACTAGGTCAGACTGCCTAAGTGATGAGATCCCGGAAAACTCAGCCTTTCTGGACTCTGTTTATAAAACAGGCGACTTGTGTCTTCAAGTACAAATTGGGGGTCTTGGATTCTAAGAAAGAATGTTATTTCCCATCGGGCTCTTGCAAATTATGGAGCTGCCCATCACGGTGAGGAGGTACGCCCCACCTGCAGAAGGGCTTCTCCACCAGAGGGAAGATGTTCTCAGATCTCTTCCGATTTAATATTCCACAGCAGCGCTTTCCCCAGGCAAACGTGAGAGTCTAATTTCCCCAAATGACAAACCCCAGAGAATGAGAAACAATTGGTTCTAAGCAGCTACAAAGTTATCCTCCCAAAAAAGAAACTGATAGAAAAATAAATTGGCTTTACTGCCGATTTGGCACATTTATTGCCATTTGTTATTTCTTCAAGTTTTAAATTTAAAAAAATTTTTTTCCTGAGGACAATTCTTATCAGTGAAGGTACCAAACACTTCCATAAACAGAAGAATACTGTGAGGTTATAAAATATGAACCGCAAATGCAATGAGTTTTACTGCATAATCTTAAACCTTAAAAAAAAAAGAAATAAAAAAAGAGAAGCAAGAAGGGAGTTTATTTCCTTGTGATAAATTTCAAATATTAGGAAAAGCGCTTTGGAGAGCTCTGGGAATTAACTGGTGCAGACTTTTTAGTTTGTTCCATTCCTCGGTCATTAATTTCAACCTGGCCTCTGGCACTAAGAGCCCAGAATTACTGTATTGTATTCATATTGACTTCCATGGGAAAACAGTTTGTTTGAGTCCAAAGGGAAAACCACTCATATCATCAGCCAATACTGTGATGAACAACAAGGAATCAATAAAAAGAGATTATTTTCAAAAAAGCATTGAGTCATAGGCCAGAATCCTGCTTAGGCAGGTCGTTTGGAAATATTCTCATCTATAAAATCAACCTATAATTGAGTAATAAGGCTAATATTAGTAGAGATGCTTTGAAATGACAGTGGAGTTTCTTCCAAGGTTAAGCAGCTTTTGAACCAAGAATCTGAATCTAGACCTAACCTGCATTGCTTTGTTCCATCATGATTCTTGCTTTACTCTCTAGTTCTCGTGCATTTATCTTGCTTCCCACAAACAGATTGAAGTTTCCAGAGGGCAATAACTATGTTTTCTATTTCTCTAAAATTCATTCCTTACAGAAACTATCACAGTGTGAGCTTGGAAAGTAATGGTTTAATGCCAGCTTTCATGATGACACTATAATTTAGCAGGCAATGGATACATATCTATGCTCTCCTATTGTTAGTAAGAATACTGAGAGGCAGGAGGGAAGTTACTACATAAATAAATGATAGAATAAAAACTAGTGTTAAGCAACATCCCCTGATTTCATCCTTCGGGCCAGAAATTGACACTGAGAAGTTTTGCCCGTGTTCTTACCTTTGGTAAAATGATTGTCTAGACAGGAAGCCCACATCTGGGGAGAAGGGAGTGGCGAGAGTTGTCTGCTGCCTGTTTATGAATAAATGTTTCCCATTTTAAAGGTGTATATCATCCTTGTCTTTTTCTTGGGAGGCATGCTTATGAATTAAATAATGTCATTTGATTCTCACAGTGTCTTAAAAATTGTCCTAAAAGGTAGTATGGCTTTTTAGCATATGCCAAAGAAGTTTATCTCCCGAGATGAGTGTTCGCTCTTGCCTTTGAGAGTTCAGGATCAGGCTACTGACCACAAGAATAGGTGCCTGAGTTCCAGATGGAAAGGGCTGTGTTTGAGGCATAGAACACTGTCGTTTCCTCTACTCTTGGCTCCTAGCCTTGCTTTTGGCTTTATAAGCCTAATTATCTTGCAGTGCTGTCATGTAGACCCCGTGTTTGATTCAGAGACAGGAAATCCTTGTAGAAAGGAAGACTAGCCCAGTGAGAAGCCACTGAGCCCTATTGCTTCAGTGGTAGTGCTTAAAAATATTGTCTAATGTGTCTAAGTCACGTCAAAGGGTGGAAGAGGGGCACATGGGTACCTAAGTTTTGATGACACGTCTTCTAAGAAAAAAGTTCCCCATGACCCTTTTGTTGCCATTGAAAACTACAGTGGAACTCGTCTTTAAAATCTTTCTTCACCTAAGTTTAGAGCCAAACTTTCACCTTTTTTGTCAGAGGGATGGGGTGAGGGGTATCTTCTTTGCTCACCACTTCCTCCCCTACAGGTTCTAAAGACATGTATATCCTTATTCACCCTTAGGCTTTCTAGTGTAGACCCTGAGTGCCCTGTGCCTACTTGCTAGTTCTCCCTGTCTGGGCTTCAGACTTCTCACCCACAGACGAGCCCGACGTGACTCCCAAATGCTGGACATACAGAGCTTGAGAATGAATCGCTGTGATGTCTCTCCTGGAAGGTCACCACTCACTGCTGGTACGTCATGTTTACTGAGTGGATTATTGACTGCTGGGCTTGGTCGTTATCTCCACGACTGGGTTTATCCATCCACGCACAGCCATGTGTTACGAGGCCGCTAGTTAAGTCTGGAGCTATAGACTGTGACTGTGTGACTGGTTTATACATGGAAAGGGAAACTGTGACCTTCACCATCGTCTCCAACCCCCACCGTGTGAACCAGTTGTCCTATGAGTGGAATCGCTTCGCGCCGAAGTACACGTGACGGACCCTTAAGCTGAAGGGCAAGCGGCAGTCACACCTACCTACCAAAGCACCCGTAGATAAAACCTGTGCAGTTCCTAAGAGTCCTTGGTTTTTCCGAAGGTTTGGGGAGTTGAAGTGTGTCCACCCTACTCTAGGTCATCATGGCAGACTGAAGAAAGAGTGAGATATTCTTTCTTTTTCTTAGTAGCCCAATTATTGCATGCAATAACTTTTAAAACTCCAGAAGAGAGCCAGTCTGTCCTGCAGGGACCCCAAATTCAACACGTCCACTTGGAATTCATCATTTGTACTGTCCCTTGTGCTGCACACACACCAAACACAGACACACCACCTGCTCGGTTCTGGTAGTTCCCTGTACCCCTCGGTGTCATCCCAAGCCATTGCATGCCAGGTATCTGAAAGGCACCCCAGCGTCTTCCCTCTCCAAAACATCTCTTTAATCAATTCATTCCTCTTTTTTTCACTACTCTCACTGCCTCCATTGTTTCTTTCTTGGACCATTGCAATAACCTCCTTCTAGCCTCTACTCCCTCTAATTTATCATCCTCGTCTGCTTCAGAATTACGGTTAAAATGTATAAATTTGATCGTTTGATTCCTTCATTAGAATATTTGCTACGGCTCCCACTGCCTGTAGGAATCAGGTCAAAATTCCAGATAACTTGACTCCCATCTTTTCCTCCAGTTCATTTGCCGATATTCCCTTCCAGACGCTCCATGCAAATGGCTACTTGCTGTTTCCAGAAAGTTCCAGGCTCAAGAAGATACTTTGCCTTTGTCCATGCTGTTCTCAGCCTGGAATGCCTTTCTTAGCTCCTTCAAGGCTCAAGTCAAGTGACACCACTTTTGTCAAAGCTGCCCAAGCAGCCTTTAGCCTCTCCCTCCCCTCAGTAACCTCCTCTCTCCTCCAGATCCCAAAGGCTTCCATTAAACTTCTCTTACAGCACTTCACACATTACCTTTTTGGTTACAAGTATGTCTCTGTGGATAGACTACAGACTCCTCATACAAAAGTTGTTTGCTAGTCATTCATTTTATATTCCCAGGGCCTAACGCAAAGTAACATTTTAAGTATTTGTTCAATCAATGGCTAATCATGAGTAAATGTATATACTCAGTAATAAATATTTTAATAGGAAGCTCATTTGGTTATGTTAAATAATAAAGATGAGCTAGGTTAAAACCAGAGACACACAGTGAGTTAATTCTCAAACCAGAGCTGTATTTGCTTGGCTCTTATGAGGTTAGCAGGCAAAATATGCTTCGATTCAGATCATTACAAAAAGGCATTATTATTATTCTTTAGATAGATTTGATAGAGAAAATTACGAGTGTGCCAATGAATCAGACTTTCTCAAAATCAAATGATTCCCAGTATAGCTTTAAAGAATCCGTCTCAACAACATGTCAGTAAATGGATGACTCCTTCCGGGTCAAAGGAAGTATCAGGAGGACCCTACTCAACTTGCAGCTGTTCTTTGTTTCCTGCATCCTACTCTCCACTAAACAACCGGAATAGAGGGTGCAGATTGGTAGCTTTTCATCATCTGCAATATAGGTAAATGGGAAGAATTTGAAAAATTCTCCATTCTTCCTGTGTGTCACCCACCCTAGGGGCTGCCAGTAGGAGCCTTGAAAAGAGGGCAGGCTCCAAGATTATGGGACTTTTTTTTTTGCGGGGGGGCTATAAGTTTTTGGCACCCATAGAAGTTGTGCAGGGGAAGAAGGTATAGTGATCTTCCCATAATTCAGTTAGCTAAAAGCAGCTGGTAATTTATGTTGCCCAAACTGCTAATTTGCTGCCTTTTTGCTGATGAAAAAGCAACATGGTCAGCTCCTTTCCCGTTTGGGACTCTGATGGGCGTGAGTAAGCTTAGGATAGAGTGGGCAGTTGGTTCCCAAATACCATTGAGCCTAGACGCCCTCTGGCTGGCCCTTTGGATGAGGGTTCAGTTTGGGATTTTTCAAGAATGAATCTTCCAAATTGTGTAAATTATAGCTTTCAAATTTTTGATCCACATTAAGAAACACATTTTCTATCACAACCCAATACACACACACTCACTGAAAGCTTTCATGAGATAATACTTTTACTGTGTGCTTTGCCGATATTTACACTGTCATCTACTAGCTGTGAAAACTTGGGCAGGTTGTCTAATTTCTTGTAACCTCAATTTTATCATATGTAAATTAGGGATATGATATAAAAATACCTCAGTATAAAATATACCTCAGTATTTTTGCTAGGATAAATGAAATAACAAAGTACTCAGCACTGTGCACGATACAATAAATATACTTCTCCCCTTTCTTTATAAATAGTATTTGAATAATTTATATCCTAAAAGACTTATCTCAGGTTTACCTTAGGACATGATTATTGCAGTTTTTTATTTAAAACATTATTTCTGTGAGCTATTTTTATAAGGGAATAACTCGAGTGCTGAAAAAGTGAAGGTCAGTTAAAGGCTTTAAACTTTGGAATAATTGAAAGCATTCTAATTTTAGCCATCTAAATGTACTTTTTTTGAAGGTATTAGCTCTTCTTCAAGACACTTATTGAAGACACTATTATTTATTACAAAAATGGAATCTTTATTAAGTGCCTCAGGATGCAGGGACCAAAACAGAGGGCACTAATTGAAGTGTATAAGATAGGAAATTGAAGTACTATGTAAAAGAGGACATCTAGTTTTTAAAAATACTGTTCTTCAGATGCAGTTCTGTGGTGAATGAAGATTTAGAAGGACAGCTGCCTTACTTAGAACACAACAATACATCCAATTTTGGAAACAAACATTCAACAAGCAAGCAACACTGTATATGTGTAATTTTCTTTGCTAGAAAATGATACAAGTTGCAATCAGAGATTCAGGGACAATACAGCCTGCCCCCACTTTTGGGTAGGAATAATTTGACCTGTGCTAAAAAGGTAACTGTGTCTTTCTTTGATGTTCAAAACACTATATTAGAATTAAGCATCAAAAAATCACATTTGAAAATTATAATGAAATGTAAAGTATAACTGACTCAAAAAATAAGCACAAATTTTCACGGGGATCCTTATGATCTGAACGAATTAAGAGTTATATAGCGCTTTGCCACTTTCAAAGTACTTTCACATTTGAGATTTGATCCTTATAACAATCTAGAGTTTGGTAGATCAAACATTGTTATCATCTTCATTTCAAGATGTGGAAACTGTTTCAGAGAAATTAAATTATTTGGCTAAGGCTTATACAACAAGGAAGTTTTTAAAACTCCCAAACAGATGCCCTTTCAACTGGTATACCCTTAAAAGAGCCCATAAGCTTGTTACACTTTGCCATAACACAGATTCCACAGAGACACACACTACAATGACCCTTTCTAGACCCTGTAGCCACTGAACAAGAGATTCAGTAAGTCCAGTAACATCCCTCAGATATGTGATTTCGGCGTGGCGTGGGAAGTGGCAGATTTACCTGAGCTGCTTCTGCAGTTGGTCCTCCGTGAGAGCAGTTGACTGACTGGTAGATAGATGTGCCCAAACATTAGGTCAACTGAACATCAAAAAGCATGAGCTCTGAGTCCTTACCTTGTAAGGGGAACCAAGCCAGCAAGCTGCAAAGCCTCCACCACATATTGTGCTGTGCTGCTGTCACACTCTGTCAACTTCCTCTGGATTCTGAAATAAATAGAGCAGACTGGTTTCTTTTGAAAGGGGGAGGCAGTGGCTCTGTGACCTCATGTGTCTCACCTCCTCCATCCGCTCTGGAAGCCCCCGTCTTAGTTAGCTGCCCCCAAAATACCTCCCGGTGGAACATTTGGGGGACCACATGTGTCACCTCGATTGTGGAGAGGGGTGAGTGATGTGTTGGTGGCACAAATCTTTCTATTGCACGTGGGTAGTCCTGGTAAGTCAACTAGTGGCAGGGCTTTTGGGGAGAGGAGGGAGTGCAAGAGATATTAAAATGTTCCTGTGTAGTGACGTCACCTTGTTTTCACCTGTCTAGTTTATTAAACAATTAAAATGAGGCAATTTTTGCTGAACCCTTGTGAATATATTTCTAACTCTGGAAACAATTTCTAATGCTTATCAGGGGGCAAAGTTCACTAGATCACAGATTTACTCATTTAAAAAACCTGTGTATCCATCCACCCACCCATCTACCCATCTGTCATTCATCCAGCATCCATCTCTTTATTTATCTAGCCATCTAGTGTGCACCGCTCTAAGATATGATCAGATGTGAAAGATAAAGCCTTGTGTTTAAAGAGAATATGATCTTAGTGGGGGTGAGAGTATGCAAATGAACAGTTTTTGGTATTTAATTCTCATTTACTGGACAAATTGAGATAGACTTTATTTCATTTTTCTGGGGACACACAGCAAAATACAGGTAGACTTATGTTTAGAAAACAGAGGTTGGTCTGCCATGTTTAGAAAATTGTAAAGGAAATAATATTTACTGGTTCTAATTGAAATTAGCATTAGTACTCTGAAATGCGTTGATAGTTTGGGTAGGGAACATTATATCCATCAAAAATGTCTTTCAAATATTTTAGCTATTTTAACAGGTAGAAAGAGAGTAAAAAACTGAGAGAAATATTGTTTCCTTGTAGAGTTTAGCAGGATATAGTGTCCTCTTTCTCAAATTGAGGTTATAAATGCCTTGGGCCCCCAACTAAAAAGCAGCAGATGGGTAGGATCTGCTCCAGATTGATTAAATGAGAATCTCACTGGAATGAGGAGCTTCTGGTATGTCTAACAAGGTCTCCAGGTATCAGAAGGTGAATGTGAGCAGCACTGATGGTGAGGGTTTTCTGGCATTGAAACCGTGAGATGTGAGAGGTAGCCCTGTCTCTGCTACCGGCTGGTGTGGCTGTAGGGCCATAGAAGGTTCTCCATAAACGCTTCTTGAATATATTGATATGTATGGGAGCAGGGCATCAGTAGGTTGCATCGTACCATTTTTCAAAATAGAGAATTGAGGAGTTTGGTTGAGATGACACAGTGAGTGAGTGGCGGAACTGAGAATACAAACCAAGACTTCTGAGTATTTGGTCTGATTTCTCTCTTCTTCCCCATAAGATTCCCTCTAGGGACTTCAAGTTTTTATATTTAAGGCTCCAAGGCTGTCTAAGCATTTGATTTTCCTGCTAACATCTTGTCCTTGCTTTAGAGTGACACTTGATCTGTCTGTACCCCCTTAAGAAAACCCAAGGAAAGTGCATATAAGGTGTCTCTGGGCCTCCCTTGGAAGGTGCGAACTAGCCTGTGGCTTGTTAATAGTTTCCCACGTTTGTTTTCACCTAGAAGAATACTGTTCCTTATAGAATTTTCTAATACTTCCTGTCAAAGCACATGAGGAAAAGGCTGTCCTTTTCCTCTTGACACAAGGGTGTCAGATATGCCCTCATAAAGCCAGAAACATGTCTGGACTTAAGTACTGGTTGATTTTTCAGATCTTGAGCTTATCATCTAGGTTGAATGTATGAGGAGGTAAAAAAAAAATCACTTTGACAAGAAACAAAGGTAGAAGTGTCATCTTGGGAGTTCTCATTTTAAGCCAGTGGGAAAAAAATCTTGGACCCGGTCTGAACTAAATTCAGGTAGGGCCTGGAGAAGGGTCACTTTGCTTCTCTCTTTTCCAATAGTGGTTTTCTGTAATTTTCTATTTGGTAAAAATGTGGAGAAACAGGTGGAAGTAACAGAATGAATACAAGACTCAGGTGACCAGAGAATAAAACGTTCTGAGACTGACCTAAATTTACCGTGTAGTTTGTCCCAGATCTACTGATTTAATGTGGTTCTAGTGCAATATCTGTGAATCAAATCGTCTTTTTAGAACGGATTTGCATGAAATTTGCCGAGTGTTCGTTTCACTGTAGGCAGGTAGTCTTTCTCATTCTCTTTCAAAAACACAAATCTGATATGTTACTCTTCTGTTCAAAAACCTTTAGTGGTTCCCTTTTGCCTGAAGGTTATAGTGCAAACTCTTTAGCAGATCATTCAAGGCCAGTCACACCCTGGCCCCCATTTCAGCCTCCTTTCCCTCCATTCCCCATACTCATAGAAAATTCTTGTCCTATTTCAAGCATCCAGTACGTCTATATCGTCATGGTTCACACTGGGTTGTAGGTTGTACTGCCCTCTCTACCTAAAATAGCTTTCTCTTTCTGGGGTGATTCTGTTTGTCTTCTGAGGCCCAGATTGATTCGGCACTTCTCAGAGAGGAATAGTAGCTAGGGATTAAGAATGTGGACTCTGGAACCAGTCTCTCTGGAATCAAAGCCTCGGTTTTCTCACCTGTGAAATGGGTAGAATGACAGCACCCACTCACATGGTTGATGTGGGAATTAAAGGACAAAGGATGCATAGTAAATACTATACAAGTTAGCTGTTGCTATCCTCTAGTCTCCCAGAAAAAAATTCAGTTCTCCACTTTTCTTTGCCCCCATGATAATTTCTTTGTTTTTATCATACTAGCTGTTGTTCTGATTTCTATTATATTTAGTTGAGTATCCATGTATCTCCCTTGGTAGCCTCTGAGTCCCCGAAAGAAGAGTTTGTTTCTTATTTAGTTTAGTGTTCCTGAAGCCTGGCACAGACCATTTCATAGTATAGTTTATTTTTTATTCTTCTTTTAAAAATTGAAATATGGTTGATTTACAATGTTGTATTAGTTTCTGGTATACAGCAAAGATATATATAGATATATATATAGATATATATATAGATATATATATATATATGGTACACATATGTATCTATGTATACCTTTTCCAGATTCTTTTCCATTAGAGGTTGTTACAAGATATTGAGCAGAGTTCCCTGTGCTATACAGTAGGTCCTTGTTGATTATCTTTTTTTTTTTTTTTTTTTGCGGTACACGGGCCTCTCACTGTTGTGGCCTCTCCTGTGGCTCACGGGCCCAGCTGCTCCGCAGCATGTGGGATCTTCCCGGACCAGGGCACGAACCCATATCTGCTACATCGGCAAGCGGACTCTCAACCACTGCGCCACCAGGGAAGCCCTCTATTTTATATATAGTAGTCTGTATCTGTTAGTCCCAAACTCCTAATTTATCCCTCCCCTCCCTTTCCCCTTTGGTAGCCATAAGCTGATTTTCTATGTCTGTGAATCTATTTCTGTTTTGTAAATAAGTTCATTTGTATCATTCGTTTAGATTCCATATATAAGTGACATCATGTGACATTTGTCTTTCTCTGTCTGACTTACTTCACTTCGTATGATAATCTCTAGGTTATCTGCTGCAAATGGCATTATTTCATTCTTTTTTTTATCACTGAGTACTATTCCATTGTATGGATATACCATATCTTCTTTATCCATTCATCTGTTGATGAACATTTAGGTCAATTCCAAGTCTTGGCTATTGTAAATAGTGCTGCAATGAACATTGGGTGCATGTATCTTTTTAAATTATGGTTTTCTCCGGATATATGCTCAGGAGTAGGATGGCAGGATAATGTGGTAGTTCTATTTTTCGTTTTTTAAGGAACCTCCATACTGTTCTCCATAGTGGCTGTATCAATTTACATTCCCACCAACAGTGCAAGAGGGTTCCCTTTTCTCCACATGCTCTCCAGCATTTATTGTTTGTAGAATTTTTGATGATGGCCATTCTGACTGGTGTGAGGTTATACCTCATCGTAGTTTTGATGTGAGTTTCCCTAATAATTAGCAATCTTTTTTAAATTTACTGTTTAATTTTTAATTAATTAATTAATTTTATTTATTTATTTTTTGGCTGCATTTGGGTCTTCATTGCTGTGCGTGGGCTTTCTCTAGTTGTGGCGAGTGGGGGCTACTCTTCGTTGTGGTGTGCGGGCTTCTCATTGTGGTGGCTTCTTATTGCAGAGCACGGGCTCTAGGTGTGCGGGCTTCAGTGGTTGTGGTACGTGGGCTTAGTTGCTCTGCAGCATGTGGGATCTTCCTGGACCAGGGCTTGAACCTGTGTCTCCTGCATTGGCAGGTGGCTTCGTAATCACTGTGCCATGAGGGAAGCCCCATAATTAGTGATCTTGAGCATCTTTTCATGTGCCTGTTGTTCATCTGTATGTCTTCTTTAAAGAAATGTCTATTTAGGTCTTCTGCCCACGTTTTGACTGGGTTGTTTGTTTTTTTGATATTGAACTGTATGAGCTATTTGTATATTTTGGAAAGTAATCCCTTGTCAGTTGCACTGTTTGCAAATATTTTCTCCCATTCCATAGGTTGTCTTTCTTTTGGTTTCCTTTGCTATGCAAAGGAAAAAATTAAGTTTAATTAGGTCCCACTTTTTTTTTTTAATTGGGGTATAGTTGTCTTACAATGTTGTGTAAGTTTCTACTGTACAGCGAAGTGGAGTCCCTGTGCTATACAGCAGGTTCTCATTAGTTATCTATCTTATACATATTAGTGTATATATGTGTATATGTCTATCCCAGTCTCCCAATTCATCCCCCTTGTTTATTTTTGCCTTTATTGCTATTACTCTAGGAGATGGATCCAAAGAATATAGCTGTGATTATGTCAAAGAGTGTTTTGCCTATGTTTTCCTCTAAGATTTTTATAGTATCTGGTCTTACATTTAGGTATTTAACCCATTTTGAGTTGATTTTTGTATATGGTATTAGAGAATGTTCTAGTTTCATTCTTTTACATGTGGCTGTCCAGTTTTCCCAGCACCACTTACTGAAGAGACTGCCTTTTCTGCATTGTATATTCTTGCCTTCTTTGTCATAGATTAATTGACCATAAGTGTGTAGGTTTATTTCTGGGCTTTCTATCCTGTTTCATTGATCCATGCATCTGTTTTTGTGCCAGTACCATACTGTTTTGATTACTATAGCTTTGTTGTTTAGTCTGAAGATCATAGTTATTTTAAAAAATAGCTTTATTTAGATATAATTGACATAATGAATTGTCCATATTTAACATGTACAATTTGATAAATGTTGATATATGTATACACCCATAAAATCATCATTACAATCAAAATGGTGAACTGTCCATTGCCCCCTAAAGCTTCTTCCTGCCTACTGTAATCCTCTCCTTCCCTCTTTACCTTCCCTCTTCAGGCAACCACTGATCTACTTTCTGTCACCGTTCTTCCATTTGGCATGATTATTTTGAGGTTCATCTCAAAATAATTTGTCGAGGGTTTATTCCTTTCTGTGGCTGGGTAGTAGCACATGATATGAATTTACCACAGTTTGTCTGCCCATTCACCTGTAGATGGACTTCTGGTTGTTTACCATAGGATAGGGTTAAATAATTGTTTATTAAATTGAATCAGCTGTAGCACAACTTTAAATAAGGGGAACCTGGTGTGTTTCCACATCTGCTTTTTGTGATAATCTCCTAATTCAGAGAAAAAGCTCAAGGTTAGCAAGAGATGTTAAAGTAAATGCCGGTCCTTAGTTGGCACCTGGAGTGTACACTCAGGTGTGATACTCAGATTCTCTGTCCATCCCCCAGAGGCTGGGAGGCTGGGATGTGTCAGCTGGCTCCTTCTCTGAGAATTGCCTTCAGTGGGGAGAATCATTTTGCCCAAGTCACACCTCCTCCATGGGGTCCCTCCACGGGGCCCCATCGAGAGGGGCTGAAAGGTCCTGTGCCCTTGCTTCCAGGTGGAGCAGCTCTAAAGGGAAATGGTCCAGCTTCAGAGCTCCCCTTGGGATCAGGATTAGCTGAGACCTTTGTTGCCACAGCACCCCATTTCAGCAACTCTCTCCGCCCCATCTTGCTTCCTTCACAAGTGTTGTCCTGAGAGTGTGGCTATAAACTCCCGCACACAAGTCTCCATCTCAGCATCTGTTTTCCAGGGAAACTGACCCACAACAGCACCTGAAATAGGTTGTCAAATGAGTGAGTGAATGAAAGAATGAATGAATTCTCCATCTGAGATAGAAACACCGCTCTTTTTCTCTGAGCCTAGAAGGATGCTTGTCTTACAATTTTTTTCAGAGCATTAAAGATCTTACTTTATTATTATTATTATTTATTTATTTTTGGCTGTGTTGGGTCTTTGTTTCTGTGCGAGGGCTTTCTCCAGTTGTGGTGAGCGGGGGCCACTCTTCATCGCGGTGCACGGGCCTCTCACTGTCACGGCCTCTCCTGTTGTGGAGCACAGGCTCCAGACGTGCAAGCTCAGTAGTTGTGGCTCACGGGCTTAGTTGCTCCGCGGCATGTGGGATCTTCCCAGACCAGGGCTCGAACCCGTGTCTCCTGCATTGGCAGGCAGACTCCCAACCACTGCTCCACCAGGGAAGCCCAGATCTTACTTTAAATTGCCCTCTGGGAGATGATGAGTGTATCTTATTCACCCATGGATGTGCTATCAACTGGCTGCCAACCTTGAGAAATGCCACAGTAGTCCACTGGGCTCAGAAAGGACAAATGGTCCGTGGGGGAAATGCTGCAAGGCAGGCTCTGAGTGACATGCCCTTGTGGTTTTCATGGTCCTTCCCCCTCTCAACACCCCCACTTCAGCCTGCAGCCCACAGGGGGCTCAGCAGGGGAAGGGAGCAGTTTGTGCCTGCTTAGCAAGTGGAGGAAAAAGGTGAGGTCGGAGCATAGTGGTCAAGGAGTGACCTTCTACCTATTTTCTCATGGAAAAGTGTCTACTGACCGCGTTGTATGTGGGAGGTCTCATAGCTGATAGCCCATTTGTCACTTTGATCTGGGTTTCATGAAATCCCCATGGTATGTTTTCGTACTCATAGGAGGTAGCATTTGATGGGGTCGTGGTGTTGGGACAGATTTGAGAGAAATAAACATCATCACCCTGAGCAACCTAGGTTGTCAGGAAGAAAAAAAATTCTGAAAAGGAGATTTATCAAGTAGGTGAAAGATGGACTCTTTTAAGGGTCAGAAAGGATAGGGGATTTCCCCATGCAGAAAGAAGCCCCTGGGGTTTTTGTTGCAATGACAAGAGGGGCCTAAACTTTCTTCTTGACCTTTCATGGCTCCTGTGAAGAATCTGTGACCTTTCCCAAAGCCAGGGCCAGAGGTGGCCTGGCCTACATTTCCCAGCAGATGCAGGATGCCCAGTTCACACCTTGTCGGGATTCTCTGAGCACTGTTGTCAACTTACACAGAGTGGTTGGGGAGTTTGCAAACCAGAGCAGCAGCCTCTGTAACTAGTTATTGATTGAGAAAAGGGCTTCCTAGGAGCAGCAGAGCTTAGCGGGATGAATAAGGGGTGGTGGGGCAGACATACCCGGACTTGTCCACTGGGCCCTGTCACTAGCAGACCTGTCGTCTTGAGAAGAATACTTGTCTCTTGGTATCAGTGTCCTCATCTGTAAAATGGGAAGGATAATGACAGCATAGGGTGACTGGGAGGTATGAATCATACACATTATCCATCGTGCCCAGCACGGCGGCACATCCAAGATCCTCCGTAAATCTGCAGACCTCAAGGAGCGGGGCTGCCTCTTGTCCCCACAGGAACCACAGCAGGTGAGACGTTCCTGGAAAACGAAAGGGCCAGCTCAGCTTTTGTTCTTAAGGCTTCTGCCTACAACCTAATCAAATGGATCATTCTGAAAACAGAACTCAAGTAAGAGCTGATTTCAGAAGGAAATTGTGGTTTGGGGGAAGGTACCGCAGAAAAGCGATCTCCAGCTTCACATCTTAGCTCACAGATCTCCCAGGACAAGTGACTTCCCTTGGTGTCTTCATGTGCAAATGAGGGGGTTGGATGAGAGCAATTGTTTTCCAACTGTGTTCTGAAGAACCCATGTATCCCCCAGGTGCCTCAGGGTTCTTCAGTATTTTCCTTAAAATTTCTTTCAAAAATATTTCAAACTGTTTGTCCAGGCTCTGGAACCAGGCTGACATGGCTGGGATCTTAGCTCCAACAAATCCAGCCATGTGACTTTGGGCAGGTTGTAGAATCTAAGACTCAGCTTCCTCTTTTGTAAATTGGGAATAATAATAGTATCTTTAAAATAGGGTTGTTGAGAAGATTAAAGAGGTTTACGAGCTAAGCCCTCACTAAGTGCTGGCTGTCATTTTGCCACCTACTGGACATTACCAGCCTCTTCATTTGTTATACAGTAGGAATGGTTTCTGTGCTGGACTCTGGGCTTAGAACAAAATCCAAATGCTTCACCGTGGTCCACAACAGAGGCCGGCAAACTTTTTTGGTAAAGCGCCAAGAAGTAAATATTTCAGGCTTTGAGGGTCTTGTGTCCTCTTGTACTCACCTCTGCCCTTGTATCCAGGAAGCAGCTGTAAGCAATATGTCAATGAATGAGCATGGCCATGTGCCAATAAACTTTATTATAATTATAAAACTAAACTTAAAAAAACAAAAAAAACTTTATTATAGAGACTGGAATTTGGATTTCCTATAATTATTGAGTTGTGTCCTGACATAATATTCTTTTTTTTAAAATTGAAGTATAGCTGATTTACAGTGCTGTGACAAGCTCTGCTGTACAGCAAAGTGATTCAGTTTTACACATATAGACACATTCTTTTTTTAACACTCTTTTCCATTATGGTTTATCCCAGGAGACTGGATAGAGTTCCCTGTGCTATACAGTAGGACCTTATTGTTTATCCATTCTAAATGTAATAGTTTGCATCTACCAACCCCAAACTCCCAGTCCATCCCTCTCCCTCCCTTCCTCTCCCTTGGCAACCACAAGTCTGACCTCTATGTCTGTGAGTCTGTTTCTGTTTTGTAGATAGGTTCATTTGTGCCGTATTTTAGATTCCATATATGTGATACCATATGGTGTTTGTCTTTCTCTTTCTGAGTGACGTCACTTAGTATGATAATCTCTAGTTGCGTCCGTGTTGCTACAAGTGGCAATATCTTGTTTATTTATGGCTGAGTAGTGTTCCATTGTATATAGATATGTACACCACATCTTCTTTATCCACTCATCTGTCGATGGACATTTAGGTTGTTTCCATGTTTTGGCTGTTGTGAATAGTGCTAGTATGAACATAGGGGTGCTTGTATCTTTTTGCACAATATCCTTTTGATGTTTTTCGACCATTTAAAATTGTAAAAACGTCCTTAGCTTGTGGGCTGGACAAACACAGGGCTGTAGGCCAGATTCTGCAGAGCCCTGGTGTACAGGGCCCCGTGTTTCTGGGTCTGCCTTCCTCTCCTGACTCATTTCCCCCCACTTCCTGCCATGCTCATGAAGGTTTAGCCCGCTGACCCCCTTTGTTCTAACCCTTAGCTCCTTCCCACGTGGGGGCTTTTGCACTCATTCTGTCTCCCCAGGAGCCTCCTCATTTAGCTCTTCACCACAACCAGTTTCTACTCAAGCCTCCACTGCTGGCTTCATTGCCACTGCTCAGGTACACCAAAGCTGGCCATCCCATCTCAAGTAGCATCCCCCGCCCTGCATCCCTTCCAAATGTACTATCATATAACCCATTTTCCTCCTAAACAACATGGATCAACACCTGTAATTATTTTGTTTACTTGTGGATTCATTGTCTATCTCCAAAATTCATGAAAGCAGGGACCTTGTTGTTTTTTTTTTTTTGCGGTACGCGGGCCTCTCACCGTTTTGGCCTCTCCCGTTGCGGAGCACAGGCTCCGGATGCGCAGGCCCAGCGGCCATGGCTTACAGGCCCAGCCGCTCCACAGCATGTGGGATCTTCCCGGACCGGGGCACGAACCCGTGTCCCCTGCATCGGCGGGCGGACTCCCAACCACTGCGCCACCAGGGAAGCCCCGGGACCTTGCTTTTTGATTTGCCGCTGTACCTCCACCTGCCACCTGCTAGGAACGTAGCATTCAATCAGTGTTGTAGAATGAAGGATGAGTCCACAACCTTAAGATCTTAGTATCTTAATTTCTCTCATACGAGTTAATAATACCTGATCTCCTTACCTTGAAAAATTGTTTTGAGGATCAAATGAGAATGTGCTTTTAAAACTATAAACAATTATACTTGGGGAAGGTGGTAAAATCATTAGGGCAGCCTCTTAGACAAATCACAGAATTCAACAAACACCCCAACTTTTACCATTCTCCTCTTACTACAGAAGCTAAATTATGGGGCAAATAGTAAAGTGACACCAGTATGAATGAGGCTGTTTTATTCCTTGTCCCTGATATTCCCCATAGACAAGAGGAATGGCTAGATGAGTGATTTTATCTTGGCCTTAGCAAAAGCGATTTAGTTATCAGCATGTAGTATCTTTTTATTATTAGCATGTAGTATTAGGTATTTTATATTATCCTATTTGATGCTCATAAGCATGCTATAAAAAATCATTATGCACCCATTTTTCCAGGTGAAATGAGTTTAGGGGATCTAGGAAGTAGCTGAGCCAGGATCAGAACATGGCTCTATCTGACTCTGGAATTAGGGGTTCCTCTCTGGTACAATATCAAGTTCCTCTTCAGTGATACAAAGACTTTCTGAATTGTCCCATCAATACAATGACAACCAGCAAGCTACATAAACCTCGGCATCCTTTCATGGTCAGGAGCAAGCCATCTGGGTTTTACATGTTTATTTTGGGCAAAATGACGCATTCTCTTTCTTTCGAAGGAAAACTGCTTTTTGGTCCTCAAACAACTTTCCAAAAAAAAAAAAAACCAAACATTTTTGCTTATTTAAGCTTAAACAGATCCAAAGCACAATGATTCGTTTTCTTTGGATGTGCAGGCAGCCTGTACGTATATCACAAAAGGGCAAAATGAGCTTGGGAAACTGTCAAGCACAGAACAGCTGAGAACCAGCCACAAGGCTAACCACAGCTTGGTCTTTTGTCAGATCTGAGCATTAGCTGTTAAGTTTCCTCAGTAAGTAAACCCTGCAAGGGTAGTAGCCAGTTGTGCCAATGAAAATGTGTGTTCATGTTCTCGGTATACATTTGCATACATGGCTTATTTTAAAACCTATTAGCTTAACATATCATTACTTCAGAAATGGGGTCTATGGCTTTTAGTAGTGTGGAACCCAGTTTGAACTGGAATTGTCCTCTCTCTGACCCAAATTCTTTCTCTATGCATCATTCCTGGTACACCTCCTCCGGGTGGGTAGTGGTGAGGGATGAAGCCTCGCACGTGGGGCAGAGGAAGCGTTTTGGAGCTCGCTCTTTCATTCCTGGGTGGGTTTTCACCTCTCCAGCCAGGATGGCTCAGAGAGATGCCCAACCAGAAGGGAGCAGAGGCCCACAGTGCTGCCGGAGCCTCCTCTCATTTCCTTGAGCAGCAAGTGCCCCTCTGAGGGAAGGATCCCACTCTTAATGGACATTTATGAAATAATAATGACCACAGCAACGTCTGAGGACATGATAGGAGTCGAGACCACTCAGTGTAATATGAGATCGCTCTGGATCGACTGAGGACACAGTTTCTCTTTATTAAATCATCTAGGAACCACTTAAATGGAGCTGCTCATGGAATGGAATGAACTAATTACAATGGTGCCAGAGCTGTATGGAGAAGAACACGCAGCCAGGAAAAGCACAGATGCCACAGGTACTTTACAAGGAATTTGGCGACACAATTAGGTGTGGTTTCCTCTTTTATAATTACAAACCCTTTTCACCAAATAAATATGCCTGAATCACATAGAAAAATGATACATAGCCTTATAAATGAGAAAGAAACCAATACACCTCCCCAAACAGGTTTAAAATGGTCTATGTGTAACCAAAATGCTTCAGGATGGTGTTCCCAATCTTGCGTGGCAATCAAAGAAAGAACCAGTACATATTTCCCATTATACATACATATGTATCCTGTACAGAGTCCAAGAATAGTTGAGCAGCTGCAAAAATTCCGATTTCTGTGTGAGTAATGGCAGCTAAATGGTGCGGTGTAAAACATTTGTAAGAACTGATGGTGTATTAAGTTCTGACTATTCATCATCATAATTTGAAGCTTACACACACGGAACAAAATAGTATATGTATTTAAAACCAAGTGATTTCCTCTGCATTTAGAGGCGACTTTTCCCCCTTCCCTTGAATTTCTGTTACAGCTAGTCACTTCCCTAGGAAAATTCAATATGTTGCGGTACGAAAGCGAAGCAAACCCAAAGTGAATCCTATGTTTAAACATGAAAAGCATCTGCCGTCACCTAACAAAATATCCCCCCATCACCTTAGTAAAGTGAATATTCACCTAAAATAGATATTAAGTCGCTCTTTTCCCTTCCCTCCTCCGCCCGATCTCATCCCTCATGGCGAGGCAGCAAGACTGGCGTCTCTGAGTTCTCACACGTGTGCAGGACTACAATTTAAATGCAAATAACCCTGCGCCTCATTATCTGAGAAGTTGGTGCAGCCGGGCCAGTTGTGACTGTGCCTGCGAAAGTTAAAGGAGGCTCATCTGTATTCCAACACACGCGTGACTTAGAGTAAATTCAAAAGAGCAATTCATCACTGCTTTCAAATTAGACACCGGAGCGGCAGAGTGCCTAGGTTACGAGGAATACCTCCCTTACCACCCAGGGATGCCTTTCTACAAAGGCAACGAGATAGGAACCTCTCTGCAGTTCTTCAGTCAGTCCCCAGTGACACTAGGTAATTGAAATAAGAGACTTGATTTAATACGGACACAGCTAGTTGAGTGGAAAAGATACATTTATGGTAATGCTAAGCACAACTGAATGACAATCTATAGGCATTCCAAATTCCACTGACAGGAAAATGACCACAGCAGCCTAAGATGCAAGAAAAGGATCAACAATGATTTACCAAACTGACATCACTCCAGAAGATATTTTTTATTTTTTATTATTTTCATTTTTTGCAAAATTGTCTTTCAAATATAAGGTTACTTTAAAAGAATTCTTTGGTTAAAGTATAATTAAAATAAAAACTAGAGACTCCCCCAAGCCTTTCAATACAGGGTGAAAAATACCCCCCTCTTTCAGCCATCAGATGGCCATTTAATCAGCCATTCAGATTCTATGAATCTAAATGTAATGGAAAACACTGTATTCTGAACTCCTTGCTGGGGTGAAGCAATAAGCTCCCAGCTACCATTGCAGTGATGGAGAGGGAGCCTGGGAAAATGAAACCCCCAGCTTGTGCATTAAAATGTGCCAATTATTCTAGTCCACAAAGGAATAGACGTGGCATTTTAAAATCACTGAAACCAAAGTCTATCTGTGAATAATACTGAGCCATTAGCGGGTTGGTGTGGCACACTTGTGCAGGCAGCAGACTGTTTTGGACTTTCAATCCCAGATTAAATCCTTTAGTTAATTTTATCTCAGTTTAATTCAGATAACTTTCAACATTAAAAAAAAAAAATTTCCTCTCTACAGGAAACCATTTGCTTCTTCCAATCTGGCATTTCCTTCCTTTCTCCCTTGCTTCCTTCCCCCTCCCCCTCCCTTCTACCTTCCTTCTTTCTCCTAGCCCCCCAAAACATTTAACAAGCAGCAGCCTCAGTTCAAAAGAAACCAGCCTGAACTTCGAGTTGTAATAGCAATTTAGAATCTTTAAATGGATATGAAATCATGTAATACAGTTGTCTCTTCCTTTTATTACACATAGATTCAACACAATTTCCAAAGAATTTCTCAACTGGAGTCCAAGTTTAGTTTTTTAATTAGGTAAATGTGAAAAGAGAATTTCATGATAATTCAGATCATTCAGGCCATTTTGATCAACAATCTGGATAAAGCAGAGGAATAAAC
Source organism: Delphinus delphis (assembly GCF_949987515.2). NCBI lineage: Eukaryota > Metazoa > Chordata > Mammalia > Artiodactyla > Delphinidae > Delphinus > Delphinus delphis. The sequence goes on from NC_082690.1 coordinate 12,096,553, forward strand.
TCTTTGACTCAAGGTTTTCCACCCTAAATTATTCAGAAGATTATTTCAGATCTTTGCCTTCCTTTGCTCACACAGATGATGGCCTAAGGCTTTGTCCATATTGGACTAAGGACACTGGACCGTAGCCCAGCTAAACCAATCTATCAGGTCATCAAAGGCTTAAGATCATGGAGAAGGAGAGAGGGATAACCTGTTCTGAACTTTGTTCTATACAAGTACAGACCCTGTCCAGAACACACCGCTACAATTTTCAAGGAAATCGAATATGAGATGTTCGCGCATTATTCTGAGCATTGAAAGTCCATGAAAATTTGTGGAGAATCTAATAAACATTATAGATCTGATTACAGTGGATTCACCTAATTACAGATAAAAGAATGACTGGCAGTGACATTGCATTGGCCATACTGTGACTTTTCTCTTAAAACCTTTAATATGAGTATTTCCCCCAGTTTAAGATGAAAACTTTTATATTAATCAATCATGTCAGCACAGAGTTATTTCTAGACCCAGAAGCTGGATCAGTGTTTGTGCAATGCTGGAAGAAATCAAGATTTGTTTCTTAAAATATAAAATTCATGACATATTTCTCTAAGTGACTTAAAAAAAAAACTCAACAATAATCCTCTTGCAGATTAACATACATAGCCAGCATCCTTTCACTTCCTCTTCTTTTCAAGGATCATCAAATTCTAGTTTCAAATAGGGGCATAGATCTATTTTTATATCCCATATGTTTTCTCCTTTGGGTTCTGAAGCTTGTTTAATGCTACAATGTATACTGACTTGTTTTACATGAATGTTCTCTTTAAATTGCTGAGATTTCATTTTGCGCATATATTCTAGAGTGAACTATACCATGCCAGACCATTGTCTGCTGCCGTCAACAGTCAGCTAGTCACACAATTAACTAGACATTGATAACTGTTTTCGTTTGACTGTCATTTGTTTTTCTTTTAAATAAACTCCCTCTAAATTCAGGAAGCAAGTGTGACGAGATACCACAGGATGTGGCTCTCCCAACTTTCCTTAAGTAGCCCTACCTACCTCTTTTAAATTACCATAGCAAAACAAACAAACAAATAAAAACGACAGCACAAGCAGCAGTGCAGTCGTGACTGTCATCATTTAAGTTAGTTCCCTGACTTCATAATACATCTCTGGATGTAACTGATGCATTTGTGGGTGTTCTGTTATGGTTGACATGTACTGTAAGCGTACAATGACCTGACCCTTGGTATGGTTTGTAACGACGTCCATATTGCACAAGAATGAGCTTCTTGCTGACTCCAAGAATGTATTTCACATACATCTGAAAATGTCAACATCCTTAACCAGTTAACATGGTCTAGACTCTCGGGGCGAAGACGAGCGAATCACGGTGATTCAGAAGTCCTGTGGCTCGTTAGGCTGTGACACGAGGAACTCCTTTGATATATTTGGCAAGTTCGTTGCTCCTACAATTGAATACTTCACACATTTATCTTATCTTCCTCCTGAGTATCCAAAAGTGCTTTTGGAGAGTAAAAATGCTGTCTCCCCGTTTCACAGATAGATAGAAGCAAGGGGGGTAGGACAGTAGCACAAAGCTGTAGTCAGCTTTTCTCTAGAGAAAATGTGATGTGGTGGTACCAGGGTGAAGGTTAGAGTCCTCCGGCAGATGGCCTGAGCCAGCAGCACTAGTGTGTGTGTGGGTCATACTGAGGGTAGAAATTGATGGGCAACCGCATGTTTTCTAATCACCTTAAAAGAATTCTGCAGCTTGGTTTTAACTGGAACATGGAGTTACAAAGAAAAGAAAAGCCCATCACTGGACTGGTAGCTTGGTGTCCCTCCAGCTGGATTCTCCTGCATCTTTCCTCAGAGTGGGCTGGCAGCTCTCTTTGGGAGGACCCAGGCTCCTTAGCACAGATGGAAGGGAGGAAACATCCTCTGCTGTAGCAGGTGCCCCTGTATAGGAAGACAATTCTTGAAAGCCTTGTTAGCGAGGCAAGAGTCCAGGGAGAATGAATTTTTTTTCCCTGAATCAAGTCTTTCTCTCCTTGACATGGTCTCATCCTAAGAACATTAAAGCCTGAAAGGAAATATGCTAAATGATTCTGAGCTGTCCACTTAGGATGTGGTGCAGACTTTCCCACTGTTACTAAGTACACGAAAAGACACTCTCCCAAAGTCTTCCTCACATCTTTTCTTCTTGTTCGCTCGTGCGGTTATTCTTGCAGCAGGGTCTCTCTCCAGTTGAAGCCCCCAGTTGGTCCATGGGTAAGAGGGAGGATTGGTGGGTCTGTCAGCTGCCAGATTCCAGTTTCTCCTAATTCTTCACAGGAACAAAACCCCAAGTAGGGGATCTGAAGTAAGATAGTAAAGAAAGGGAAAACAGGTTGAGTGCTCTAACTTTTACCTAGACGAAGGAAAATTCAAAGGAATGAATAAGGGCTTTGTAGGCAAGCATCCCCTCCAAAATATTGAAAATGAAATGGAGAGAACTGATACATTAGAAGGAAGAGTATTTACAACGCAAGAGGATTCTTTGGAAGGATTCATTACATGGTGAGCGCTTCTAGTGCAATTCTTTATAGATGGTTTCTATATAGCACGGGAGGAAAAAAAGGAACTCATGTATAAAGCTAAGGTGCTAGGAGTTCATTCCTAATTACAAGTCAAGCTGAAAACGCAGCTCAAACCTTTCTGAAATTATACTTGGACAATGGGAAAGATGAATCAAGTTTTAAGAATTTGTTTTATCCTGCTTTTTCTTGCATTTTTTGGCATGTGTGTCTAACACATTCAGAGCTGAAGCTGTGTGCCCTTCCTAACTTCAGTAGGCATGGCATTTCAAAACGTACTTGTGCGTGTGTCCAGAGTTGCATTTATGAACAAGACAAAAATCTCTGCCCTCAGGCAGCTTACAGACTAATGGGAAGGACAGACACGTAAGTAAGTTTTTAAAAAATGAGAAAAGAGTTGCCGTCGAGTTTGAACCAGGTTCTCTGGGGATAGTTACGGGAAGCATATAACTCAGCCTGGAGGGAAGTGTATGTGGGAGGGTGGCTGACGGGAAAACCTCTTCCACAGGCATGAGAAGGAAGAATCCAGATGTGTTGGTCAGCCTGGTGGGTTTTCTGTCTCGCTGCCTTGTTCCTGGGTTTGCCTTGCAGCCTCCTCATTTTGAATCACTGCTTCCTTTGGCCTATCCGCCAGGACCTCTCTTCCAGCTGAGCTATCAGATGCTGTGTTTTGGCCCACAAACCTCCTCCGTATCCGTTCCACGGTCCCACAGGGAAATCCAGACAATTTGCTTATGATTCTTAGCTACTTCTTAAGTTTTAGCTCTTAGAAGCTAGAAGTAGCTCAAACACATCTTTTTCTCTTACCCAAGGCCTGATAAAGCGCCTTAAACAGAGCCCCATTCAATACATCTTGGTTGAATAAACCAATAAATGTACCTTCCCAGCTCCAAAGAACTTCGCTATCAGCCAGCACTGAACCATTCTGAAGCTCCGAGGCCCCACAGGCCCCTGAAATGCAAGCAGGAATTACCTTTCGGACCATTTGCACAAAGTCCTTGGAGTTCTGAGGTGACAGGCCCTGAAGCTGGCAGGTACACGCTTCAAGGGAAGATGCGTGGGCCACAATCAGGATGTTATTTCCTGGGGGCAAAAAAGCAAGGACTGAAAAGACTGTTTCTATAAAGACATATGTAAACCTTGTAATAAGTACTGAAGCCAAGTGTTCCAGGGAGAGGCAAACGTTTTCGAGAAGGAGACAATTCGGCCAAAAGCAAGATTTTGAAAACGCTTTGTATTGTTAAGGCAGCCTAATGTCATTAAAAACAAAAAACAAACAAACAAAAACAACAGAAAAACCCAACAACAAACCTACTTTTAATCTTAAAGTAATTAGATTCACAGAAGGTAACAAATACATATTTTACATATGAAATATACGTGTGTATATTTTATATATACTATATACACATATTATATAATATGTATATACATTACACATATACATACATATATATACAATATGTATCTTGCATATATACTATACACACACACACTAGGTAGGTCCCATGCACCCTTCACACAGCCTCTCTGATAGTAACATCTTGCCTAAGGTATACTATCAACACTAGGAAATGAACACTGGTATAATCCACACAGCCTATTCGGATTTCACCAGCTTTAGCCAAGTCTATCACATGTGGAGCTTTTGGGAACCATCACCTCAATCAAGGTACAAAACTGTTCTATGTCTACAGGCCTCTCTGCTATTCTAATATATTATAGTTTTTGATGTTGCCATTGTAGAGCTGTGAGCACTTGAGACTTTCTGGTTGATAGAACAAGCTGAGTTTCTTTGCAGTGGGGATGGGTGGTACCACAGGGGTGGTCATGAAGTGAGTGGCTTACAAGTGATAACTGGAAGGCGGGAACCATCCATAATACTGTTGACCTGGGCTACCCACTGTTAACTTTCTGGTGTACGTAAATCCGGCCTTTGCTCTATGAAGATAAATATTTTAACTTTTAGTGGGGGATGGGAACGTGCAGACTCTCTTATAATCTGCCCTTTCTACTACAAATATTACAGTCCTACACATCATTAAATATTTGAGTTCAATGATTATAAGATTCAGTGGCAGACCTGAGTCGTACAGCACACTGCTCTTGGTTGGTGGTAGTAGTGACGGTAGGTATATTTGTGTCAGTGTGTTTGTGTGTAGGCGTCCATGCTCCTGGATCAAATTAGAGGCAAAACAGTGTGATGGTAAAGAATTTCTGGCAACTGTAATAGGGAACCTCCTTCAGAGAGTGGAAGATAAATAGCTGAAATGCAGAATTCTGTTATTTCATAGAGTAACTAAGTCTGATGTATTTCCACGGAATATCTACCATTTGAGGTACTCAAGAGAATAGTACAAATTTAACATGAAAGTATCTATAAGAGAGTCTGGAAATATTTTTCTTTCCTACTAAGCAAGTCTGTCAAAGCACGTTGAACCATCTTGAATAGCCAATTAACCATGGTGGAAAAATGATCACAGATTTAACTATGGAGTCCAAAATAATACCTACCTTTACTTTTACATTCACTTATTATTTCCTTTGTTACTTGGAAACTTCTACTGATATAGGTGTCATAGGATTCTGAAACCACTAATTTGCTGACTGGAATGTGAGGTCTGCAATAGAAAAATGAACAAAGGCATCGAAAACATTTTGATCCCAAGACAAAGCAACTGACATTACTCTAAGTTTTAGTTCAAGACCTTTCTAAAGTTCCCATATTTCTGTTTATCCATTTCCCTAGAAAGGATGGAGGCGCAGGGAAGAGTATTTCAACTATGTAGAAGTGGGGTCCTAATATGCAGAATGTACAGAAATAAAGGCCATGTGCGCATGGTGTCAAAGTGACCAGCTGAAAAATGAAACATTCAGTTCAGGCTTCCCTTGCAGGATATCTCATAGCAGTTTGACTAATTTTACTGACAGTCAGTCCCAGGTCACATGAATAAGAGGAAGCCAAGCAGAGGTTAGATCGCTTTATCTATTTAAATCACCAGAGATTTCCCAAGCCTCTAGTAGGCTTGCACACGATAAGCAGTAAGGGTAAGTTTTACTTCATCTTTTTCCAGTTTTATTGGGATTTCATTGATGTATAACATGGTGTAAGTTTAAGGGTGTACAAGGTATTGATTTGATACATTTATACATTGCAAAATGATGACCACCATAGTCTTAGCTAACACCTCCATTATGTCACATTTTCTTTTTGGTGGTGAGAACATTGAAGCTTTACTCTCTCATCAGCTTTCAAGAATATAATACAGTATTGTTAACTATAATCACAATGCTGTACATTAGATCCCCAGAATGTATTCAGCTTTTAACTGTAAGTCTGTAGCCCTTTGACCAGTCTCTCCCTATTTCCGCCTCCCCACGGTCCCATGGGTGTCCATGCTACTCTACTGTCTGTTTCTCTGAGCTTGGCTTTTTTAGATTCACATGTAAGTGATATTATGTGGAGATATCTCTCTGAGATCTTGTTTTCATTTCCTTTGGATATACCCCAGAAGTGGGATTGCTGGATCATACGGTAGTTCTATTGTTAATTTTTTGTGGACCCTCCATAGTGTTTCCGTAGTGGTTGTACCCGTTTACATTCCCACCAACAGTGCACAAGGATCCCTTTTCTCAGTAGAACTACCACATGACCCAGCAATCGCACTACTGGGCCTATACCCTGAGAAAACCATAATTCAAAAGGAGACGTGCGGGCTTCCCTGGTGGTGCAGTGGTTAAGAATCCGCCTGCCAATGCAGGGGACACAGGTTCGAGCCCTGGTCCAGGAAGATCCCACATGCCACGGAGCAACTAAGCCCATGCGCCACAACTACTGAGCCTGTGCTCTAGAGCTTGTGAGCTACAACTACTGAGCCTGCATGCTGCAACTACTGAGCCCGCATCTTGCAACTACTGAAGCCTGTATGCCTAGAGCCCGTGCTCTGCAACGAGAAGCCACTGCAATGAGAAGCATGTGCACCGTAACCAAGAGTAGCCCCCGCTCGCCGCAACTAGAGAAAGCCTGCATGCAGCAATGAAGACCCAACACAGCCAAGAATAATAAAATAAATTTTAGAAAAGATCCTGCTGTGATTTACGTCAAAGAGTGTTCTGCCTATGTTCTTCTCTAAGAGTTTTATAGCGTCCGGCCTTACATTTAGGTCCTTGATCCATTTTGAGTTTTTGTGCACAATTGACTTCTGTATGTTGATTTTGTATCCTGCAACTTTGCTGAATTTGATTAGTTTTGACAGTTCTAGGATTTTCTGAGTCTTTAGGATTTCCTATATATAAGATCATGTCATCTGCAAACAAAGGGAGTTTCACTTCTTCTCTTCCAGTTTGGATGCCTTTTATTTATTTATCTTGCCTAATTGCTCTGGCTAGAACTTCCAGAACTATGTTGAATAGCAGTGGTGAGAGTGGCCATGCTTGTCTTGTTCCTGATCTTAGAGGAAAAGCTTTCAACCTTTCACCGTTGAGTATGATGTTAGCTGTGGACTTGCCATAAATTGCCTTTATTATGTTTAGATATGTTCCTTCTATACCCAATCTGTTGAACAATTTTTATCATGAAGAGGATGGTGTATATTGTCAAATGCTTTTTCTGCATCTACTGAGATGATCATATAATTTTTATCATCTTTTTTCTAAATAAATACACCACAATAAATGTGGTGTATCACATTTATTGATTTTTGTATGTTGCTCCACCCTTGCAACCCAGGGATGAATCCCACTTGATCATGGTGTACGATCCTTTTGATGTGCTGTGGAATTTGGTTTGCTAATATTTTGTTGAGAATATTGGCCTGTAGTTCTCTTTTCCTGTAGTATTCTTATCTGGCTTTGGTATCAGGGTAATGCTGGTCTCATAAAATGAAATAGGGAGTTGTAAGGATAGGTTTTTAAAGGAGATATTAGGTCCATTGGACTTGTGAGCTAATAACGCTTCACCAGCCTTTCCTTTTCTTTCTTAGTTTGAACACAGACCACATACCTGGCAGTTGGAGAAGTCCAGGGAACATAAAGATGAAGAAAACCCAATTTCTATGTTTGAGGAGCTCTCTGTGTGTGGTTGGGGTGAGTAAGCTATTGATGTAAATGATAATTATGACACAATGTACAAACGCATATACGACGATGGTCAAAGCAGGGCCCTCCGATCCTGGTGACCCTGAATGTCTTCAATCCCAGCCACTTCTGTCTTGCACCTTCCTTTGCTATTTAGTTTTCTGGTCTATGAGGTGTTTACCTTGTTTTTTTGAGTACAACTGTGTCATATTTTCTTATTTTGTCTTTCACTGTTGGTATTTAGTGCATGGAGGTGCTAGTGAGTTCTCAAAGTGAATTCTCATGGCATCTGCATCAGAATACATTGCTGCTGCTGCTGCTACTAAGATTTACTGAGAGGTTCCCGTGTGTCAGGCTCTGCGCAAAGCGCCCTACTTGCATCCTTTGAACCTAGCCCACCTAGCAACACTTTTGCAAATTCTGAGTTTATGGATGACAAAACTAAGGCTTAGAAAGGCTACAGCTGACTTGCCTTTGCTTACATCATTAGCAACTCTTAGAGCCCGGATTTGAACCTGTGTCTGAGATTAATACCTATAAAGTTATCCTTCACCCTGGATGGCTTCTGATAGTGCCCTCCTCAAAGCTGCCCTTCTGTGCACTTGGGTTTACTGTCTGGAGAGGAAGGATGCTGTTCCTTTTGAAGGTAACTTGCCTTCATCTAAATAACATTCTCTCTGCAAGCATACTCTTTCTCCTAGAAAACAACCTTCTGAATCCTACAACACCCTGGGTGACAGGGAGAAACACGAATCCCCACTCGTTAGGGATATGCCTCCTTGTTCTAGAGCAAACCCTTTCTTCCCATCCCTACTTCTCTTCCAGTTCCATTACCATTTACATCACCTGGTTTCCCAGGACCCCTCCCCCAACACACACACATAACACACACACTGTGACAAAAGGCCTCTTTGGTTCAGGGAGTCACGGCAGGGGTGAAACCACACTGTAATGTACAAGATTTGCGGAAGTGAAGAGTCGGTAGATGCCAGACTCCAGTTCCTCCTGATCAGTTCTTGCCTTGAAGGTGAACCTATGAATGGCTTCCACGTTTGAACGAGCCCTGACGGGGACGGGACAGTCAAAGCTTTCCCACTCTTGTCAGCAGTATCCTGCTTCTGACAGGACCCCTGTACTATTCTGGGACTCAGGTGGGCCTCCAACCACCAACTAGACCTGGCCCCCAGAGCTCTGGGTACACAGGTAGTACCCTTGGGATAGTATTCTCCCGTGTATACTCTCCTCTCCCCAGCCTACTTTGGTCCAGACTATAGAGCAGGCTTCTGCCCTGAGTCCCACACCAAAGTTTGATTTGTTGTCTCTCTCATACTCCAGATCCATGGCTCCCCCTCCCCTTTGCCCTGCCTCCCCCAGTCAGGGTCCTGTTCTGAAGCCTCATGCAGCCGGTGTGTATTTTGTTTTTTCTGTCTTGCTCCTTCCCGCCTAGCTCCACTGGGGCTGCTTTCTACACCCAGCCCCCAGGATGGGTCTTGTTGCCCGTGGCGGACGCTTGGATATGGGTCACCAGCCTAAATCCACCTTCCAGCCGCTCCTCCCTCCTGTTCAAGGCGACAGGGAGGGATCTATGAGCAGTGCTTGCTTGGCTTATAATACCCTGCCTGTCGGTTCTTGCCCCTCTGCACATCACCACGTTTCTTCAATCATTTGGGCACCACTACCTGCTTCAGAAGCCCTGCTCACTTGACAGAATTAATTACAGAGTGAATTTGACTCTAGGGGCTGTGCCTCTCACATGCTTGATGGGCGAATTTCACGACTGATTTATAGAATTAGAGGCTTAATCTCACCACCACCCCAAGCCCCAACACAAAATGGTTGAATAGAACTTTGATTTTTCGTAGAGGAAAAGGAAATCTGGAATATGAACCGCGTCCTGACCCCCAGGTTCCCGGCATTCATCCTTCTGTTCGTACTGCTGGTGGGGTATGTGTCTGTGTGTGCAATGAAGGGCTCAGGTGGAATGATTCTGGGAACCTTTGTAAATAGCTTGGGAAGAATTGCAGGCTGCACTTAAAGGGGAATCTGAAGGCTAGCTGGCCTGGGTGGGGCTGGGTGGTAGGTGAGGAAAGTCATTTTACCAACGTTGGCAGTAACTTGTTCTCTTTGCAGGGCAGAGGGATGGTGGCTGTTGGCATGGGGACAATCATTTATTGCTGCTTCCCAAGGAACAGAAAAACAGTGGCCATAGAGTAGATAGGACAAAATGTGAATTATTTCAGTAGAGGATCTGATTGACTGATTTAATCTTATTTTTGAGGAACGCTCATTCCTTTAAGGCAAGAAGTAGCACACATTAATTAATTAATGGGGTTATCTGAGGTCTTATTTGCAGAGCCAAAAATTAGTATGGAAGAAAAGATATTCTCTCCTACCTTAGCCAGAAACTCACATTGCTTCATCTGAGGTTTGGGTAGGTATTTGAAATGAAAGGTCAAGGGATAGCACAAGGAAGCAAGTTTTGCTTATATTGGTCACTTGTTCCAAACTCTGTTTTAAGAAATGCATTTAATTCCCCACCGTAATGGTTGTGAATATCTGTCCTTCTTCAAAGGCATTTTACAAATGTCTGGGTGGATTTTTTTTTTTAATGCTCAACCTAAAACTTTATTGCACACTGACAAGATAATCAGATATATTTTAAACGCTTAATAGGAACAACTAACAAAAATATTTAAACCAAATACAGGGGTTAGAGAGAAAAATATCATTGCTTACTAAAAATATTTAAAATAAATACTGCTATAAAGAACACAAAAAGCATTTATTTTTATCACGTCACTAAGAAGCCCGAGTGGATTTTTTGCTGGTTAATGTAAGTATGTTATAACCTACAAACACTTCTTTCTAATAATAGTCTAATGGAAAAAGCAAAGGACTACTATAAAGCAGATCACACGGTGTTTGGCACACAGAAAATGATCAATAAAGGTTAGTTATTATTATTGTCAGATATGTCCACTACATGTATAACTTTCGGCAGCCCGCAGAACTCTCTCACATATGAAAGTGGCTTGCCTCCATCCTGGGGTTATAGCAATAATGAATGAAGATAATTAAAAATGCTTTGAAAACTCGAAAGCGACAATCCAAGGCAAGACACCGTCACTTCCCTTATTTCCCAACAGGCTTCTGAACTGCTTTATCATTAGCTGGTGTGTGCTCCTGGCATGCGAAGTGGTTTTATTATTCACTGAAATCAATGTAGTAAAGTCAGAAAACCCTAGTGCATGTGATGGGAGACATACTCTACACCAATGCCCAATACAAGGGAATGGCTTTCTCCAGTTTTTTTTTTTTTTAAATCATAGGGTGACTTCCACCAATATGGACAACTGGCTGTGGGCTACCTCTGGTCCTTCATCTCCTTAATTAGCCTGGCCTGGTGGAGAAGAGTACTTCCACATTGGCCTCAGGAAACAGCGCTTTCGGAGGGTTACCTGTAGGTTGTATCAACACTCAGGTTGGCTGCAGCTAACTCTGATGGAGGTATCCACGCAGGTAGTGTGTTCCCAGCAACCCACTTTGTCCACTCAAATAAACCAGGCTCTACGCGGATCTTCAAGTGATTTTCTTGTTGTAAACCTTAGAGGGAAAATAAAATGAAGATGAAGGAAGTATTACTATGTTCTCAGTGGAAAAGTAAATTAGAGGCCAAATTGTTACAAAAATGCTCATAAACCTTCTATTCTCTTTCCTAGCAGATGCTATATATAGCTTAAGGAAGTAAAGTAGGCAGGTTTGGACAAGAGTTTTGAATTTTTGTGTTATAAGCACGTGAGTTTATTCTGGTCACATCACCAGGATGTATGCTGGCTTTAAATGGTATCTGATTAAAGAAAAAGTCATTATCCATATAATTTATTACAGTTCTGTGACTACTATAATTCCTTTCTAAAGTAAGTTCCAAGATGTTCTTACCAAGAAACTTCAGAAATTCTCAGCATCCACTGTTTTACAATAGCTTACATTATATTTGCGTATCATAGAGATAGTTCATTTTCTCTACTAGAAAATCCAGTGTTGAATATTTACCAATGCCAGTGCACAAGTCCTGTGTTTTGTGATTGTGTAACTGTCCTCAGAGTGGGAACTGTCCCTGTTTAACTCTTTGTATTGCATTTAGCCAACAGTTTTTCCTTGCAAATGTGATAGAGAATGCGTTTGAATACACAGATGCATTCTGGCTTACTTAAGGTTAACGAACAGAAGTCTCAAACGTAGTGTACTTTCCTTGTTGACTCAGCTTTTTCTGGCTTGTCTGTTTGGCATAAGTAAACAGTCAACCCTGTTTCTTCTAGTTTTCCTTCCAGTGAAATGAGAATGGAGATTCCTGTAACACAAGCTTCCACGGATTTTAGGGTAAGAGCTGAATATCTTTATAACAATGGTACGTTTGAACTTCTTCCAATGAACTAAAGAAACAAGGGTGATTAAGATTTACAGACACCTAGGAGCACCGTTCCCTGTCGTAAAGAGGCAAACAGAGCAGAGTGGGAGGAAACAAAGAAAAAACAAAACAGAAAAGGATCACGCTCTAGGCTCTAAATTACTGCCAGAGAACAATATTTTACAAGCCTCTAATTCATCGAAGAGAGCTTTACATTTTCAAGAAAAACATGATTTGTGTATTCTCTTGATCTCACTTCCGCTGCCAGAGTATGATTTGGGGACTTTTGCAAAGTCATCTTCCAAAAGAAAGAATCACTGCTCAACATTTCAAATTCAAAGCTTTCAACTGGCTAATGCCCCCTGAGTAGGATAATTTGTGTCAGGTTGCCTGGAGACGGCGGGATGGGCTAGCTGACCTTTATCCAGTCTCACCTTTCAAGATGTTGTACGCAGTCTGCACACAGCGCAGGGACGGGGAGCAGTAGACATGGTCAATGATGGTGTTACTCTCTAATAAGGCTTCACCTGCGAAGGAAACCAGAGAAGAATCCATCCGATGATTTACGAAGCCTCAACTTGACTCTCAGTGTCGGAGAGGGTGCCAGACAGACCCTGCAAACCTCTGTTTCCAGGTGGGCGCTCACATAGGGCCAGCAGTTTCAGTCTCATTTTCAACAACTCTCCTGACCAGTGTTTCTGTGAAAGACCAAGGGATACACCCTTCTTGTCTATTTTCTTTCTGTCTCTCTGGTCCTAACAAGCAGTAAAATGCCCGTTTTTCTCTCATGGATAAAGTCTGAATGCCTTAACATGGCGGTCAAAGTCTTCCATGAACTTGTCTGTCTCCATCCCGCCAGCCTTGTCTCCCGCCCTGGTCACAGCTGATGCTCTAGAAACAAGAGGCTTGTTTCCTCTGCACTGTGGACACTGCTTCTCATGTCTATGACTTGATGTTGATCCTCCCACTGAGATGCTGTCCCACCTTCCTACTAACTTCTACTCTAGTCTCCTCTCATGTCTTCTTTTGTGCTCCCATGATACTTTGTACATAGTTCTATTCTTGAGTAACAAGAATACTCTATATTATTTATCCACTTACAAGCTTCGCCGAGGGTGGGGACTCACGCTTAGGTCCCCAGTACCTAGCATGGTGCCTTGCACAAGGTAAGTGATCAATTGACGTGTGTTAAATGATTGAACAGGACAGGGCTGCTGCTGGCTCTGTGTGGCAGGTATGGACCTAGACCTGCAAAGAACTGAGCATCTTGGAGACTGGTGGGCCTCTATATTTTCAGCCACTCCTGGGTTGCCTTCTCATCCTTGCGCTAGAAGCTGACCTGTCTGCCGCACCAAGCCTGACCTTGCCCCATCACTGGACCATCTGCCCCTTGATAGGGATCACACCTTGTTCACTTTGGCAAACCAACGCAGTGCCCTGGACCTAATGGTTACATAATAAATCCCTTTTGAATTGAGGAAATATAGTACTTGTAGGAAAGCCCTAGGCAGCATTCTGGCATCCCCACTGGAGCCAGTCTTTGGAAGAAGTAGCCAGGAAAGGCTGTGTGATCACGCCAGGACACTCACCCACGAGTCTTGCTTGCATACATCCGAACACGGTGATTGGAGCATCTTTCTCGTAATCTCGGAAACCGCCACTCCGCTGAGGTAAGCTATGAGGCATGTTCAGGTTAGTGCGTACGTAGCGACCTGGAAAGAAAAGTCAGGCCAGGGCGACGTGAGTTTCCTATCTCCTTAGGGCTTCCACTGCTGGTCCTGCCAGCCCCTCCACTTCCATTCCTTTTTGGCCACAGAGACTGAACTGAGCTCTCTAGAAAATATTGAAGCTGACGTCCTCCTTTAGTACTGTGTCCTGGAATCCACGCTTCCATTCCGCTGACGGAAGTGACAAGAGATAGTTTTTAAGGGAAAGTAACAACTGGACACTCTAAAGCAGGTAGGATTCTCTGAGGTGCAAGCCTCCCTATCTTAAGCATGCCACCCAAATGAAAATGGAACCAAAATGAGCCAGGGTGACTTACTAGAGGGAGGTCTGGTCATGGAATCAAGACACCTGTCTCTGCCTCTAACTTTGCCATGTGGCTGTGGGGCAAGACATCTGCCTTTTTTTGGTCCATGGTGTCCCAGTTTATAGAATGGGGGTAAGAACACTTCTCTCTCCCCTAACACTCCAGACAATCCGGAAGGACTTACAATGTAACAGATGACAGGCATTTCATAAATGACTCCATCTAGATAAAAGTAGCTTGACTCTGCCCCCTAGAGGCCGTGATAGGTATGCCAATGCTGAACAGGCCCACCAATTACTGACCTTTGGCGTCGAAGCACTGGGATAGCCAGTACTTCCCAAAAACAACATCCATCCTCTCACCGTGCCGACACACAAAGAGGCATCTCTTCTGAGGGCCAGGCTGGCCGCTGATCCTCAGAGGCTGCAGAGAAAGAAAGGCTGTAAGTGGGGACACACACACAGACACGTCTCAGAGCTAGCTGGTTGTCAGGTGAGCTGCGCTCTAGAACGAGTTTCACTAATGTTCGAGCGGGATAAGCCCCTTAACTGCCTCGGATTTCTATAAGATGGGGGTGGTAGGCCTCATGTACTGACCTCGCAAGTTATTTTGAGGCTCAGATGAGATGCACTGCAGGTGCTTTGCAAAATAAGAAGGGCTATGAAAATGGTTTTCTTGTTACTGCTGCTGCTGTTGGTAGGATTAGTATCTGGCCAATACCGAAACACGAAGACCACCTGAGTTACAGCTCAGAGGCAAAACTAGCCAGGATGGAGAGACGGCCCTGTAGCGGGACAGCTTCTTCCCCTAACGAGATGCTCCATCAACTTCTTCAGGGAGCGAGGACTTTTATTACCACAAATACATCTGCCGCATCTCCACCTTGTGGTGGTCCGAAGGCTACTCCGGCCAGGAGGTCCCGCTTTGCCCATTCTAATCGCAGGTTAGGCTCTGTGGTCTCGCTGCACGCAAGACGGTGTTCCCAGGAGTGGCTCGGGGAGGGCAGTTGCTACCTCTGGGTGATGAAATCGGCAAGTCTAGTCAAAGGCTTGTCCAAACGGCTCTGGTTTCTAGAACTACTGCGTGGATCCTTACAGATGTTTCTAGGTTCCTTCTTTCTGATGGAGTCAGCTGTTCCCAGCTTCCTCAGGGATGCCAGCTCCTACTGGCTTCACATTTGCCAATACAGTACATACACTTTACAAACTCCTCCATTCTGTACCCTTTCTGGCATATATCGGACATACACTGAGCGTTCACTAGGTGCCAGGAACGGTGCTAAGAACCGTATCCTTATTTCCTTTCATCTTCACAATGGCCTGTAAAATAGATTAGATACAGTTGACCCTTGAACAACTTGGGTTTGAACCATGCAGGTCCAACTAATACACAGATTTTTTTCCCAAAAGTAAATACTACGATAAAATCTGCAGTGTGTTGAATCTGAGGATGGAGACCCGTGGATCTGTAGGAAGCAAACTGGGTAGGTGGAGGGCCAGTTGTAAGTTGCAAGCGGATGTTCCACTGTACGGAGCATGGAGGGTCGGCATTCCTAACCCCCGCGTTGTTCAAGGCTCAACCGCGTCACTACTTTACAGATAACATATCATCCTCTCTGCAGAGCAGCCTTCCTTACCAGCCTAGACCCAGATGCTGGGAGTCATTGTCAGCACCACCCATCTGACTCTTCCTAAGCCTTAAATTTTTATATATCTTTTAGGCTCTTGTGCCCTGAGAGATAGGTAACCCTTTGGGGGCAGCAAGGGCAAGGCCTCCTCCTTAGTAAAAAGGTGCTCAGTGAATCCTGAGCAGAGTTGAGGAGGCGGCCCTGACAGTCAACCTTACCTGGGTGGGCTGGCAGATGACGGTCAGGGGCGTCGTATCCCCCAGGCCCTGGTCCTCATACTGCCGCCTCTCCAGGATGCCATCCCCAAATGAGAGCGCATTGGAAGATGATGTATTTAAGATCGAGTAAGAACTGCAGAGGAAGACAAGGAAGATGTTAACTGCTTTGGCCAGAAGTCATCAGCACTTCACCCCTGGGCTCAACGGGACTGTGGGAACGAGTAGGAGACACTCCCTGGGGCGGTGCAATGGCTGGGAAAGCTGAGCAGGGGGCATCCCATGCCTGCAGAGGAACATCTTTTTAAAAAATTGCTTATTGAAGTATAATTAACTAACAATATCATATTAGTTTCAAGTGTACGACATAGCGATTTGGTATTTTTATAAGGAACATCCTGTTTTATACTGAAGTCTTGCAGTTAATAAATTAGTGGTAGATGGATTTCTGTACTTGGAACAGATGCGTTCATCCCTGTGGGCAGGGATGGGGCCTGTGATTCTGTGCTTATTAGGATGCCACAGGCGTGGCTGGCACCCAAAGCATGCTGCAGAATAATGAGGTATCAATTTTGTACCATTGTCTCCAGCTCTTTTTCTGGCTCCAAGAAATAAACAATTCCTGTTGCCTTTAATCTTTTCCATGGTGATTTCCATCTGAACTGACAAATAAGAGGGAGGATTTTGACCGTCTCTACCACTTTGCCTGTGGCGCCTAATGGTCAAGGAAACCCTTGCCCATTACCCCCTACTCTACCTCCTTCAGTTTCCAAACCCCTCCCCCATCTCAATCATACCTCCAACAAGATGATTAAATACAGCATTTTTCCAGAGGAGACCATTCTCACCAGATGTGTAGAGCTTTGAGCCAAGAGCTCTCATTTCTGGATGTAACACTGTAACTACAGAAGCCCCAAAAGAGGTCTTGCTGAAAGACAGGCAGCAAATCATGCTGTGTTTAAATTATTTTGATTAGTAAGGCCTCCAAAAAGCTTTATCTAATAAACACTGCAATTCAAATATGGTTGTTAGGCAAATCCAACAGACATCACTGGGCAGCGTCAAGGGAGAGCATTTAAATTTTAGATTTCTTGCTTCTTTACAAATAGGGTAAAGTTCCATATGTATAAAAGAGCACTGAATCTAAAATAGCCATTAGCTTTATGGTTATTTTTTAATATTTTGGGGTTATTTCTAAGGAAATCTTGTACCATTCACACAGTCTAATAGGCTGGTTGCTTTCCTTTATTTTAAACCGAGACCCTCCCAAACATCACACCGTTAAAGAAAATTCATTTTCACTGTCTGATTCATCACAGCTTCAGCGCCCGAGATGTCTGGATATATGGAATCATCCTGACATCTTACTTGTACATGTTCCCTAATTTCTTTACTTTATTACAGCTGTGAAGACACTGCTAGAATCCCTCCTCTCTCTCCTTCAGCTCAGCCGGCAGCGAGACTGCCAGCCTCCTTCTCTTCTCAACTGTCACTGTCATCAAAGCCCCCGACTCACTGAGGCAGTTTGGGGCTGTCAGTTCCAGTAAGACAATAGTCAGATGCTTCGTGTTGAGCGCAGAGTAGGGAGAAAGCTGCACCTGACGCCCGGCACATCTTCTCAAGCATCGGAGAGACACTGGCACCTCCCTAGGACACCTCAGGGCTGTGTGTCAGCCGAGAAGGACCGGCCAGCCTACCCCAATTTAGAGGACACGGCGGGACTTCCACCAATTGGTACATATCTGGAGGTACTCAGAAGCCGGCAGGGTGCTCTAATAAGGATGGTAGGAAAATATTTCCTTAGGAGGGACTCGGAAAACTGAGGACGGGGGAGGAAGAGTTGCGAAGGGCTGCTGACCCCAAGTCCCCACTTGTTGGTTGCTTGAATCCCCTCTGCAACTTCCCATCAAGTCGGCCACGTCATGCTTGAGGACCCTGTGGCTCTCCCTCCCCCAGGCTACCTGTCATTAGGGGTGAAACAAGGTTGTCTTACAGCAGCTGGGCTCTGCCTCGCTGAGTCATTTCCACTTCTGGGGTTAATTAGGAAAGTGCAGTTCTTCTATAGGATCGCTTTTGTGGAAGAGACATTTGATTTGACAAGCATGTAAGAGAGGACTAGAAAAGACAAGTTAGAAAAAGAAAATAACCGTAAAGCTAATGGCTCTTGTAGATTCAGTGCTGTTTTATACACAGCCCTGATCCACATAAAGCTAAGTCCTTTACAGCAGTGTTCACACACGCCTCTACGGGAAAGGCAATTATCATCTCCATCTCATAGATTAGCAAACTGAGGCTCAGAGACGTCATGTTAGTTGGCCAAGGTCACACAGCTGGTGAGTGGGAGAGTCAGGATTTGAATCTAAGACTACTGGAGTAAAAACTCAAATTCTTAATTACAGTGTCCTAACAAACACCTAGTATATTAGTATTTCCCCCACTCTCAGCTGGGTTGGCTGTAGCAGCTGATAGTGAAATTTCAGACATGGTTCCCAGGGAAATAACATCACTAGTAATCTCTCCAAATAAAGGGAGATGACACACAGACCTCCCTGGGATCCATGGACTGAGGTCACTGAGGATCCCCCCCCAATTTCAGCGGAGCTCTAACTTGGGCAAGAGTGGGTTTAGACGCAGAGATCTGAACCGGGTCAGCAGAACTTCTCCCACATACTCTTCCCACAGGGAGCCCTACTTTTAAGAATGTGATCTGGGAGCTGTATATCATCAAATAATCTTTTGATTCTCCGTTTCTTCACATATATTATGCTTTTTTTTTTTTTTTTTTTTTATAGGGATAAAACGGTGACTTTGGAAACCCAACTTAGAAACATTTCTGAAAAAGCAAAGGTCTGGGGGGACTTTCCTGGTGGTCCAGTGGCTGAGACTCCGTGCTCCCAATGCAGGGGGGCCCGGGTTCAATCCCCGGTCAGGGAGCTAGATCCCACGTGTCATAACTAAGGCCTGGCACAGCCAAATAAATACATAAATATTTTAAAAAAAAAAAAAGTAAAGGTCTCGGGAACACGAGGCCGCTTTGACCTTCCAATTTGCGCCCCCAAATGCTGGATGTTCCTTGGGTGGGGATGGGGAAGGAAGAGGAAGGGTTGCTGGGGAGGCGGTTATGAAGGAAGAAGATATTCCTTCCCATCCCTGGGTTTGTGGTTTATTGGCTTGCTGCTAACCAGGGTAGGGGACCGTCTTTTCTTTTCTTCCTCCAGGCAAAACACTCACTGAAATTGCCTGTCTCTGTTATTACTGTCATAAAAGAGAAGCAGAGTTACACACCATGCAGCTGGTGCTCAGAGCTTCCGGCTCTCAGCCACGTTGGCACATGGCAAGAACAAGAGGGAGGAAAAACAAAGCAGCACGCACACCCTGGCCAGATGCCCGAGTGCACCAGGGAAGGGCTGGCTTTGAACGCCTCCGATTAAGAAACATAAAAGAGGAACAAAAGGCACCTCTCTCTCAGGACAAAGCTGGTCATGCAGCACAGGTCACTCTCAACGTGGAACCAGGTTGGTTTGGGGGCAAAGCAGGAGTGAGGGATGGGTGGAACGCTATCACTCTCCAGAAAACTTGGGTGGGGGAGGGACCGCTTGCCTTTCTAAGGCTCTGGCGGTTGCCCATTGCCACAGAAATGGTCTCTGTCATCTAGGCATTCACATGCCAAGTCTCAGGACTTGCTCGGGGTCACCTCACGGTGAGGGGCGGTTCGGTTTCCTGACCCTTGCAAATCCTTTCACTACTGGTCTGGCTGGCATAGTGGGAACCTGTCCTGCTTCTCTGGGGAGTCAGACCCCTCCGTGCAATGACCCAAGAAAGAGTGGACAGAAGCCCCAAAGTCATAAAGACTCAGTGCTGGGATGACCCACACTGAGGCCAGAAGAGATGGTCCCCCAGGCAGCCTCAGTTTAGTCTCCAGTCAGGAACTCAGACAGATGTTACATCCAATGGGGGCAGGCAGAGCAAAGCAGGGCAAGCCATCTCCCATTCTTCTCATGCCCTAGCTCAGCCCTTCCCTGAAAGTCTGGAACCGATAGGGCTTTCTTCCCCCTCGGACTTCATTTACTGGCACTGCTGCCCTGCCCGTCCAGGATCAATCAAGTCCGTTTCCCTGCCACCTCCTCAAACTCCACAATGTTCTTTGAAAAGCAGCAGACAAAGAACTTAGCATCTGCTCACCCATGAAATATCCAGGTGCTGCACTCGTCAGCCTTGGTGATGTAGTTCTCAGGCAGGAGTCCGGAGCAGCCTGTGGTTAGGGACGTGCCGTAGATCCAGCCCTCGCTGGTGCTGGTCTGCTCCATGGGCGACATGAAGATGAAGTCCCCAGGGACCAGCTCCAGCTCATCGTCGTTCTGCGGGGTGTAGGGGTAGATCACCTGTAACGTCTGAAAAAGGAGGAGAGGGATGCGTGAGGCCCACATCTGACCCATGCTTCTGAGCGCCTCCAGGTGCCCCTGGGGTCTGCAGGCTCTGAGGAGATCTGGATTCAGATCAGAAGGCGTTTCTTCTCTTTTCAGGGTACTGTGAGTATGTGCTGGCGCTCCTGGCTGTCTCCAGACTTTCCTTCAGGCATGTCTTTGCTTCAAAAGATACGGTTTTTAGAAATTCATCTGAAAACCTGTAGGCTCTCCGGTAAACTTCTGTACAAACGGGGTTGGACCTAGTTTTCTCTGCTCCGTCTGCCGGGGTAGGTGCCATAATAGACCCTGGAAATGCAACTCACGGGAAGGGAGTCTTCCATGCAGATGTCACCGATGCCCAGATGGAGACTCCCCTAGGAAGGCTTTGGGAATGAAGTGTTCTCCCTTCCATGTAACTCAGCGGCTTAAACAAGACATGGTCCCTGCCTTCAAGGAGCTTTCTTTAGGGCTTCCCTGGTGG
Source organism: Delphinus delphis (assembly GCF_949987515.2). Classification (NCBI taxonomy): domain Eukaryota; kingdom Metazoa; phylum Chordata; class Mammalia; order Artiodactyla; family Delphinidae; genus Delphinus; species Delphinus delphis. The sequence goes on from NC_082690.1 coordinate 12,117,365, forward strand.
TGCAGTGGTTAAGAATCCTCCTGCCAATGCAGGGGGCACGGGTTCGAGCCCTGGTCCAGGAAGATCCCACATGCCGCGGAGCAACTAAGCCCGTGCGCCACAACTACTGAGCCCACGTGCCACAACTACTGAAGCCTGTGCGCCTAGAGCCCCTGTTCTGCAAGAGAAGCCACTGTAGTGAGAAGCCCGCGCACTGCAACGAAGACCCAATGCAGCCAAAAATAAAATAAATAATTTTTAAAAAAAAAGCTTTCTTTAAACCTCCATTTTTAACAAAGGCCTAGAAAGAAAAATATCTTTCGCAGCCATCAGTGTGTCATGTCTGTAACCAGCTTTTGTCAGTGAACAGATGGAGACCACGTGTCCCTTCTTTGGGCTCAGAAAAAGCCCCCAGGGCCAACCTCAGGCTATGCCACTTGGCTGATTTATTCCACTTTTTGTCTCCTTTTCTGGTATATAGAAACATCACAGGCATAGGCATGAAGATGCTTTGGAAAACATTTCTTTTACTCCATTTTTGTTAACAGCAGGAGACCTCAATAGTAAGGAAAATATTTTCTGTGTTTCACAAGGGCTAAGAGGGGCTGTTCTATCAGCTCTTCCTTTGATCTTGAAGCTACCAGTGGCAGGCAAAATATTCTGGTTCCCACGTACAGGTTTTTAACTTTGGCCTCTGTTTTCTCATCTGTCAAATGATACCCGGACTATAAAAGTTAAATGAGACAACCTAAGAAAACTCCTGAGGCCTCTGGTACACAGAAGGAGCATAATTATTTCTATGACCCATGATGGCTCGCTTTCAAGGGGTTACCTTTCTGTCTAGCTGATGCTGACCCCTGAATCCTGTGCTGGGTAGGCTTGTGAGCTCATCAGCTCACTGGGGTCAAGGTGATACATCAGAGCATGTCAATAAAGAATTTCTTTCTGGCAGTTGCTAATGAGAGGAGCCAGTAAAAATATGATTTTTCCCCCCAGAGAATGAACACGATAATGCACAGAACTTGACTACCTGCTCCACTGGATTTCTGATGTCCCCTTCAGCCCTAGATCTTCTTGCATCCCATCGCCTTCCCACTCCTCTGCCACATACTCACTCAAACCACGTTTCCACACTAACCAGGAAGGTTTTTTTTTGCTGGGTTGTTAAAAGAGCTTAAAGAAAAAAAATCTTAAATCTATAGGCTAGGTATGTGCTGAGACACCAAAAGGAACATTCCTTTTCCTGGAACAGGGTGGAGAGAGGCACCAAGTCACGGGGAACAAGTCTAAACTCAACTCAGGTTCCTCAGACACTCAAGTGCAGCACAGTTCTGGCTAATGATGCCTTTCACTTGGCAGAAGTGTCTCTTCTTTGAGAACCTCAAAAATGACTTGGGAGAAGAACTCATTCCTCCTTTCACTTGGGGGCGCTGGGCTAAGTGTTCTAGCTCTAGGCGATCTCCAGGGAGATCGAGGCACAGAAAGGAGCAGAGGGGACATCGTGTCCTGGGCAGAGGGTAGTTGGACAATAAGGAGCTTTGATTTATCGAATAATCAATAAGAAAACCATCAAGGTATTGCGGCAAATCTCAAATTATAACCGGTGCCCAGGTCCCCATAGCCCTTTCCCACTTACCAAAAGCGTGTGCAAAAGTCAGCCCAAGTTTGGGGGATCTCAGCTCATGTGCCTAGTTTTGTCCTATGTGATACTCTTTTATGTTTAGCATCTACTTGTAAGCACTCTTGAGTCTGTCTCAAGTATGTTTTCCCTCCCTTCCTACTTGGGGACTAAGCTCAAAGTTTGCTGACTGACATCTTGGGAAGGGCAGATACAGCCCCAGGTGATGACAGGAACTGACCCTCTTTGCCTCTGAAGCCCTTTTTACTCTCAGTAACAATAACAGCTGTGGCAATTTTGTCGTTGTCGCTATGCCCACTCTGTGCTGGCTCTTATGGTAGGACCTTTCCATATGTCCTCTAGTTCATGCGACAGTCCAGCAAAATATTGTCAGCATTCTGCACACGAGAGAACTAAGGACTGGATTATTTTCTAGAAGTTGTAAAAGCGAATCTAACCACCACTAAAGCGAGGGAGCCAGGATTTGAAGCCGTGTGTGCCCAACTCCAGAATTTATGCTTTTTCTGTAACTCTGTCCTTCCTCTAGATTTCTAGTGCTTGACACATAAAACTGGCGTGGCACGCTGGGATCGCTAACGTGGAAGAGACGGTGTGAAGTACAAGCAAGCATTTGCATGCCCACATCAAGTGAGCATCTGAACAGCAGAGGGGTGAGACCCCAGAGGGTTCCAAAGCATCACTTGCTGAGTGTCCTTGCCTAAACCACTGGCCTCCTCCGGACATCTGTCACCTCACTGGACCAGTTAATCAATCCTGCCTCCTGGGCACAGGAGGAGGAGAAAGGCAAGTAGAGGTTTACGTATGCAGGAGGGCACAGCTAAAGCCAGATGACCTCGGACGGAGAACTTTATCAGGAGGAACAGTAATAAATGAGCTTTTACAAATAAGAGATAAAAGAGGCCATGTTATTTTTAGAAAATAATTCATGTGGGCGCTAGCTGCCTCTTTCCCTCCGTGCCAGTTGAGCAGAATGTGGGTCAGGCAGAAAAGCAATTACCCTCTGAGTTAACTGGAGGGCAGTGTTGATTAGAAGATATTCCTCGGAAAATTCCATCGCCACCTTCCTTCTCTTAGAAAGGTGACTGCTCACCGTCCATTGGCATGCCACCCTTGACTTTTTTTTCTCTGCCCTCGGAAGGAATCCAGCCAGCCACACCTCTCTTGTTCTATTTAGAGCTCATGCTAAGCAAGTCCAGGAGATTTCAGAATTCTGAAGTAAGATTAAGCCCAGTCTCCTTGCTGTGTCTTTACAGAAACTTGCATCAAATGACTTGGAGGGAGGACGTGACATTCCCATCAGCAGAGCCAGACAAACCTGCACGTCCCTGACACTCTCGGGCCCCGCGCACAGTCCTGGACCTTCGTCGTGGGTTGGCTCTTCCAAACACTTCCAAAACAACGATGAGGTCGCCTGGCCTAGACCCTGAATTTCGAACTCTTTTTCATATTTAAAAAACACACCTAAAACAGATGTTAAAAGGCTACGTAAACTAACAAAATATCAGTTCTTTTGCTGCTGAAAAACTAGGAAACGATTTATACGTATGTTTCGTAAATGTAGTTAAACTGGATGACAATTGTTGCAAACTCTGTGGTCTTTTTTTAGATGGGCTGCCCGTCTTCATTGGTCAGAACCCCTGGCTTCTGGCTTCAGTTCTGGTCCTAAATTGCTCTTTAGCTTTGGACCAGCCACTGAATCCCTATGTCTCAGCTTCTCCTTCAGGAAAAAAAGGACAATAAGACTCTTCAGAGATGGCACGTGCTTGTCCTGGAAAGCAATGTCAATTCCTTCAAAAGAAGGATGCCAGGACCATGCCAATCTTTCTGCCTGTCCTGGAATCAGTTGTCCCTCTCAGGTCTCCCATGTGATACACACAAACTCTCACAATATTTGGTCTGTGCTTTCATTTCATATGGACCACATTTTAAAATTCCCTGGTGGTGCAGTGATTAAGAATCCGCCTGCCAATGCAGGGGACATGGGTTCGAGCCCTGCTCCGGGAAGATCCCACATGCTGCAGAGCAACTAAGCCTGTGCGCCACAACTACTGAGCCTGTGCTCTACAGCCCACAAGCCACAACTACTGAGCCCACACACCACAACTACTGAAGCCCGCGCGTTCTAGGGCCCGTGTGTCGCAACTACTGAGCCCGTACTCCAACTACTGAAGCCTGCGTGCTGCAACGAGAAGCCACTGCAATGAGAAGCCCGCGCACCGCAACGAAGAGTAGACCCTGCTCGCCGCAACTAGAGAAAGTCCACGTGCAGCAACGAAGACCCAACAAAGCCAAAAATAAAATAAAAAAAATAAAATTTTAGTATGTTCCATGGTAACTTGCATGCCAGACACTCAGCAAATATCCGTTAGCTATGTGTTCAGGGTTTGTTTGGGGTCTTTTTCGTATTTAGGTGTTCTCCTCACCTAAGATCAGGATGGTGTCTTCTACCTATTAATACTGTGAACTGATAGAATATTTAAAAATTTATCAACATGCTTTTCTATCTATTCTCCCATTTCATTTCTATATCATTCCAGTAAGTTTGGCAGGGCAGGTAGAACAATGGGGATATTACACTTGGGACCCAGAGACAAGAGATGCAAGCTCAAAGCTTCCCAGTGAGCCGGCCAGTGCTTGGATGAAATTCCAGGCCAGATGACTCCTGGGCATTACTTCCCTTTGGTGTCCATCTCCCCACAGCAGCAAGTGCTACTGGTGCTGATGGCACCCCGGCACCCCTGGCAGAGTCAGGAGCCCCAGGGAGACATTACCTCGTGGTTAGCAAATCGGATATCCCGGGAGAATATGGTCGCCACCCAGTCGCACCCGAGTTTGACATCAATGTTCTGGGCGAGTTTCTCTAGGGTGGGCAGGTGGCTGGCTTGGAAGTGGTAAGCCAGGGTCACGTGCAGCTGCTTCTTATGAGGCTCCACGTGCACTTCTGGAAGAAGGAAGGAAAGAGGCAGCTGTTGCATCTCGATGGTGAAGACAAGGAAAAACACAGAACGGTGCCCTGATAAATCTGTTTCCCAAATAGCAGAGGACAGAGTCCCTCGGTCAGACAAAACCTGTGTCTCTCCTTCACAGCAGCGGAATGAGAGCGGGGCGGGGGATAAAAACCCACAGTCCGAGAGAGAAGGAGCCACATGTCTGGCTTTTCTGGACCAGCTGAGAGACAATCATTTTGATTGGCGGCTGCTCACAGCAAATCCAGATGAGTGTCACTGGCCCCACCATTCAGATGAGGAAACCGAGACCTAAAGGGATGAGCTAGTTTATGTAGAAATAAGGAGCAAATTTTGTCATCATGGGACTCCCCAGGTTATCTTGCCTTCGTTTTGAAATCAAGCCTCTTAGCTTCTGGGTGGCTCTGATGGAGAAATGGGGGGAAAAGATGGATTATTTTCAAAGTTTAAAACAGGGTCTCTCAACATCATTTTGGACCAGATAATTCTTTGTTATGGGGGCTGTCCTGTGCATTACTGGGTGTTTAGCTGCAACCCTGGCCCCTACCCACTAGATGCCAGCAGCACCCCCCAAGTTGTAACAACCAAAACCGACTCCAGACCTTGCCAAAGGACCTCTGGGGAGAGATGGAGCAAAAATCACTCCGATTGAAAACCACAGGTTTAGAGTATGCAGACGGTTATTCTAAGACACCCTAAAAAGCAAACCAAAAGAAACCAGCCTACCTACACAAGGCAAGAGATTTTGTCTTTTGTCTGTCTTTCAGTGAGGGAGATTCACCTACTGTCCAAGCTCAAACACCAAAGAAGACGCAACTAGAGGGGATTTAGGGAATTCCAGAAATTAAGGGGCTTGCTCAAGTCGCACAGAGGTAGAAGAATTGTAGAAGTTGGGGCTGTGGTTTTGAGTACTTTTCTGTTATACCACATGCGTTTCTTTGGTGTAAGCCCCCCAAGGCGAGGGCTCTGTGTCCTGTTCATGGATTATAACCCCCCTACCCCCCAACCCGTGCTCAGCACCCCACGGGCTTTCAGTATTTGTTAAATGAATGAAGACACACGAATGAATCTCCTTAAACCATCAAGGATGGAGGATGACACTTCATCTACTCGCTGACGGAAATCTGGGTCTGCCACACGTCTGAATACCATGACACAAGTTCTAGGGCAAAGACCTGATGGCCCGCTTCCCACACCGGGCCACCCAGTTCTCCGAGTCGCCAGCAGGGGGCCACACCAGGGCCGAGAAGCCAGCCGAGCCCACCGGTTCTTGCAGAGAGGACTCAGATGGCTGGGGAGGAGCTGGCTCGCCCCCTTCCTGGCAGGAAAGCCTGCAAGGGCCCGCCTGCCTTTTGCTCAATATGTACTTTATGAACTGGCCGCGTCCTGCCTGAGACCTGCTTTACTCACTTGCGAATGATTTGGGTTTTGTGGCTACAACATTAGATTTGGTTCTTGTGGGAGTTTTAGTGGTTTTGACAATAGCTACTGTGGGATGAAAAGAGCCATTTCCCTGAGGTGGAGGGATGGGAACAGGAAATAATCTGCCTATGAGGCCATTTCTCTGAAATTTTATGCTCCTGTGAAGGGGGCAGGTTCCACCGAAGTCAGAGAGCAGAGACGAGTCCCTGGGGACGAAGGGGTGGAGGTGGGGCATCTAAGGAGAGCAGGCTCCCAATGCACAGAGGTGACCTAAGGGCCCGGGTTCCTCTGAGCGTAGAGACCTCACTGTGATCCTGTTCAGTGATGCTGGGCCCTCACCACACTCTTCCTAGAGTCCTGAGCCCTATTTGGGGATTTTCTGGTAGAAAAGGCCACTGAGAAATAGGCCCAGAGCTGGGGATGAAAAGAGCAGAGTGGGACACAGGCAGGTGAGGTGGAGGCCAAAGGTCAGGAGCCCAGGGAGCAAAGGGCGGGGCTGGCCAGCTGGGGCCTCTGCCAGCACTGCGTTCAACACTCAGGACCCGGGTGGGCAGCTCACGCCCTCCACTCTGATCAGGGCGATGGCCCACTGGCCCCAGCACCGTGCTCCCTCCGGCCTGCGCTCATGCCACCTGCCCTCCTGCAGGGCCCTATTCCCATCCGGTGGATCAGCGTCTTCCCGGGGTGACTGTCCTTTCTTCTCTGAAGGGAGCCCCACTCCATCATCCCATGGCGGGATGATGGCCTCTCTTCTCACAGCTCTTATGACACGGTGCCTGGAGAAACCACCTCTTCTTCCCTGTTGTGTCCCTCATGGATAAACACACAGTAGGTGCCCAATAAATACCTGCTGATCGTGACTTCATTCTAAAGGGACCAAAAAGACTCCCCACCCCCCACCGTCTGTCTGTCTCACGGCAGGCGAGGCCCTTGCGGAGCTGTCTGCACCTGCAGTCACACAGGAAGGCTCTGCAAACCTCTGCCTCCTGTCCCGTCTCGCCGCCGCCCGCCTTTAAGTCAGCACACATCCTGAGCGTCCCTCCAAACTGATTCCTTTGACGGTAAACCTCAGTTGTTAGCTTGAACTGAGACCTCCCGTGCAAAGAGCAGGTGACATTGTAAAGGGGTGGATAAGGGCCCTTTTGAGGCCTAGGGGCCTGTCTACTGGGCTTCAGCAAGTCGAAAGGTGTTGGCTCAGTGGATTTGATTATTACTGGATGCTAAGTGGTTCCACTCTACTCTCTGTGCTGTATGACCCCCTGAGCAAAGACCTCGGTCCACACGGAGGGGACGGGGAGACCCAGATTAACACCTGCCTGGGATGGGGGTTTGGAGGAGGAAAAGAAGGTTACTTGGGAATTCCCTGGCGGTCCAGTGGTTAGGACTCCACGCTTTCACTGCCAAGGGCCCGGGATTCGATCCCTGGTCGGGGAACTAAGATCCTGCAAGCAGGGCAGCATGGCCAAAAAAAAAAAAAAAAAAAAAAACCACACACAGAAAAGTTCCTTATTTCTGAACAGGGAAGAGATGGTGGGGCTGCAAAGGAACACATTTATAGTTCAATGGGAACAGTCATTTATGTACCTTCAACGTGGGTGTCAGGGAGTAGACACTGGACCTGCTCTCATGGAGGTTAGCAGAACTGTAATTTTTTTTTTTTTTTTTTTTTTTTTTGCGGTACGCGGGCCTCTCACTGTTGTGGCCACTCCCGTTGCGGAGCACAGGCTCCGGACGCGCAGGCTCAGCGGCCATGGCTCACGGGCCCAGCCGCTCCGCGGCATGTGGGATCTTCCCGGACCGGGGCACGAACCCGTGTCCCCTGCATCGGCAGGCGGACTCTCAACCACTGCGCCACCAGGGAAGCCCTGAATATTTTTTAAAGGGGCAAGAGGTGTGGGGTCCTGCAGGAAACGGCTGTGTTCTTGGGCACGTTCTGCCCATTCCTGCAGGACCCTCTACCTCCCGACTCCACCCTCCTCCTCCACAATCATTTCCTGTCCCTTTCCTTCCCAACTTTCCAATTCCCAGGGCCCAGGGCAGGCCTGGCAGCTGGAAGCTCACCGGTTTTGGAGGCAGCCTCCGCAGCAAAGTCGGCGGCAAACTTCTTGAGGACCTCTGCGCTGTCTTCCTTCACGAAGAGGCCGATGAAGTTGGAGGAGGTATAGAGCTCCAGGGGCAGCGGGGCTGAGAACTTACATTTCCAGCGACTGACGGTGGTCTGCAGGGCTTCCCCCAAGGCGTCCACCTTGCTGTCCTCACACTGGCAGGGAAACAAGAGGCTTCGCTCAGAGACAAGGGGAGATGTCTGCCGCTACTTACCTTTGGCATCCTCTGCCCAGAGCTGGAGGCTGCTAACTGAACCATCATTCCTGTCTGTGAGCAGGGAGAAGACCTGCAGCCTCCCAATTATCTGGAAATGGATTATCCGACCAGTCAGTTAAACTGGGGCGACGGACAACCTCTCCCCTCCCTCTCTCCCTGCTCCGATGTGCTCCTCTGAGCCCCGCCAGAATGCAGTAGGGCCGGTCCAGCAGAAAGCAAGCATGAGGGACGTGCCAAGAGAGTGTACAGCACCCCACGATAAGTTGTTGTGTTTTCTACAGTTTTGCATCGTTTGTGCCTTTTCTATTCCACTTACATGATCCAAAGTTGACTCTACCTCCACCCCCATGATACTTGGGAAGAATGAGGCTGCAAGAGCTGTAATATCCTCATCCTCCCCCCGCCTCCCCCGGGCACTAGAAGAAACAATGAGAGTGTCTGAAACTCTGAATGCTTTTGAGAAAGAGCCTGGATGACTAAGAGGAAATGATCATCATTTTAATTTTCAGCATGAATGGTAAAAGAGAAGGTGTTAGGAACATATTTTCACCTATAAAAGGTGGAGATGGGGGAGAATATGAATGAGATTCTGGAAAAACAACCCCCAATATTAGAAAAACATATTGTCTTAAAATGCTACCATTCTGCTTCATTGTGACTATAGCTGGACACGTCAATTCTTCTCCATCTCTGCAGAGAACCAAAGTAGATGCAATATGTTTACATTTATTGGAATGAGAGGGATTTGATTCAGTCTCTGCATAAGCTTCATGACAGCTAGAATTATGGGCTAGGTAACTATGGCAGGGGAAATGTATCCTAGCCATCTCTAGAAAGATCCAGCACGGCAAAACCTGTGGATGGTGTGCAGGAGGCTAAGTCTCTCCCCCCATCTGTAGACTACGTTTTTCATCCCCAGCTCTCTAATGTCTGCTCTTTCCTCGTGAGAGGGGAGGGAGATGACAGACGGGAGAAGCTAGGTTAGAGAATCCATTCCCCTTGTGGCTACCAGACAAGTGTGCCACCCAGTGGGTCAGGCTTGTCCCCTGGGTCCTGAGGAGCACACGGTCATCACGATGCCACACCAGACCCAGGGTGCACCGAGGTCTCGGCAGGTGTTAGAAAGAGGACCGGGGTGAGCAGCCGTGGACCTCACTGATTCCTCAAAGGCTCACCCAGCTCTGGAGCCCGTGACTGTTTCTACCAACATCCAGAGAGGCTCCCAGCTTTTTTTTTTTTTTTTGCGGTTCGCGGGCCTCTCACTGCTGCGGCCTCTCCCGTTGCGGAGCACAGGCTCCGGACGCGCAGGCTCAGCGGCCATGGCTCACGGGCCCAGCCCCTCTGCGGCATGTGGGATCTTCCCGGACCGGGGCACGAACCCGTGCCCCTGCATCGGCAGGCGGACTCTCAACCACTGCGCCACCCGGGAAGCCCAGCTCCCAGCTTTGACTACAGTCCCCCGGGGCTGGAGGGATGCAGGCGCCCCGGGGTGGGGGGCTGCGGCTCACCATGAAGAACTGGCAGAGGGTGATGTGAGGGAAGATGTTGTGCGCCTTGTTCTTGCCACAGATCTGCTTCGACTGCTGCCAGAAGTCGGAAAGCTTCTGCGCTAAGGGGCCGGTGGGGCGGAGGTAGAGGACGTACTCCCGGGGCAGGGGGTCATCCAGGAAGGGGTCGCCGACGTGGGAGAACAACCTGCCAGAGAGAGGGGGGCCGAGCACGCCTCACTTGAGAACAATGGAAGCAAAGGGAGAACTGACATCAAGGTCCATCCTGGGCAGCCTCCACCCCACCAAGCACCGCCAGCGGGAGGGTTTTCAGTTTTGTACTTTAAACATCTACCCCTCAAAGCTCACACTTTGTAACCAACTCTCAGATGCACCAACTTCTCTACTCCTGCCCGTCCTATCGCATGGGCATCCCACGACTCCCTCCTAAGGCCGCTCTCCAGGAAGTGTTTTGGATCAACCCCAAATCCTTTCCCAGGCCATCAGTACTGTTCCAGCCCGGCCTGTCCCTCCAGCTCCGTCTAGGATTAAACGCATGTGCCTCCAAAGATGAGGGAAGCTTGGAGGGTCGCCTTGTGGGGTCAGCCCTGGGTAGCGATATCCTGGAAGGTAAGTAAGTAGGATATTTCTAAATCCATTTGCCCGATATCTAGGATGAATCTTTAAGTGAGTGGAGGAGGGGGCGGAAAGCATGACAGAGGCTCTGTCTTGGAAATGCTCTGAATTTCTTTGACAGCTCTGAGGAGAGCACACTCTGGGGCCAGGACGGGGGCGGCAAATGGCTTGATGCACAGGCCGGTCACATGGTCTTTGGGATCCTTCCCCTCCCCCCCCACCCCCAAAGGGCCCGTTAGACACAGGCTGCACATCCCCGCTCATCCACATACACTTAGAGTTAATTACATGCTATTTTCTCAATTTATTTATTTCATACCAACCAGTCACATGCTGCCTGAACACTTCTTCCTCCTGTGGATGCCAAGGCTTTTTGTCTGGAAGAAGAAATCAGATTTCTATTGTTAGTATTTTTAGCCTCCTATCAGCTTTTCCCACTGCAGTGGCAAGAGTTGGGTGTGAAGCAGGCACTGTTAAGCCTCCTCAAGGGTGTAGGGGAGACACCTGCAGCAGGGCACCCCCCCAGGGGTCACAGCAAGGCACAGGGACGTTAGGACTTGTGATTAATTTCCATGTAATTAGCGTTGGATTTGCACGCAGCCTAACAGCCCATGCCATCTATTTTTAGCCATTTCCACATTAGACTTTTATTTTTGCTTCCCTAAAGGTTGTCATGTCTTGCTTTTCCCTCCTTCCCTTTCACCCACTCACTCTTCCTGACCCAGATCCCCTACAGAACATTTTCTCATTCGCAGCCTCCTGGCAAAGTGTGCTAGAAAAGGGTGCTTTTTAAAAATTTTTTTAATTATTAATTTATTTTTTATACAGCAGGCTCTTATTAATCTATTTTATACATATTAGTGTATATATATCAATCCCAATCTCCCAGTTCATCCCACCCCCACCCCCACCCCCGCCACTTTCTATGAAGGCCACTGAGACTTGAAGTTAAATGCCCAGAAGGACAATTGGTCTGCTTTAAATCCAGTGCCTCCTCCCACTTTCCTCCAACTACCACCAGCAGCCTCAGACTGGATCTATCGTCTCCAACAATTTTACAGATGTCTTTGGGGACGAGTAGCACTTGGTGAAAGGGGCTGGCTGGAGAAGGGCGGCTATCACTCCCACTGTGGGAGAAACACTCAAAAGTTCTGTGCGTGGTGGGGCAGGATCACAGGGTGGCGCTGGCAGCGAGTCACTGCCCTGCACACGAGCGTACGAGGAGAGCGCTTCTGAAACGTCAGACAGGTCTCCAAAAGCCAAATAGTTCTGGGTTTGTATCCAGCTTTGCTACTTGTCCGTCCGTTCAGGCATTCAAGTTTATGTTTGCTCAGTACATACCTACTGAACTGCTATGACTTTGTCAGCACTGTGCTAGGCTCCAGGAATACACTGAAACACAAGACTTATATGGTCCCTGCCCTCAGGGAGTTTTCAGTTGAGCAGGCGTGAAAGTGTCAACTGCACAAATAATTATTTAATTACATGGGTGGTCAGTGCCATGAGGGGAGAGCACAGAGAACCTTAAGCACATAGGATTGGGACACCTGATCTGGGCTGAGCCTAGGGGGAGGGCGGGGTGGGCTGGGTGTGAGGGGCTGTGGTGATGGAATTCACTGAGTACCTCTCCTCTACAGTGAGGAGCCTTGAACAGTGCCTGACTCACTGGAGGCGATCAATAATTGGTTATTCCTATCCCTTTCAGGGTCCTTGGGAGAGAGAAGAGAGGGCAGGAATTTCTAGTTTAAACTGATGCTCTTCCCAAGCATCCTTTTCCTGACTGTCTGCTGAACCCAACTCCTCCTGCCTTTTCCTGGTACCTCTCTGGAGCAATGAGAACCCATGATGCTGTGACAGTCACAGAGGGTCAGATTGGAAGGGACCTAAGACATCAACTGGGGCCCCAATTTCTTCACTTGACACAGGGGGAAATTCAGGTAAAGGAAGACAAGTCACGTGCTTAGGGCAGCCTGGCTGCGGTGAGTGCTGAGTGAAGGGCAGATTCCAGCCTGATTCAAGGCCAGCCTCAGTTGCTCTTTTCCACAGTCCAAAGAGAATCCCTTCTTTTCCCCCACGAAACTCTGAGCACAAATACCAAATGATCAGAATAGAAAAATCTGCACAGCTAAGTAGAACTGCATTCTAGAAGACAAGCCTACTTACAGTAAGATGAGGTTATGAAGAAGGAAGACCTCAGAACCCCTTGGAAGAGAAGCCGGTGCCGAAAAAGCTGGAAACACAGGAAACTCCTTCCCACACCTGCATAAGGTGCTTAATTGTTGCCAAGATGCAAGCCCTGTTTCCTTTACCACTTACTAGATAATCAGAGGTCACCTGTTGTGCTTTTTTCAAATCCTCAAATCCAAAAGAACACAAAACATGGTCTTTTAGAGGTTAGAATCTTTGAGGGATTAAGTTCACCCAAAAAAAGACCCATTGTTTCAAAAACAATTGGGAAAAGGAAAGCTCGCTTGCAGTACCATGTGCTATTTATATAAAGGATCCAATATTTTTTTCCCTAGGCTCTTCCCCCAAAGAAATATATTTTATCTGAAGTTTAATTTATTTTTCCTTCAGCACTAGGAATGTCCTCTGGAAATGAAAGATCTCATTAAGTTATGGTCCCTGTAACTCAAAAGCCAAGTGTTGGAGAGGATTCAAAGATACAATTGAGAAAGACAATGAAAGGTTTGGGTGATAAGGCCGTGGTGAAAGGCTAAGGAAACACCAATCCTTTTTTCTGAAGAAGACAAGTCTGAGAGGTCCTCAGGGTTATGGAAGGTTCTCGTATCTGTTGTAGCTTTCCTGGCGAGGGTCAGCCACAGTAAAAGAAGCTTTGGCAATAGCACAAGGGGCTCACGTTAGATTCCGGAAAGAACGTCCTGGCAGTAATGTGCTTTAAAGTGGCTTTTTGGTTTGGTTTGGTTTTGGAGAAGTCTCTAGAAAGTAGTTACCGATCTGAAACAGGTGTGTGATTCTCTAGGCAGGAGACTGTAGGAGGAGTGACAGCACTGCGTCCCTCGGGTCCTGAGCCAGAGGCTGAGCTCTGCTACTCCTTCACCCACCGCCAGGCTTATGGAGGTTTGTGCTGAGTCTGTTCCCAGAACTCTGCCCACAAAACAGACTGAACACAGGCAGCGGCAGAACATCTCTCCGCTCCATCCCACTTTCCCAACAGGAAAGCCTGTTGCCATAGAGTTGCCACCTCCATGGTCCACCGATGGGGTAAATGCCAAGAACAGCGGGGTGTGTGGGGTAGACCCCAAACACCAGGCTGAGCCTGAACAGCTGCTACCCTCAGAGTGACTCAGAAGTCGGCAGAGCCCGCTGGGCAGATAAAGGGGGAATATCCCTTTAAACTCCAAGGAGAGATTCCTGGATCATAGCAGCCATTGAGTTGGGACTTTCATGGTAAGAATCAGAGGGACGTGTGAACTACTGAGATTCTGCTATTACATGAGAGCACAAATTTGACTTCGGACCCTGGTCCTAACCTTCCCAATTATGTCTAGGGTTCATTCTTAGCAGAGTGTGGAAAAAAAAAAAAAAGTGATGCAAACTCTAATGCCTAATGATGGGGAGGAAGAGCACAAAGCAGATAAAAGCAATGGCTCATCAAAAAACTCAGGCACGCAGCCGTGAGGAAATTAGCCAGATGGGGAGGAACGAGTAGCGCACACTGATAGCCTTGCTTTACTGCGGCTGCAGGGGCTGGGATTCCTGCCACTGTCTGCCCGCAGCTTGGTTGAATTTTGGGTCCGTGGTGGCTCTGGCCCCAGAACCATGGCTCTACCCAACCACCAGGGTCACAGTTTGTGGGAGGCAAAGCAGCATCCTTCCTTCCTCCCTTCCACCCTCCTTCCCTCCTACTTTCTTCCTACCTTTCTCTTTATTTCCTTCTCCTCCCAAGGAACTCTTACCAGGAAACCGAATGGACCAATACATCAAAAATAAAACCAAGAGTTTATTGGGTGTCGCTGTCTCAGCTGAAGTTTGACTGGTTGGAGCCCTTTCAGAGACCATGGTCTCTGGTACCCTCGGCTGGATTCGGGCCTGATGAGTGGATTTGGGCTGGTCCCATGTCCGGGTCCAGCAGGATCCTCACTCCCTCTTCAAAACACACGTTCTGAGCCACACTGGAATTTCCTGCTTAATTGTCACCCAGGCTGACTTCCTCTGCAGCCACCCTGGTGCTCTGGGTTCCACGGGGGTCTCTGACACTCTCGGTAGTTCAGGTCTTCTCAGCCGAGAACCAGCTGTGCGCTAGGCACTGTGTTATCACCAGCAAGCAAAGAAGAGGGAAGGACGATCCTGGACCTCAAAGAGTTCAGAACGTAGATATACAAGCAGCTTCTTACAAGGCGATACGTTAATGGCCATAAGAGATGGGCCGAGTGTGCTAGGGCTGCTCTGAATAGGGATGCTGACTCAGTAGTGGGGCATTTTGGGGGGCTGAGGTTCTCACATTGTCCACAAAGCTACCCTAGGTCAGGATACCACAGCAAACTCAGAGGTGCCATGGGACATTGCTAATTTTGGAAGGAAACAAAGCCACCTTCATCATCTGTTGGGCATCCCATTAAGCTACTAGTTCGAGGTAGTTACAATTTCTTTTTTTTTAAAACTTTTTATTTTATATTGGAGTATAGTTGATCAACAATGTTGTGATAGTTTCAGGTGTACAGCAAGGTGATTCAGTTATACATACACACGTGTCATTAGTAAGTAGTCGCAATTCTTTAAGAATGAAATAAAAATATTATTTTTCTTTCAATTTTGTGTATTATTTTTTCACACGGTCCTTAAATTGTTAGGAGCGATTTATTGAGTTGTTTGGATCTAGCTACTAAATACACAGAACCATTAGGTATTTATGTTGGTCTACAAGCTCTATGTAAAAATTACTCAGACTCTAAGGGTGCTATGAACTGAGAAGGTTGGGAATCCGTCCGGGAAGAAACAATGATTGATCTGGATCTTCAAAGCAGAGTCAGAGCTGGCTAGAGAAATCCACAAGGAGAGAAGGGCATCTGAAGCGAAGACCACATCAAGAGCTAATATAGGAAGGTGAGAGACAGCACTGTATGGGCGGGGAAGTTAGAATTTGGTGATACTAGAGCAAAAACGGCAAGGCTTGAAGAAGGTAAAAATGAAGCTGGAAAGGGGACAGCTCACAAAGGTCCTTGTGCTATTTTAGGGCTTGGACCTGACTGTTTTATGCAGCGGGGAACAATGAAGGCACGATCAGATTTGCATGTGAGGGTCAGATTCAAGGGAGATAAACTGTATGCTGGAGACTATTTAAAAGACCTTGACAATCGATCAGAAGAGGGACACTGAGTCTTGAACTATAATGAGGGTGGGGACGTTGCCTAAGATGTTCGGGCTGTTGACTGAATGAAGCTTGGAGACGGGTTAGCAATTGTAGCTTGAAGGCCTATGTGGATGGCGCAGACACCCCTGAGTGAGAATGCGGGGTAGAAACAAGTTTGGGCTGGGGTGGCAATGGATGATGAGTTCAGTTACTGTCCCCTGGAGAATCTGGGGGTCTGACTAACGACATCTACACCAAGTATCATTAACAGACTCTGGGTCTGGCTTAGGGTACCATATCCCCAAAGCTTTCTCTGTTAGCCTGACTATGATTCCTTGTCTCTGTTTGGAAGCCAGACACTTCTTTTAGGCTCCCCACTGATTTCCTATTTCCTGTCTAAGGAATACCTTCAGCTCCAAACCTGTTCAATACTGAGGTCAGTAAATACTCAAGCCATCCATGGCTTAAGCAGACAGGTTACCCAGACCCCCAGGTTCTCCACGCTGACTCGTCTCTCACTCATAGAGGGGAGTTAATCCCTTACTTTACTGCACTTGACAAAACTCAAATATCTGACACCTGTAGTGAAAAACAACAGGCATTTACATTATATAGTAATGTAAATAGTAATATATTTCCTCAAAATAGTAAGACCTTGATTCAATTAAGTAGAAAACGAATTTGTTGAACTTTCCAGTTACTTGAAGTTGTTCGGTCCTTGGCTTTGGTAGATGCATGCTCGTGGCCTTGGCATCCCATCTGCTCTGTGCCTTGGTTCTCTGTGACTAAGGACTTATTTGTGCAGGAAAAGAGACAAGGGGTCAAGTAGGTAATCCTCCAAGTGGGTAACGCTCCCTGTGCAACCAAAGTTAAATGGTATCATTCTTTTGTGTAGCTAAGACAATCTCAACTTTTAGAAACATTTGAAGCTAATATAGGATTTTTTAAAAATGTTCACAGCATCCAGGATACCAATTGATAAATTTGCAACATCTAATACTGTGAATTCAATTAAAAGATGACCCAATTAATCAGATATCTCATTCCTTTTCCAGGATCTGCACTAGACCGGGGCCAACAGATAGAATCCGACTACTTCTATTTTTCTTGGTTGGAGAGTCTAGTCATATAAAGAGGCCACTGGCGCCACAAAGCCAAATTGAGGAATTCTTTTAGAGTGTATCTGCAAAGCAGACGGTGCTTTGTAATGTGGTTTTAGGTGGAAATACAGAGGCTTTTATTGTGCTCCATGAAGAGTTACCTGCTCAGTGCCAGCTTCTTTCTTTTTTTAATTAATTAATTAATTTATTTTTGCTGCTGTGCGTGGGCTTTCTCTAGTTGCGGTGAGCGGGGGCTACTCATCGCAGCGCGCGGGTTTCTCATTGTGGTGGCTTCTCTTTTGCGGAGCAGGGGCTCTAGGCACGCGGGCTTCAGTAGTTGTGGCACACGGGCTCAGCAGTTGTGGCTCACGGGCTCTAGAGCGCAGGCTCAGTAGTTGTGGCGCACGGGCTTAGTTGCTCCGCAGCATGTGGGACCTTCCTGGACCAGGGCTCAAACCGTGTCCCCTGCATTGGCAGGTGGATTCTTAACCACTGCGCCACCAGGGAAGCCCCAGTGCCAGCTTCTTTATGGATGATTTGAGGCAGCTTGAGCCTGCCTGCAGCTGACAGCTATCCTGAGAACAAAGTGCAAACAGGTAACTCTGCATCTTTGTTCTCTAGTAGGAGAAAAATAAGGATAAGGAAGTCCACAATTGAAGGCCTTCTATGTATCAGGCACTTAGACGTTAAGCCTCATGACAAATGGTGAAGCCGGTATTGTTAGGAGCCTCCCTGGATCTGGGTGGCTCTACCCTGACAGGTCAGCTGTCCAGTCACCTCTGTGGTGGTCCCAATCCAGGGGCTGGTTCTGGAGGCAGTGACCAAAGTCTGCATCAGTCAAAGGAGTATATTAAGTAGTCAAAGCATGAGCCTAGGGCTTCCCTGGTGGCACAGTGGTTGAGAGTCCGCCTCCCGATGCAGGGGACGCGGGTTTGTGCCCCGGTCCGGGAAGATCCCACATGCCGCGGAGCGGCTGGGCCCGTGAGCCATGGCCACTGAGCCTGCGCGTCCGGAGCCTGTGCTCCGCAACGGAAGAGGCCACAACAGTGAGAGGCCCGTGTACCGCAAAAACAAACAAAAACAAAGCATGAGCCTAGAACCCTGGGCAGCATCTCAGCCAATGGCCTCCAAACTCCATCCTCTCTGGAAACCCAGGGAGAAGTGGCCCCTAAACCTCTCACTGGGTGTGATCCTGGAGATCTGGGGTGCCTTCCAGGTTGTAATGGGACTTCATGGCAAGAGAGAGTATCCCCCATGAGCAGAGCCCCCATCAGGAGCCGGAGGGTATGAGGATGGGGTGGATGAACACAAAATACAGAGCAGACAGGAGTCCAGGCTCCCCAGTGGCCAGCGATGGGAGATGCTTCTAGAGTAACCAGCGTAACCCCCTGAATTCACATCCTGCAGCCCCCTCACCCATTACTGCCTATTAATCGAGACTTCAGTTTCTGATATGGTTACCCTCTTGGCTACCAGTGGCCAATAAGATCCTTACAGATTTAATCCCACTTTTAATTGATGATCAGAGGCCAAATGAATGTGGGGGAGCATTTGCGGAGCAGCTAAGAGCTACGCAAGCCAAGGAGGGGGCAGTGGTGCTATTTTAGTAAAAGTTAAATAAAACTAAAGGACAGGCCGAATACTGTTGTCCCAGTGGATCCCTGCAGCTAGAACACGGGCGCTGGTTTGCAGCTGCCATTTCCCCGAAGGAAGTCATTCCCCAATTTGGAGGTTTCGTTTTTTCATCTCCAAAGAGGAGGTGATGAAACTGCACACAAGCAGGTTGAGAAAGAGAGATGGGCCATTTATAAAGTGTTTTGAGGTCCTCAGAAGCAACTAGAAGTGATAAACTGTGTCTGTGTTGACAAAGGATCTTGAGACCATCCTGTCCGTTCCTCCTTAGGACCAGACAAGGTTGTACTTTCTTCAAGGTTGTATCTTTGAAAGAATCTTTCCTGTTCTTACAGACCTTAAGAAAAGGGGATTCAACAATGTTTCTTTTTTGCTTAATAGCCCTTGTGCTCGGAAAGTCCTTCCAGCTGTGCCCAAACTTATGCCATGTTTTCTGTACCTGGTGGAGCTGGTCACTCTTTCCTATATAACAAAATCATTTATCCTGTCACTTTCACACATGGGATTCTGGCTACTCTTGGTCACCAAGGCCAGTAAGACAGGCTTGCAAAGAGCCTGGGCAGTTCAGTCTAGCAAGTACGTCTCCGAAGTCTTTGCTGGCTCTGGTCTCCTCCCTGTGAAGCTGCAGTGGGGGCAGTGAGAGGCCCATCAATACACAGAAACCCTAATGGCCGACCCATTTCCTTCGGAGGAAATGAACCTAATGGAGGACGACATATTGATCATAAAGACCCAGTTTCACAATCAGTCTCCTGGCGGTGAACCCTTTCAGTCGGCCGGGGCTAATGGCCTGAGAGCCATGCATCTAACAATCAATGGGATAGAGCAGGCCTGCCAGGGGGCCGGGGATGCTACCACCCAAAGGCCGATCAATGGGAAGAAAAAGCTGTGGGCTTTTATATGAAGCTAATCAGAGATGGAAAAAAAAAAATGCTGAGCTATCTGGGGGCTTAAGAAGGCTTTCCAGTGGAAGAACTTCAACCTGCGGTGAAGCCCTTCTTTCTCTCCTATCACCAAGGCTCTACTTCCCAACCCATAAAGAGCCTATTAGGCCACTCTCCACAGGGCGTGCTTAGCAGGGAAAATGCTGCTTCGGTCCCCTGGTGTTTTTATGTGGTGGGCCCAGCGGCCGTGCGGAGAGGCCTTGTTTTGTTCCTGCTAAGAAGGGGCTGGGGCTCTGGCCTGTGCTGTTAAGGAGGAAGCCGTTTGTAATGGGGAAACCAGCCATTAGACCATGGGTGGTGACATAATACATTGCTCTTTGCCTCTAAGTCTCCCTGGGATCTAGACAAGTCCTTTCCTCCCCCTAAGACCAATGAGTTTCTGCATGGAGGCACAAGGGAGTGTTTGCCGTGTAAAAGGAGCACATTCTTGGGAGCCCACCTCTTACTAATCGTGGGACTGCGGACAAGTTAATTAATCTGAGGATTCGCTTTCCCAGCCTCTTCCATGGGGCCGACGATACCTACCCTGTAGGATACAATGATGACTAATATCAATAACAGATCATGTATTGGAAGAGCTCGGCACAGCATCTGGCTTAGGTACTTAAAAATAACATTTGGGGCTTCCCTGGTGGCGCAGTGGTTGAGAGTCCGCCTGCCGATGCAGGGGACGCGGGTTCGTGCCCCGGTCCGGGAAGATCCCACATGCCGCGGAGCGGCTGGGCCCGTGAGCCATGGCCGCCGAGCCTGCGCCCGTGAGCCATGGCTGCCGAGCCTGCGCGTCCGGAGCCTGTGCTCTGCAACGGGAGAGGCCACAACAGTGAGAGGCCCGCGTACCGCAAAAAAATAAAAAAAAAAAAAAACATCTGTACAGATGCCTATGCATATTACCTAACAATCTTTGCAATTTTCCCAGAATAAATGTCTGCAAGTTCCATGCTAATAGGAATATTTCAAGACTGGGCACCAGCTCCCCTCTCTGCTAAAACAATCTCCAACCATCTGGGAAGGTCTTGAGGACTACATGAGATTTGGGGGAAGAAAGAAAAGCTTTCCAGATAAGGCAGTAACACAAGAAAAGGCACAAAGGGAAAACCAGCCAGTGATGTGTGGCTGTCTGGAGAGCTTCCACTGAGGGGGGACACAGCCCAGATTGTCGGGAGGCAGGCAGGGGAGTTCAGATTCCATCAGGAAGGAAGCTGGGAGTCACTGAGAGGCCCTAAGCAAGGGAGGGACAGAGTTTCCGCTCACTGCAGGAATCCAAGGGGAGGAGGGAGAGCCAGCCCCGATCTGGGTGTCTGTGGTTATCAGGCACTGGCGAGACTGGCCAGGGTTCCCTTCCTCCTCTGAGATCCTGTTACTAGTGCTCCCTATGGGGTTCTTTATTCCCCACGCCGCTGCGGAGAAATAATAGCTGAACCACCTCCCAAGGGAATAGGATACAAGTGTTAAACGTTCAATCCATGGGCTTCCCTGGTGGCGCAATGGTTGAGAGTCCGCCTGCCGATGCAGGGGACACGGGTTCGTGCCCCGGTCCGGGAGGATCCCACATGCCGCGGAGCGGCTGGGCTCGTGAGCCATGGCCGCTGAGCCTGCACGTATGGAGCCTGTGCTCCGCAACAGGAGAGGCCACAGCCGTGAGAGGCCCGCGTACCAAAAAAAAAAAAAAAAAGTTCAATCCACTGTACATGCTGAACTATTATTATTCCCTGAGAAACAGAGGATCAGAAGCTGCCTGTTTTGCCCGAGGACACACAGCAAACGGGGGACTCAAGGATCCCAGAATCAGACGAAAGGAAATCACGAATGTGGTAGTGCCACTTAGTCCAGTCCCCTGCCTATAAATCTTGCCCAGTAAAAATGGCCAAGATTTATATTTTGATGATTATCTCCTCTCTCCTCTCTGGGACTTTACCATTTCTGCGTACTTTCATACACTTTTCCTCCTCTACGAGAGACCAAATGGGCAAGATTTATATTTTGATGATTATCTCCTCTCTCCTCTCTGGGACTTTACCATTTCTACGTACTTTCATACACTTTTCCTCCTCTACGAGAGACCTGAGGATGGAACGCAGGTCTGGGCTCTAACTAGCCGCTCGGTTCAGTTTCACATTAAGGCTTCGGTCTCTGACTCTCTGTCAGTCCAGAAGATTCTGTTTCTAGGTTATGGGTTCTATAGAAAACCATGGAAATCAGGCACCCCTGGAAGGGCATTGTCTGTTGTGCAGAGTCTCTGCATCCTTGCAGAGGAAAGTCCAGCCGGTTTGGGGGCAAAGGTGTCCACTGCATAAAAGAGCGGCACTGTGGAGGGCGGGAAGGTTAATACAGAGCCACAGGGAGCCCCCAGACGCCTTTCAGGCCGGTGGCCCAATGCGGAAGTGCTCCGAGGTGTGTGGAAGGCAGGAAAGCTCCCGCAGGAAGACACAGGAAGCCGAGAAGTGACTGTTCTCAGGGAGGTAGGACGTGCCGGGGAGAAGGAGGATGGGGCTCAACCGATAAACACGACAGGAGGGCTGAAACTTTGCTCAAGACTTTGATATGATCACTCCTGGGTCCTCCTAACAGCCCTGAGAGGTAGGTAGAGCATCCTTGTTACTGTCATGTCACAGATGAGGAGGAGGGAACAGAGAGGTTCAAATTTTAGTTCAGCTCACACAGCAGCGTGCGGCAGAGGGGTGACCCGGACTCTGACCCGCTTTTTCTTGCCCAGAGCTCTGAGGTACGACTGGGCCCATGAGGTTAATTTTGGCCGCAATGATTGGCAGGTGGGATTTAACGCGCATGGCGGGAACAGCCCCACCCACACCCTACCATAAAGGATCTGGGAGAAACAGATGAAAAGGAGGAATCATTCCAGGTTGCAGAGATTAATTCTGTTCCTTCTCCCATTTCCACCTCCTCCCTCTCCAAGCCACTAGAATCAGCTAAAAATACTTAAACAGGGATGGTTTTTAGTCCTTCAGAAATAGGTTCAGCCCAAATCTTCGTAAGAGGCTCTGACTCCCAGCATCTGTGTGTCAGAGAAAAGTACAGACCAAACAGCCATTGTCGCCATACACCGTCACCACATACCTCATCAAACAAGTGATTTCTTACCTAAGATGTAGTGAGTGTTTACCAGAAGCCGGGCAATGTACTAACATTTTAAATAGAAATGATCTCATTCAATCCCTAGCTCTTTTGGGGTAGGTGCCATTGTTTCCCTCACCGAACAGGTAGGAAAAGTGAGGCTTAGAGAGGCTGCAGAATGTGGCCGGGAAGAGGAAGGTGTGGCATTCAAGTGTGTGCTCAGCCGCCAGGCCACACGTCCTCAGAGCAGATGGACGCCAGGACCAGCGCGGCCACTGTTTCTGGTTCACAGTGAGGCGAAGTGCAGTGACAATCTTCCATGGGAACTTGCTACAAAACACGACGGCACTGCTTTCTCAATCTGACTCATGACAGTTCATTTGTTTGTTCATTCACTCAAATATTCCTTCACCAGCACGTGTCGTGTCCAGATCTGTTGCCGGACACTATGCTGAGGGCTGTGAATATAAAGATGGTTGGAAACCATGGCTCCTGCCCTTAAGGGAAGTCACCCCATGACCACTTCAACAAGCACGTATCAGAAAGAGGAGGAAGCCAACCTTAATGGAACACCTGGTATGTACTGTGCATTTCCAGGTATCAGCTTATGTGATCCTTAAGCCAATTTGGTGGAGTGGGTATTACTGCCTGCATCTTAATACACGATGAAACTGGTGTAGAAAGATTAAGAACACTGTTCAAGACAGTCCTGGGATCAAAACGGGTCTTATTTTCAAACTCATTTCAAACTCATGTTCTTGGCCGGCATCCCTCTTTCCCACCCCACCCCCATGCCTCTCCCTCCACTGAAGGATGGAGGTCAGTTTCCAAAGGAATACATGGATAAACAAAAATAAGCCCTGGATTTGAAGAATTAAGTTGAGGGTCTTCTACCAGGAGGATAGGTTATTATCATGGGATTCTTGGGTGGACCTTTGAAGGAGGATGTGAGGCAGAGGGACAGCACTGAGTCTTATGTGTGGCCCAAACTCTACCAGAGCCAATCCCATTCTGCTGCCACTTATTGCAAGAGGTATTTGTGGCTGGAGAGGGTGTGGAATATAGGAAACTCTCCTACACTGTTGGTGGGAATGTAAGTTGGTGCAGACACTGTGGAAAACAGTAATGGAGGCTCCTCAGAAAACTAAAAATATGATCCAGCAATCCCACTCCTGGGCGTATATCCAGACAAAACTGTAATCCAAAAAGATACATGCACCCCTGTGTTCATAGCAGCACTATTCACAATAGCCAAGATATGGAAACAACTTAAATGTCCATCGACAGATGAATGGATAAAGAAGCTGTGGTACATATACACAATGGAATACTACTCAGCCATAAAAAAGAATGAAATAATGCCATTTGCAGTGACATGGATGCAGCTAGAGATTACCATACTAACTGAAGTAAGTCAGAAAGAGAAAGACAAATACCATATGATATCACTTATATGTGGAATCTAAAATAGGACACAAATGAACCTATCTATGAAACAGAAACAGAATCACAGACATAGAGAACAGACTGGTGGTTGCCAAGGGGGAGGGGGCTGGGGGAGGGATGGAGTGGGAAGGTGGGATTAGCAGATGTAAGCTTTTATGTCCAGAATGGATAAACAACAAGGTCCTACTGTATAGCACAGAGAACTCTATCCAATATCCTATGATAAACCATAATGGAAAAGAATGTAAAAAAGAAAAGTATATATATGTATAACTGAATCACTGCTGTACACCAGTAATTAACACAACATTGTAAATCAACTGTACTTTAATAAGAAAAATAAGAATAGGAGATTTAAAAAAAGACACTGAAGTTGTATTAGGGTGATGGATTACGAGTAATCTTTTCTAGCAGTTTTTCTTTATTGTTACATTGTTGGTTTAATTTAAAAAGTTAAAGCATAGAATATGAGAAATGCATATAAAATCAATTTTATTTTCTCAAAAAAAAAAAAAGGAGTAATTTACACTAGGAAAAAAAAAGAGGTATTTGTGGAGACCAAAATCCAAGCTGGCAAAAGAACTGGACAGTCTTGGAGTCCACTGTGTGAATGACAACCAGTGTAGTTGAACCCGTGATAGGAAGGGGCAAAAAGAGGCGTCAGTAAGGGCCGCAGGGATTCAGAGCAAAGCGGGGTAGCTAGTTTAGACACCTGCTGCCACTCAGGGCTCAATATAAAGCTTGCCCATCCTATTATTACAGACCGTCACCTCCAAGAACACGTACAACCTCCTTACCGTGTACCCTGCACCTTCCGTGGCCTCAGTCCTGTCTGCTCTTCAGCTTCACCCTCAAGCATGCTGTTCCCTGGATCCTGTCTCACACTCCAAACCTTCCTCCTGTGTGTTCCTGTTTCTGCAAGGTCAACCCTACCCTTGGTTACCTGGATGCTTCCTACCTGTGCTTTAACACTCCACATGGAAGTGGAGTGTTCGTCTCCTCTGGAAGCTATCCCTGACTGGTCTGGGCACCCGGAACATCCCGTACGTGGCTGCACCCCAGCGCCTCCTGCATTATATTTAAATGATCTGTCTTGTGCAATAGACTGTGATCTATATGAAGCTGAGACCATTTCTGACATTCTTTGCAGTCCTAATAGATGGTATAGTATTTGGCACAGAGTAGGTGTTAAATAATTTTTTTAAAAAGTGAACTTTATGAAGATGTTAAAGGTCTAGATATGTGGCAGACAGAGTCTACGGTGACACCCTAGTAATCTCTGCCTGCTGGCATTCACTCTGCTGTATAATCCTCTCCCATAGAGTGTAGGTGAGACCCAACAGAATATGAGTCTGGCCAGCCCTATTGCTTCTGTCCAATAGAATATGGCGAAGGTGATGGATGTCACTTCTGTGCTTCCACTGTGATACACATATAAGACTCTAAGGGACTCACTGCCCTCCTGGCCTTGAAGAAGCAGCATGTTGTGAACTGGCTATGGGGAGAGTCACATGTCAGGGAAATGTCAGTGGCCTCTAAGACCAGACAGTGGCTCCGAGCCAACATCCAGCAGAAAACTGGGGCCCTCAGTCCTACACCAAAAGGAAAGGAATTCTGCCAGCAACCTGAATGAGGTTGGAGGTGGATCCTAGTTGAGCCGCCAGATAACAACCCAGTCCGGTCAACAGCTTAATTGCAACCAGACTCTGAACAAAGAACCCAGCTAAGCCCGGACTCCTGGCCTACAGAGACCGGGAGATAATAAATGCGTGTGTTTTAAGTCACTAAGTTTCTAGTGTGGCGTAATAGAAAACGAATGGATGTCCAGCTTTTCAGGAAAGGGAAGAGAGGCAGGAAAGCAACACCAGTGGAGCATTGGCTGGTATAAGCTAGTGAGCCCAACCTCAGCATTAAGCAGGCACCTCAGTATTTGATGCAGGAGATGGGAGGCCTCCATCCCAGAACCCACTGAACCTGGCTAGTCTGAGTCCTTCGCCATGAATACATCCCATCTCATTCCTGCCGCCATTTAAATCTGATTTAGGCTGTTACTTGGCCAAGAGTCATAGGTTGGTACTTAAGGGAGGAGGTAAATGGAGCGGCCAGAAAACAGAATCAGAGTCGGACAGAGTGGGGCTGGAACCTGCGGCTGCTTCTGTCAAGATGCGAGGCCCCGGGTAAATGGCCTAACCTCCCTGAGCTTAGTCCCCTGGGTAAGCAAGGCTGATTTCAGGGCTCTGTTACAGTTATGTGAAATGGCAAGAAGTGGCAAGTTCAAGGTCTATGTTCCCTTCCCAACCCCACCACCCGCTGCCCTCCCCCACTTTCCCTGGCTCTAAGGTTAAGGCCGCTATGGGATTCTCCTGGACCGAACAGGTCTTGGCCGATGCCTGGGAGGTTTACGCTGCAGCTGAAATCCCAGGAAATTGTACCCTGCCTGTTCCAACGCCGTGAGGCTGCTGAGAGATCAGGCCAATTTCCTGAAATGACTTACTGCTTCCCCTTTCACGGGCACTTTCTATATCATAAATGGGACTTGACCAAACACGTTGGGAAGCGAGAGCTGTCCTAACTCCCGTCCCCCAGACCATCACCCCTTTGCCACATCATCCAGTCCCCTGGGCCTTTGCCCCCAGAGCTCAGGGAATCAGGCGACGTCCCCTCAGATGGGCAGAAAGCACACTGCCACCCTGGGTGGCCTGGGGGCCCTGAGGAAGCATCAAAGGAGAGCCTGTTTTTTGTTTTTTGTTTTTAAATAAATAAGCTCTTGTTTTCCCATTAGACTTCTGAGAGCTTTGAGCCCTTCTACCTCACAAGCCCTCCTCCCTCAATGCCTTAGGAGGGAAGGAAACAGGAAACAGAATGCAATCACTAACTTTATTTTATGGATAGAGAAATAGAGCCCATTTGTCCAGTATCCCACAGCCTGGAATATCTAGATTTATCAGATGTCTACTAATACCCAGGACCACGTCGGGCACCCCTGAGCGTGACAGTGCGTGTGTGTGTGTGTGTGTGTGTGTGTGTGTGTGTGTGTGTGTGATTTCAGATTCTGCTAACAGTGTACGTATTAAGGTATGATGTTGAGGATGCTCATGGAATCTCACGCCTCTGAGATCAATCTTCTCGTGTTACAGATGAAGAACTAAGACCCGCCCAGGCAAAGGACAAGCACAGGAAGCCAGGTTTCCTAAGTCTCTGGCTCTGCCTTTTTTGCTTAGACCGTGCTGCTCGATTTCCTTTTGATCTAGCCCCACTTCTTTAGCCCCTGGGCAGGTGCTACTTTGCTCAGAGGCCTTGGGACCCCCTTCTTAGGGAGCAGTGCCAGAGGGGACCCCTTGGTTTGCCTCAGGCCTTTCAGCTGCCATCTTGGCAGGGCAGCCCTCCCGCCCAGGGTCCTGCTTCCTTCTTTGACCTCCTCCCCCCCACCCCCCGCTGCCCCCGGTCCTACTCCAGCCCTCCACACTGGGGCACTACAGCCTTCGAGAAGAGCTAGAACCGCCCTTGGTGTGAAGGGAGCAGAGTCTGGAGAGCCAGCCGTGCGCCCTTCCCTGAGATGTGGGAACTGGATGCTGGCAATGAGCAGGGTGCCGTGGGGAGAGGGCAGGGAAAGGAGGAAGCGGCACGGCACAAGCTTATTTAATCCTCAGGGCACGTCTCTGAGGTGTTTTACAAGATGAGGAAGCTGAGGCTTAGAGAGGGAGGCAGCCAGGCTTAGGCTTAAAAACGTGCGAGCGTAAGAATCCAATCCAGTCGCTGGCTCCAGCGAGAGCCGTGGTCCTACATTTCCGAGGCACCAAGAGGACCTGACTCAGCTCCAGGTGGCTCTGCGTGACTTTCAAGGCCAAAAGCGCTTAAGAATTTTCCAAGCAGTTTATTCTTACTGCCTCATTCAAACGTCACCCCCAACTGCAGTGGGCCTCGCTCGACGCCTCTCAGGCCACCGCAAGGTAATCGTGGGTGGAAATGCAGGGCTTCATTCCTTCCGTCCTAATTAACTGACCCTCTTCCTTAACCAGCCCCCCGAGTTGCCCAGCAACACCTGTGCTGTGTGTAACCGGGACAGGGGCGCTGCAGTGATTTTGGATACAAACGATTTCTCAAATTAGCTCCGAACCCCAGGAAACAAGACAAATTAATCAGTAAGAAAACCAAAGCAGATTATAATTAATTACCTACGTGTGGACCAGGTTTCTCTGTAGCCACGAGGTTTACATAAGTGCATTCTGCTCTGTTCTCTTTTTTCTAAATATAAATCCAGTTTTAGAATCCTAGGGCCTCGAGCCTCAGTTGACAAAGGCTAAGTTGACTCCGTCCCCAGCTCAAAAGAGGATCCTGAGTGAGTCACTTCCCCCTGCCTGCTTCCCCCTGGGTCGATAAGCCTCCCTCTCGGGGTGGGAGGGAAAGATAAGAGCTGAGGGCATTATTCTGGAGCAGAGAGCATGCCCTGCTCTGCAGAACCATTTTCATTGACATGGGAGGCTTTTCTGAAGCTGGCTGGGCAAAGCCCCTCCGAGGGGGGCAGACCATCACTCTGAGTGGCCACATTCTCTAGCCCGAGCTACCTCCCCGACCCACAACCTGATCCTCAGTTTCCCTTAAAAAAAAAAAAAAAGGTATAAAATGTTCAGGCCCTTTCCACAGAAGGCTACAAGTCAAAAAGTCAACTGCTACCTGAGTCTCTTTTATGGACGAGGTGGGAAATTGAAAAGCTGAGCGGGGCAAGGGGTTGCATGTTCCTTGGGCTTGTGTATTAAATTGCATTCGCAGTGCTGTGCAGCATGAGGTGACAGGGGGTACTAACGTCATTAAATGTGCTTCAGAGCTCTGGGGCTTCACTGAAACTCCTATTCACCATTGGACTGTGAAGGTGGAGGCTAACTTCTCCATTTCATAGAGCAGGGAACTGAGGCTTAGAGAAGAAAAGCAACTTCCCTAAGGTCACAGTGAGTTGGTGCAGAGCCAACTTGGAAGCCAGGACTCACAAATCCTTGTCATGTACCCAAATCCAGTGCTCCAACCCATGTCTTCTTTCCGCCCCTTTGACTGTCCGTTGTGCATCCCTGGGAAAAGGACTGAGCTGGTGGGACAGCCAGTTCTGGTCCTGGCTCTGTCACTGTGTGACCCTGGGCACGTCCCTAACCTTCCTGAGATCGTAGAAAATGGAAAGGGCTTAGATGGATCTCAAAGTTCCCTTCCAGTTCTGATAGCCTGTGAGTTATATGTCCTGTGGATTCTCTTCCCTTTCATACACCGGGGGAGGGGGGGGAGGAAGTTGGGCTGTTTCTTTCCCTAGATGACAATGATGGGTAAAACAGAAGAGCCAGGTGTGGGCTGATCATGAAGAGTGGCCTGCAGGGGAGGGAGGGAGGGAGGGAGGGAGGGAAGGGTCATGGAGAATCCTCAGTGGGAATTGACAACAGATACCAAAGCAGGAGTCATGCTTACAAAGACCAAAAGAAACGGAAAGTGGCCATTTCAAACTGCAGCCCTCTCTACAGGTGACAGCCTCAGGCCTCACTGTGCTCCATCCCAGCGGGAAAGGACCGTATTCCCTCTCTCTAAGCCATTCATGCTCTGTCTACCCCCTTCAGCTGCTCTCCCAGATGCAATACAAGTTGGGTTCCTCCAACTATTGTTCTGTGTTCAGTAGATAAGACACAAAGAGAATGATGCTTCAGGAAAATGAGATGCCATTTTTAGCTTGTCAGGAAGACAATTTCCTTGAGGGGAAGAGAGAAGGCTAAAAGGCCCATCTCCATTTCTGGAGTGGCAGCCACATGCTAGAAGAGCGGCCTCCATCATCCCAAGGAAAAGACTTATTTCGTCCTGTAGTTTGCCTTTCTTAGCAATTGGGTGTAAATTTGGAATTCCCCTTCACTATTGTCCATAAAAATATTCCATCCGAACTGTGCTGCCCAATACGCTAGCCGCCAGGCACGTGTAAAATAAAACTAAAAATTCAGGTCCTCCTCACGCTGGCCGCATTGAAGGTGCTGGTGGCTACCATGTCGGCCGCACAGATCTGAAGATTCTCATCGCCACAGAGTATTCGAGTGCACAGTGAGATGCACTAGAACATAAACTCCCCAAGAGCAGGGACTCGGCCTTGTTTGTTCCCAGATCTCAAGTACCCAGTGAAGTATCTGACACACACTTGGCACTGCATTTATTGAATGAATTTATTGAATTCGTGGCTAGGCAAGTTAGATAGGGCAGAGAATACGGTAGTGCCAGTACAAGGATGCTAGTAATTCAAAATTACACCAAGAAACTCTGATTTCCTCTACTGTTCGTTCTCTAAGAGGCGTCTGAGCCCCATTGGTGCTTCCCTAGCCTGGGTACTAAGAGGGATATGAAAAACAACAACAAGGGAATTCTCTGGTGGTCCAGTGGTTAGGATTTCGGGTTTTCACTGCCAGGGGCCCAGGTTTGATCGCTGGTCAGGGAACTAAGATCCTGCAAGCCATACGGTGTGGCCGGAAAAAAACAAACAAAAAAACACCACCACCACCAAGAGTAGGTCGGTCAATGTATTGGAAGGAGCAGAGCAGAGGACTGGGAAAGAGAAGACCCAGGCCCTAGTCCATATTTCAATCACAGGGGCAAGTGGAGCCCCTTTGAATCTCCCTTGTAACCTGTACAATGAGAGTAATAATACTCTCCCCAAGCAGGTGTTTCTATGAACCAAGTGGGATAATGTAACAGAATACTTTGGAAGCTCTAAGGAGTTTGCGTCATTGACCTCGCCCTCAAGTTGCTTTTGAGTCCCGCTGCCATGATCCTTAAGAATATTTTGCCTTATCCAAAGGCTCTCCCCTGCCTTGAGATCATAATACCTCAGTCCATCGTGTACACGTCCAAGGAAAGATTTCTGCTGAAATACCATTATTATCATGTCCTGGAGCTCCAAAGACTAAAATGGCTCCCGACTGCCTGGGAGATCAAGACCTATCTCCATCTTCTAATACTTGGTAGGATTACGTGCCCCATGTGCTTAGGAAGCTCCTATTTCATGATCGGCAGATAGGCCGTTCCTGAGGTGAGAACCCTTATTCCTGTTACACATGTGCCCCGGCCCCACCTGTGCCTTTGCTTCTCCCACCTCTTCACACTGCATCTGCCCCCTTAGTTCACCCTGTCTGTAACTCCAGCCCCCAAACCCAGGCGCTCTTAGTGCCTCTCCTGTCTTGTACATGTTAAGTTCTCCCGCGTGGGCTTGTTCTGATGGTTTCCTGTGTCTCTGCTCCTCCACCACACGGGTCCACACTCAAAGAAGGGAGGTGCTCTTAGGCAGTACTTGGCTCCTTAGGGGAACCTAGGGACGGGGATGGCGTGGTTGGCCCTGTAGGCCTGGGTTCCAATAGGGTCAGATATAGGGAACAGGGTAAGCCAAGAAGCTTAGCCTTGAAAAGACAGTCCGACCAGCTTTGTACAGGCAGACTATGCTTTTCCTTCAATGGACTCCATGTTTTAGCGAACACATTGCAAATACCTTATGTTTAGTATGTAATGATAATAAAAATTTCATTTCCCCATGTTGTTATACTTTAGGTTGGTATCATTTCAGCCCAAAGGAACAGAATTTTAGTTAAATGAAGCTTTCCTCCAGAGAGCTGACTCCTTTGGGTTTCAGTAAATGGTCTCACCCTGGATCCAAACCTCCATGACTCCCACTACTCATCTAGAGGCCTCTCACACGGTACAGCAAGGACGGATGTGACGTGCAGCCCAGTGACTTTAAGTGGCATTCTAGGGGGAAGCCGAGCCCTGGGATTAGCCAAGATCATCCCGGAAGGTGAGCCCAGGCTCCCAACCCACTGCAGAAGGCCGGGATGCGTGCGGCCCCAGACTGCGTCCTCCTTATAGTAAACACCATCTTCCCTGGGGAGAACAGGGTTACAGCCAAGCAGATATTGCTCGTGTGAGGCCTAAGCCAGCGCCAACAGTTGTGGCTGAGTATACACAGAATGCCCAATTAAAACACCTAATTATAGGGCAGACTAGAACCAGGAGGGGGGCTCTGTTGGTGGCCCCGAAGCCAGCTGCCAGCCAGGCTGCTGGCTTCTCCCAAATCAGCCACAACCGGTCTCAGACTGGAGTGAACCTCCAAGTGGACACATGCACTGGAGGGCTGGGAGGGCAGAGGGGGGCCCTCCAAGAGGGGAGAAGGCACGCCTTGTTGCTTCTAAGCTCCTAGGGCTGTGGGAGCGTTCTCCCAAGGAGCACCCAGGCAGCTTTCTGGAAGACTATAGGGGGAGATGCCCCTTAGCAGAGGAGAGTTGGGATTTCACTTTTTGGGGACCCAGTTACCTCATCTAAGGAAAGGGATACCTCATTCACAGGATAACTATGAAATAAATGTAGCCAAGGGTAATTTAAAAGCCCTTTGCTCTTGGCGGAGCACTGCAATAGACCATGCGCTTTCCCAAAAAGCCGGAGGCAGGGACATGCTCTGAACAGCAGTGGCCCAAAACCTGGGCGCAAAACAGTTCTTCCTGCTGACCTGCAGGCGTTCATCCCTCTTGCCAGGCACCGAAATACTGATGGTCACCCAACTCTACCTCAATCATCACACTGTCAGTGCTTAATATACCGTTTTCAGCGATACTGATGATAAAATAAGTTTCTACGATGTCTTTCCTCCTAGGATTTCAAAGCATGGTTCACAGGTGTCTATGACTCCAACCTTCCTAAGAGGTTGATAACAGGGGTGAACATTTGAATCTTACTGGCGGAGAACGAGGGCTCTGTGTTCCAGTAACTTGCCCCCAGTTCCCCTAGGATGACAGAGGAAGCGCTTGGACTAGGACCTCGAAATGCAAGCATCAAGGTCATCATCTTGAAGCCCGCTAGGTTAAGCCTTCAAAGCACTGCTAGAAGTGGACACTACCAAGTGGAACTGAGGCAGAGTCTAGGTTTCAGCTTTTCTGGGGTCATTTCCCTAGCCTCCTTTGGGGAGAAGCCTTCTTCTGTTTCTTTTACATAATAAAAGGATGGGATGTGGCCCCTCACCTCAGGGAGGGTGATATTGTTAGTCAAGTGTTCTTAGCTCACATAGCACTGGCTGAGAGGAGGTCTCTGTAGCTTTGGGGCTTTAGGTCAAAAGCACACCACCACATTATGTGGGTGTAACTAAGGGTATATTGTGTCCTCAAGGGGAGAAAACACCTCCCTCCTCCCAACCAGCCTGAGCAATATGCCAGAACAGGGGTCCTGCTACTGAACCCCATCAGCAGTGAGCATCGGTGTCAGCAAGCCTGTTCCCTTAGTAGCCCAGACGTTCTTTGACAGAGGGATGGGAGTTGCGCTAACAAACACTGAATACGGGGTCACAGGATCTGGCTTCGAGCTGGGCTCTGCTATCTATTAACTGCGATTCAGGGAAGACTCCTCTGGGCATTGGCATCTCATCTGTAAAACTGGAATGATAACCATTAACTTCACAAAGCTATTGTTAGAGGTAAAGGACAGTGTAGCCTAGTGGTCAAACCCATGGCCTCCAGAGACAGAGCTGGATGCGGATCCTGTTGCACCACCCACTAGTTATAGGACTCTTGGGTAACGTACTGAATATAGCGAACCCCTAGTTTTCTCATCTGACACTAGAGAAGGGCAATCGTACTTAGACTGTTGTTTGGAGGTTTTCATTGACATGGTGCCTGGTGCACAGTGAGCTCTCAATAAACTCTGCGAGTTAGTATTACAGATAAAAGATGTAACGCACAATGCGACTGCAATCGATTATTTTCTAGGCTTTGGGCAAGTGGTGTCAGTATATGCAGGGCTTTGCATATGGTAAACGCATAATAAGTACCTGCTCCGTGTAATTATGGCATCCGTATAGCAGCAGCTTCACTCTGGAAGTCAGCTCAGAGATTAGTATCATTTGCAATAACGACCTTCCAGGCTGCCAACCCTACAAAGTGGACCAACTAAAGACAGGCAGTGTGATTCAGCTGCCTCTCAGGGGAGGGTTTCTGGTGACAGCGAAAGCCACAAGAGATTCGACTTGAGTAATTTCTGTGTGTCAGCAGAAGGCTCTTCCTCTCCCAGGGAAGATAAACCTAGTGCCATGTGTAGTTTGGGGCACGCGCTGTGCAGGGATCGCTCTGGGACCTGGAGACAGCACAGCTGTCCCGGGTTGTCTCGGCAGCAAAGACTTTCTCCGTGTAAGAGCAGCCAAAGCTGAGGGCTCTCCCCACCCGCTTCCTCCCACGTGCTCCGTCCCTCACTGACAGCCAAGAGACTTGTGAGGTGGCAAATCAGTATTAAGCGCTGGTGTGTGCAAGTGACCCAGGGAATACGACAGGGTGCGGGGCTGCTGTTCCCCGCCTAACTGCCCTCAACTGCCAACTTGCAGGGTGGGAGCCCAGAGTTGCCCACGCAGTTTTTTCAGTCTGATGAATTTCATCACTTTCCTTCCACTGTGGGAGAACCCTCTACCTTTCCTTAGTTCAAGCACAAGGGAGGTATTCTTCTGCCCTGCAGGATCCAGGGAATAACTGCACAGACACCCGTTCCCCAGTTCCTGTTAATGGCTAACAGTCCGTGCTTATCACCTGCCACTCCCTGTACTAAGCTCTTTACCTGCATCGGGTCATTCAATCCTCCCAACAGCTAGGTCATCATTATGCCATCTAATCACAGCAATCAGCTCAGGATCACCATCCCCCAGTTAGATAATCGAGGAAACTAAGGCTTAA
The DNA here is from genome assembly GCF_949987515.2 of Delphinus delphis. Classification (NCBI taxonomy): domain Eukaryota; kingdom Metazoa; phylum Chordata; class Mammalia; order Artiodactyla; family Delphinidae; genus Delphinus; species Delphinus delphis. The sequence goes on from NC_082690.1 coordinate 12,152,030, forward strand.
AGATGCTAAGGAGGTTGCCCAAGGCCCTAGGAGGATCTCCAATTGTAGAGTCAGGAATTTTTTTTCCCTGGCCACGCCGCCGCAAGGCATGCGGGATCCTGGTTCCCCAACCAGGGATCCAACGCTTGCCCCCCCCCACCCCCCCGCAGTGAAAGCACGGGGTCTCAACCACTGGACCGCCAGGGAAGTCCCTAGAGTCAGGATTCGCACACAGGCAGTCTGCCTGCCTCCCTCTCCACTCCTGGGCTGTAAAGCCCAAGCTTTGGCAGACTCCCTTCATTCTTTCCAGATTGAGTAGCTCTAATATTTTCATTGCGCCTCTATAAAGAAAACCTTCCAACCCCTAATCACCCCAGTGCCCATCTCTGGAGCTTCTCCAGCCATTAAGAGGTTTTTACCTCTTAATGTGCAAGAGCCAGAACTACCCAACATCACTCCAGGTGCTGACCCTGTAGTTTACAAATAACTTAACAATGTTATCTCATTTTATTCTCGCAGCAGTCCCAGTGGGGACATCGGCAGGTCAGACAATCGTCCAAGGTCACGGAGCCATGGCTCAGCCCAGGACCCACGCCTCCCGTGCTCTTTCCCCCCTCCTGTCTAGCGTTGCTTCTGGGTGTCGGTCTCAGCCTTGTTCCCACAGGACACCCTGTATGTTTGGCGAGAGTATGACATTTCCCAAGTCTTATTGGCTGATGTCACCAGGCCAACCCCACTCCCTAGGTCACTGTGGGTCCATTCATTCATTCTATTCTCCACGTATAAGCTCCTGTTGGGTGATTTCAGAGGTTCTCGTGGCTCCTGGTTTCGCCTTCCCTTCTCCTCCCCAGTTCCCAGTCCATCCTCCACTGAGGCCAGAATAATCTCCCTAAAATACTAACCTGGATCACGCCACCGTCTTACTTAAGATCCTTCAGAGCCATATCCCTGGCCACAGCCCGTGGTGGCTCCCGTCATCCTGGCTGCCTCTCCTGCAGTTACCCTCCCCCCACCATGTTGTCCCTCCCTGTACCCCGCCCCCCGCCCTACCCCACGAAGCCTTGGCTTCAGCCACAGGAGCCCTGCAGTTGCCCCCAATACCCTGAAGCTCTCTCTGCTGAAGCCTTGTCCACTCTGCTCTTTCCAGCGGGATTACCTACACCTCCTCTCTTTTCTGTCTAACGAACTCAGAGGATGACTGTAAGTCAAGCCAAGATTTCGTATCTCTCGAGTGGAATCCTACTAGAACTTCCTTTCTGAATCACACATCTCCCCTCACGGCCCCTCCCACACTTCACTTCTCCATATCCGCCACTGGACTGGAAACTCCTCGAAACAAGGCTCCCTATCTAACTTTGTGCCTTCCGGATATGGCGCACAGTGAATCCTTGGAATGTGCATTAAATAAGGGAGGAATGAATGAATGAATCCTCCCTTGCCCACCCCGACCCCAGCAGAGCGGCTGTCTTCTGAGGTCTCTCAGCACTTTAGAATATCTTTCTATGAGCACTGCTAGCCTCTATTTCTGTTTCCTTGTATGTCTGTCTCTATTTCCTTCCATGTCTGTTTTCACCACTACATTGGAAATATATTCTTCTTCCTCAGACTCTGAGATATTTCAAGGGTAGGAGGTGCATTTCCGAGCACAAAGCCCAGCACATAGTAGGAGCTGAATTAATTGAGTGAACGGAGTGACTCCCAGGTCCTCGCTCTTTCCTGCCAATGCTAATCACGGAGGAGCACCATCTCATACCTCAGGTAACTTCTACCTAAACGCAGTGGCTTGCTTTGCTCACGCCCAAGCCAGGTCTACTTGTCTGCCAGCTGACATCTTGGGGCACGGCTCCTCGCTACCCAAACAGCTCTGTGTCCTCATGGCTCACGGGCCCAGCCGCTCCGCGGCATGTGGGATCTTCCCAGACCGGGGCACGAACCCGTGTCCCCTGCATCGGCAGGCGGACTCTCAACCATTGCGCCACCAGGGAAGCCCCAAAGCTCCATCTCTTGCATGAGCCTTGGGTCTTGGTTTGCACTCCTCATCCTGGGCTGACATCTCTTTAGTGTCTATTTTTCATTACATAAAGTTTGGTGAGAAAATATTCATCTAACCACCTGTCTGCCCACCCACCCATCCATGCATCCATCCCACTTGTGTTGAACATCTGAGAAGGACCAGGCCTTGTGCCAGACTCTGGGAAATTCACTGATAGACAAAACAGAGTTCCTGGCCTCAAGGAGCTCAGTTGGGGCAGAAGACAAACAGGGAACAAATAAGCATAATGCCCTGTGATACACATGCTCCTGAGGTCATTTAAAGCATGCAGGTGGGGGGACTTCCCTGGTGGCGCAGTGGTTAAGGATCCACCTGCCAGTGCAGGGCACATTGGTTCGAGCCCTGGTCCGGGAACATCCCACATGCCACGGAGCATCTAAGCCCGTGCGCCACAACTACTGAGCCTATGCTCTAGAGCCCGTGAGCCACAACTACTAACCCCGCGCGCCACAACTACTGAAGCCCGCGCACCTAGAGCCCATGCTCCGCAACAAGAGAAGCCACCGCAATGAGAAACCCACGCACCGCAACGAAGAGTAGCCCCTGCTCGCCGCAGCTAGAGAAAGCCCGCGTGCAGCAACGAAGACCCAACGTAGCCAAAAATAAATAAAATTAAAGCATCTCACCAAGACGGTGAGATTAACTCTGCTGACAGTGGGCAGGATTTGAGCAGAGTCTTGATGGATGGGAGGACTTTTGCCATCCAGACGAGAGAGAAGGAACAGCAGGTGTGATATGGGAAGGAGGGAAGGTACTAGAAGCTCTAAGGAGGGCAACAATGGGGTGGAGGAGGGGCATGGCAGGAAAGAGAAACCTTGTCTGTTTATCTTTTCTCACTAGGGGAGAAGTTTTGTTTCCAAAAGACCGTGGGTCAATTATATTATCTTAGTAAATGAAGAAAAGCATGCCGATTCTGGCCTTTGCTCTGCAGAACTCGGCAAGCCACAGCCTCCTCTAAAAAGCCAAGGAAAGAGCTTTAAAATGAATCCATTCTTTCATCCAACACTACCAGCACCTACCATATTTAATATTTGTATTCGTGGGATGGCAATCGTCTCCCCCCAATGTCTATAAGCTACCTGAGAGCAGAGATTTTGTTATGATCTGCGTGGAATCCCAAGAGCCTCCAGCAATCCCTGGTACATAGTAAACACCTCATAAATATTTGCTTAATGAATTCACTGGACTCCTGCTACCTGCCAGGAACTGAATTAGGTCCTGGAGATAAAGGCATGGACTAGACACATTGCCTGCCCTTTAAGCAAGGTCAATTACATGAGCTAGCTCCTTAGAAAGCCATTTTGGGGTTGGTAAGAAATCATTTCTGTTTTAAAGCTTGAAAAATAAAAAAGACCTTTCTACAAGCTGTGAGATGACCTTTTGGGAGTTCACAGGAAGGGTCTCGGCCACCTGCCCCTGCATGCTTGCAGACACTAATTTTACAGTGCCCCTCCCTTCTGTCGCCGGGGCAGACAGGTGTGCTGGGAGCGCAACAGCGCCTAGTAGACCCCTCCCCACAGGTGTCCGGGCACTGGCAAGCCCTGGGCCTCAGCTGCCTTTTCTAGGCCGTGTGGTACACTCGTGCTCACAAACACACATGCTCACGCTCACAACTCATGCTCATACAGCCACACAATCACACGGTCACATACGATCACACTCTCACACAACACATGCTCGAACAGACACAGGATCACATACAACACACACTCACACACTTGCCCACACACACATACACCCACTCACACAACACAGCTCCCATATTCACACAGCACACAGTCACACACCCAGTTCTCTTACATGTACACACACACACACACACACACACACACACACACAGCCTGAGCCGTTAAAGTGACAGCACTCACATTTTCCATCTTTGGTGGTTTCAAAACAGGAAGCCTGAGCGCGGAGGGGAGGTGTGGGTGAGGCGAGCGCTGTGTGAAGGACCCAGGTGCGCGGGCTGGATTCAAAAGGGACGCCTTGCGGGTGCCCGTCCCCTTCAGAGGCACGAGGCCGGGGCTTAGCCAAGACCCTGAGCAGCACCAGGCCTGGCGCCCGGCTGTGGACCGTTCGGCCGGCCAGGGCGGCGACGATGCAGTCACCCAGATCACATGGCATCTCCCCCTCGGCCAGGGGTTTTCTGTGAGGAAGAAGGGAACACCCTCTGCCTTCCTGCCTGCAGACATGGAGCACCCTCTCTTTTGGAAGCCACCTCTTCCCGGAGTCCTCTGGGACTAATTCCTGTGAGCCGTTCTACCTCACCCCTTAGGTCCTCTGCTACCTACTCAGCCGGGCTCCTTTACAAGGGAAATATTCAGTTTTGTGACCTGTCCCCGCCCCTCCCCTCCCCCCCACTCCAAGATGAAACAGACCAGGGACCTGTTTTCTAAGATGAACTCCTTGCAGCACCTTGTATTTCACAGTTTTTCGTTCTCTCCTTTTTTTGGCCGTTTTATGAGCACACGCAGGATCTTAGTTCCCTGACCAGGGATCGAACCTGTGCCCCCTGCAGTGGAAGCAGGGAGTCTTAACCACTGGACCGCCAGGGAAATCCCTACAGTTTTTCATAACCAGCATCTCCTTCAGTCTTCAAGATGGCTTCATGAAGTGGTGAATACTATACCCATTTTACAGATGAGGAAGCTGAGAGCAAAGAGATAAGTCACTTGTCCCGGGGGCCCAGAAGCAGCCTTTCTGATCTCAATGCTCCATTTTCAGGAATGTCACTACTCCACCTGTCACCCTGGCTCTGAACGCAGGTGTGTCTGAGATGGATAGTGTGTTAGGACAGCCAGAGCAATGCCTGATGTGAGCAGGGAGAGAAGACGAAGGAGAGGAGTGAAGCTCTGTCACAGGCTGGCGAACATCATGCCCCACCTTTGGCCCTGAAGGCACTCCCTCCCCCCCCCCCTTTTTCATATACATAACAAACCACATGCATAGAAATAGATTCTAGCTGGCCTGGTGCCAGGAGCTTGGATAGGTCCATGTATAGACTTCAATTGCCTGAGGCAGTTGGGACTGATTTCCACAATTTACAGAGCAAGATGGAGGGGAAGCCTTAGCGAGATGACATTTCTGGGGATGAATGACACTTCTGGAACTTCGCTTTCTCTCTTTCTCTCTCTGAGAGAAGTGATTAAAAACCGTTTTTCCTTCAGCAATGACCTTGCAAAGGAAATTGGCTTCAGTGCTTTGAAGCTTAGAGGGAGGCCGCACACACAGCCCTTTGTGCTATATTCCTGCCAAAGGATGCTCCGGAGGGTAGAGCAGGGTGCCAGCAGCAGGCTGTCCTCCCAAACCAGCCTAAGAGACTCAGATCGAGTGATGATAGCATGTGTGTGGCTGGAAGGAGACAAGAGGGGACGAAAAACGAGACCCGGCTGGATTTTTCCACCAGGCTAGCAGTTCTGTCAGACTGTGCCCTCTGTTTCACAGTCCCCTGCACTGTAGGTTTCATATATTTAACAGCCGGGGCCTATAAAACGGGACATCAGATGTCACAGGAAAAGGATGGGTCAGGCTCAGGGGAAGCCCTGGAATTTCCTTTCCTGGAGATCTCCAGGACTGAAATGAGAGACGCCCATGCTGGGAGAATGTATTGCTCTTCCCTCCTGTCTGGACCACTGTCCAAACCTCTCTCGCTTTCTCCAAGTCCCACCCTTTTCTTAAAAGCCTCTCCTGACCCTTCCAGGCATTCATGCTCCCTGGGGTCAGAGACTCTGACCAACGGAGTCTCACCGACTGACGAGTGAGAAAGCGGATGATGCCTGAGATGACCTTGGATGGTACCCAACACCGGCGCCTGCTGTCCCTGGGCTGTTTTGTGGGGAGTGGGGAGGGGTTTCGCAGGGCTGTACTCCACTGTCAGACCGCAGAGGCTAAATTCCAGCTTGTGTGGGTGGTGGATGCAGCCCGGGTTCCAGGAGAGACCTGGTAGGAGGAGAGGAGGGTCATCCGGGGAGCTGGACTTTGCTCAAGGCTGGTTTCGTTGGTCAGCAGAAGGATCTGGGATGCAGAAGCCACGGGAGGGAAACGGGGCTGCTCGCTCCCAGAGAGGCTCTGAAGCAGCCTGGCCACCCAAGTCCAGCAAGTTCATGTTCGTGGGGCCCGGAAGTCATGAGGGCCTCGCGGGAAGGAAGGGGAGTGGCTGGGCTCCTTGCTAGGGGTTTGTGTTCTCCAAGCAGAGACCCTCGGGCCTCAGGATCCAAAGAGGTCAGCACTCCTCCCCGGAGACCGGCAAAGACTGTAAATCTGGAATACTGGATTCCTAATGCAGCTCCTGCCAAGCGGGAAGCTGAGTAACCACTACACGGACTGACTTAGACCTTAAAGTGAGGGACCTGAAATGAAGCAAATAGGATCTGGAGTTGTGCTCCTTCGGCTGAATTCTGTCACGAGCCCAGATGTTCATTTATTTACTCATTTATTTACAACCAACACAAGTGCGCTATTTCTGTGGTTGATTCATATTTTTACTTGTTTGGGTTTAGTTTTGCTTTTTGAAACACTTCGTGAATATACTGGTAGTAGGTTCAAATCGATAATTCTTAATATTCACTGTTGGGGGTGGGAGGAAACCCAGAACATGAAAGTGTTCTATGAACTGAAAGTAAATTGAACAGATATTTTTTTCTGGGCAAGTTCCTATAGAAATCTGAATCGCATTACAATGTTAGTGCTTACGAGAGCTGGAGGTTAAAGCCAATCTACGTTCCTTAATTTTTCACGGAAAATAAATTTCATCATTTTTCAAGTGAAAAGAGTGAGTAACTTAGAAGTACTTTTACATTGTTGGGGTTTACTTTGATGACTGAAAGTGAATCTATGTATCAGTAAGCGTTTTTCAAGTAAGTAAGAATCAAAATCCCTAAGAACAGTTGGTTTTTAAGTTAGATTTCCTACACTAATCCTCTTGTCTCATTTATACAATTATTATCTCCCACTAAAGCAGGACTTCTGCTAAAAAAAAAAGTATCAGGCTTCCCTGGTGGCAGAGTGGTTAAGAATCCGCCTGCCAATGCAGGGGACACGGGTTCGAGCCCTGCTCTGGGAAGACCCCACATGCTGCAGAGCAACTAAGCCCGTGTGCCACAACTACTGAGCCTGCACTCTAGAGCCTGAGAGCCACAACTACTGAGCCCACGTGCCGCAACTACTGAAGCCCGTGTGCCTAGAGCCCGTGCTCTGCAACAAGAGAAGCCCCCGCAATGAGAAGCCTGCGCACCACAACAAAGAGTAGCCCCTGCTCGCCGCAACTAGAGAAAGCCCGCGTGCAGCAACGAAGAGCCAACACAGCCAAAAATAAATAAATAAAATAAATTTTAAAAAAGAGAAATGCCTTAAAAAATAAATTAAAAAGTGTCTAAATAATGGGTCCTATTTCACTTTAAAAGTAATATACTTACACTTTTATAAGAAATAAACATGCAAAGATATATCTACCAGCCCCATCTTAGTGTTCAGTCCCTCGAAGCTGGTCTCCACCCACCCTTCTTCCTTCCGCCCATCCCCTCGCCCCTCGTCCTCTGTACCACGGCCCGCACCCAGCTCGTGCAGTGGTGGTTCACAGCATCCACAGACTCTGGAGCGGAACAGCTTATGTTCAATCATAGCTGTGTCACTGTGTGACCACGGGCAACTTACTCAACCTCTCTGAGATCAGTTGCCTCCTGTGTAAAATGGGAATACTCATAGGACCTGCCTCATACGGTTCTGTGAATCAGGTGAAATAAAACACAAGGCACTTAGCACCTTACGTGGCATATACTGAGCTCTCAGTGAACATTGGCTGGCATCCTCGTTCCGGGACAATGAATACGTCAGCCTTTTCAGGGTCAGCCATCCTCTTTCAAATCACATGTCATTTCATCAGGAAACATGTCAGGAAAGCCCATCCCTTTTACTTCACCTGGGAAAACCGAGCTCACGCTTCGAGACTCAGTTCAAATGCCAGCTTTCTAAAGCTTTTTATTGCAACCCCTTAGTCCCCCCTCCCCCGACCTGAAAGCTGGACGGCACCTCTTACCTAACCTAGCCACCGTCTACTGAAATTACGTCAAGAATGTGACATTCATGAGTTTGAGTATTTGAATTTTTATTTTGTGATGCCAAGACACCAAGCAGACACTCAATAAATATTTATTGAGGGACTTCCCTGGTGGCACAGTGGTTAAGAATCCTCCTGTCAATGCAGGGGATACGGACTTGAGCCCTGGTCCGGGAAGATCCCACATGCCGCGGAGCAACTAAGCCCGCGAGCCCCAACTACTGAGCCCACATGCCACAACTACTGAAGCCCGCGTGCCTAGAGCCCATGCTCCACAACAAGAGAAGCCACCACAATGAGAAGCCCGTGCACTGCAATGAAGAGTAGCCCCCGCTCACCACAACTAGAGAGAAAGCCCGCGCGCAGCAACGAAGACCCAATGCAGCCACGAATAAATATTTAAAATTAAAAAATATATATTTATTGAATGAATAAAACCAAATGGAATCAAATGGCATCTGTGCGGATGCCAGGATTTATGGGGCATATGGCTTTAGAGAAATATAATCCATATTCTATCTTTTCAAGAAACCAGTTATTTCTGTGTGGAAACGAATTTTACCAAACCGGATGTCACAGAGGGTGGGATAAAAGGAGAAATTAGAGGAGAACTTAAGGGAACAACTTCAGGGTTTGCCATCTGTCAAGGAAGGATGTGTTGTCCATCTTGTAGGTAAGTGCCTTAAAAAATCTTAATGAAAAAGCAATACTCTTGAGCCACTGCCCAGCCCCAAACACAGAAACTCTTGCGTCCAGACAGTCTGGTGCAATGCAAAGAACTTACGTCGATTTGCCCAATCAGGGGTGAGCAGTAGCAGTAGTGACAGAGTAGTCTCACTCTTGAAAGGAACCTTTCTGGAAGATAAGATTGTTGTTTTATTTTAGTGCGGCCCAGAAAGGTGGGAAGCAAAGATACTTCCCCTGAGAATCAGGTGCCAGGAAGACATTCAGGTAGCTGCCAAAAGGGGGGGGGGGGGGGCGGAGCACGGGGAGTGCAAGGATATTCACTGTTCACTGGATGCCAGGCACCATCCTGGGTCCCTGACATGAAACATGATGCTCAAAAGAACCTCAGAGAGAAACACTATCATCCCCATTTTATTGATGGGGAAGTGGAGTCTAGATGAGGTTAAGTGAGCAAGTCAAGATCAAACGCTCACAGGCGGCCTTTTGCTCTGTATTAAAATTCCACCACCAGCAACCGCAGCGTGGAACCATCTTTCTCCACTCTAATCTATCCTTCTCACTACTGTTAGAGTAATTTTCCTAAAGCTAGTTGAGTTAGACTTTCCACTCCTTTAAAACTGTCAATGGTTCTCTTACATTCACAAAATCAAAATTCAGATGCTCAAACTCATGAATGTCACATTCTTGACAGGTTCAGTTCCCACCCATCGGTCTTCCATTTCCCATCCTCCATCCTCCCGACCACCCATCGGTCTTCCATTTCCCATCCTCCATCCTCCCGACCATCATACCGGACTGACCATCATACCGGACTGCGCTCCTTTATCATACCATGTATTGAGATAAAAGCACACCTCAGGCCCCTGGCTCATGCCTCTCCTTCTCGGCTGTTTTGCTGTATACTCACTGAAAGCCAATTCATCCTCTTCCTGGATCTTCTGCTTCTCCTTCCCTGTGGTCTCCTCCTCTACGTTTCAACAGTCCCTTCCAAATCTTCAACCTCACTTTTCCCTCTGGTTCAAAGCTACTCTGATCAGGCACCTCGCCACTAAAATTGCTCCCCCACAAGCCCCCAGGAGTCCTCCACGTCAAAAATCATGTGAGAAATAATGGCTAATATTGACTGAAACTTCAGATGCTGAATATTGTACCGTCACTCCAGTTTATAGATGGGGGCTCAGTGTGAAATTAAGTAGCTTGTCTCAGGTCACTCGGGAAGCGGCGGTAAGAATCTGAACTATCACAGTCCGTTCAGTGGGCTTTTTGAATTTCAGTCTCTCGTGGCCTCTCAACAGCATTTCACGTTACTGATGCTCCCTTTGCTCTCTACTTTCTACCTCGCTGACACTATACCCTTTGGGTTTTCTGCTGTTTTCTCTAGCTGTCCCTTCTCAGCTTTCTTTGTTATCTCCGACTCTTCTGCAGGCCTTCTAATTGTTGGTATTCCTCAGGCATGTGTCCAGTCTTTCTTTCCCTATTCTGTTCACTCTCTCTAGGAGATCCCAGCCACTCCCATGACCGCGACTCCCACCTGTACACACTGATGCTCTGTGTACCAACCATTTCTCCCTCTTTTTTAAAAAAAATTTTTTTTTTTTTGCGGTACACGGGTCTCTCACTGCTGTGGCCTCTCCCGCTGCGGAGCACAGGCTCCGGATGCGCAGGCTCAGTGGCCATGGCTCACGGGCCCAGCCACTCCGCTGCATGTGGGATCTTCCCGACCGGGGCACGAACCCGTGTCCCTAGCATCAGCAGGCGGACTCTCAACCACTGCGCCACCAGGGAAGCTCCATTTCTCCCTCTTAACCTTTGTGCTTCCATAACACGTTCCTTCCTGTTAATCTCTGCTTGAATATCTTGCTTGTACTAAACCTCACGTGTTCAAACACCAAACTCACCTTTTCCCCCTGCAAACCTGTTTCTCTCCAGATTCTCTCAGTTAATAACACACCATCTGTCCCACTTCCCAAATGAGAAGCTTAAGATCAACTCCTAACTTCTTCCTCTCTTTCCTTTCTTGCCCAGGTCTGCTCCTGAATTTATTCCACCCCTGGTCTCTTCAATCTGTCATCTCCTCTCTCTAAGCCACCACTGCCGCTCACTCTGACTACCGCAGCAGCTTCCAGTTTTGCCGTTTCCGATTTATTCTCCAAATATGCAGCCATCACACCACTCTTCTGCTTAAAACCTCCATAGCTCCCTACTTCCTTTAGGATAAAGTGCCAGGACCTCACCATGGCTAACAAGCCTGTCTGACAGATTTTCTGGCCCCTCCTAGCCTTTCTTAAGGCCACTCCCCCTTCTCTATATGCTCTTGTCACATTAGATTTCTTTCCATTCTTTGAACACATCTTCTCACAACGGAGCAAGGGAACACGTACTTCTCTCTCCCTCTCCTACACCAATATCTCGGCTCATTTTTCACATCCCAGGTTACATCTTCTGGGTTGCTTTCGCTGATTCCTTAGACTAAGCTCTCACTTACTCACCCTCATGACATCCTGCAATTCTCTCGTCCAGTATTCACTGTGCTTGTAACGACTTACGTAGTGTTTTTCTTCCTCCTTACTGTGTATATATATATATTTGACTGTTATTCTCAGTGCTGAGGGAAGTATGGGGCATGTGGTAGATACTCAGCAAACACGAACAGCCTGGCCCCAACACCACCTGGTACAGGAAACCCTCCTGCATCCTCCTAGGCTTCTCTCTGTGCTCCCACAGCCCTTAGGTTTTCATTCTGCCTTGGTTAATATTTAATGTTGTACCTGTCTTTCTCCTCCATAAGCTTACGAGCTTATGGAGGAAAAGGACCAGGTCTTCACTCGACATGCCTTACATTCTAGCATGATGCCAAAGGTGTTTATTAAATTAAAGAGGAAAAAGCTAAAAGCCTGAGCCTTGTATGTTACCAGTCCTCTGCATTCCTCAGAGTCAGGTATGCAGAATGAGGCTGTGTCCCCCTCAAAATTCTAGGGATGAGTTACCCATTTCTGAAAGGAGCTGGAGAAACACCGAGAGGCAGCAGGGGCTGTACTTTAGCAGTAGACGTTTTTAACCTGTGCATTTCGAAAATCGGTCATGGCATTGAAATAAGGAGAAATTATGAACCGTTCTCAACTTGCCCATCTTCCTCATTTCCCTTTCTCTATCGGCTACCAAAGCATGCTAACTGTGGTGGCTGTACCGCCTGTGTTCCATCTACAGCTCTTCTGTCCTGGGCCGGGACAGCTTCATCTCTCACCTGGCAAGTCTGCTCTGGTGTCCCCTAGTCCTTTCTCCTCTTTTATACACTGTCTGCCTTGCTGTCAGAGTTCTTATTCTAGAATTGAGACTGGACCATATTACCTCTGCTTAAGTCTTTAGAGAGTTGCTGTTACCTACAGAATAAAATCTTTTCCATTTGGCATGCAAGGCGCTTCATGATGGTGCCCAAATCTACTTTTCTATGCTCAACCCTGCCATTTCCCTCCCACACATCTCAACAACCCTGAACTCTCTCTCCTTTAATACATTGTTTCCTTCCTTGTCTTTGTACATGCTCGGGCCCTCTGCCCGGAACACTGTTCCCGTTTCCACACATACCTGCCTTCGACGCACTTTTCTATATTTGTAACAGGGAAGCGCCAAATCGACTACATGTTGGATCTGTTTCTTTTACTTTAACCTTTGCTCTCCGCTGCTTTTGTTCACTAAAAGGGTACTGTCTATACATAATGGCCTGCCTCGGGGGAACCCTGCCCCCCTGCCTGAATGTTAAACCAAAGTGCCTTTGTTCAGGCAAACATCCGGACCCTGTCCACCTGTGGATGGCTGCAAGAAAGAAGAAATTAACACATCCCCTCCCCGAGGCTGGCCATTCCAGGGGATATTTGCAAAACTTATGGCCTTTTTACCTTTCTTCCTCATCTCCTCCCCCTCTCTGTGCTATAAAAGAAACTGGCATCCGAGCCCCGATAAGATGATTATTTTGAGACTTTAGTCTGCCATCTTCTCTGTCTACCAGCTTTCTGAATTAAGTCGTCTTCCTTGCCTCAACACCTTGTCTCTAATTCATTGGCCTGTCCTGTGGCGACCAGAGTGAGCTTGGAGTCACACTCTGGACAGTACAGTGGAGTTAACTGTTCCTACCAGGGACTCGTCTGTTTGGCTTCTGTCAAGCTATGTTTGCCTTTACTGACCCAAAGAAGATAGAGAAATGTCTTTCGCTTCTTTAAATCTCTGGCATCTGGGACTTCCCTGGTGGTCCAGTGGGTAAGACTGCACGCTCCCAATGCAGGGGGTCTGCGTTTGATCCCAGGGACCTAGATCCCACATGCATGCCGCAACTAAGAGTTCGCATGCCACAACTAAGACGTCCGTGTGCCACAACTAAGAAGTCCGCATGCCGCAACGAAGACCCGGTGCATCCAAAATAAATAAAAATTTTTTTAAAATGCTTAAAAAATTAATCAATCAATCAATCTCTGGCATCTATCATACACTAGGTGCTCAGTAAATGCTGAATAAATAAAGGAAGGAAGCCTAGGTCTTTGTGAGTCAGGCTGGTGTCTGTCTAGGCTTTTGTTTCTTTCCTTAACTAGAAGATTATCTGGCCTCTCCTTATGATTCCTGGTAGAGAAAAGTTACATTACTCCAGCTTTCTGTTACCCACATGCCAATGGGTTGGTTCTGCACTGTAAATTTTGTTGCCCATCTACTCTATGCATAAGAATTGCAGATGAAGCAGTTTAGTGTGTTAAACACAAGATCTTAAGTACATTCCAAGGGCGAATAAACACATGGGGAGAACCTGTCACTGGGTATCATCTATGTCATGCTCTAATGTCATTCTGCTGGTAATTTATGCAGCTCCCCTTTTCTACTCAAATCCTTAAGTGCAAATAATTGAAGATTGTCAAAACATTTGAAACAAGCATGACCTTCAAGTGTACAGTGAATAAGAAGCTGCTGAAAAAGTACTGGCCTGCAAAAAAAGGGGAAAAGTTCACTCCTGAATGGCTTAAGACAAAATGAGTTTATACAAAGCTCGATAGGAAACAGGAAGTTAAAAAAAAAAAGAAAAAAAGAACTGTGATAAGGAAAGCCTTAAAGAGAAATGCTGACCCAGAAAAGACGGGTCTGAAAACACAGAGGGAAACTTTTTAACACAGATGCAGGATCATTTCTCTGAGGGCTTTTTTTTTTTTTAAGATGGGACTAAAAAAAGTGAGAATTGAACTCATCATAATTCTGTAAGACAAGCATGTCTGATGAAGGGGGGGAAATGATTATTCACTCTACTGGAATTGCTTTAATGGAAGCTTCTCGATGAAAGCTGCATCCTAAAATACTCATCCCGTGATGAGTTATTTCAAGATGGGAATCAAGGCAGTGGCTGCAGTGAGGTTTGTATGTGAAGCACATGCCAAGTCTTCAGATGAGCAGAGCTGACAACTATCCCCACTGGCCTTTCGGGGCTGCTGGTTCCCACCCAGTGGCATACCGGAGGCATCAACAACTAGTAAGTCTATGACTGACGCCCAAGCAAAGGGGTGGGGCCGGCCCCTGAGCCCCTTCCTTTCTCCTTGGTAAATCCCCTGTGCCCAGGCAGAGTCCTTCCCTCTGGCTCAGCATCCGAAGCTCTTTTCCATTCTCTCTCTCCTCACGGCAGCTGTAGATAAGGCCCCCAGTGGATCATCAGGCCTCCAGCCCTCTCTGTGCTCATGAAAACCAAAAGCTTTTGAAGTGTTAAGTCTCGAGAGGAGAATGTAAATGTCAATGGCCCTATTCAGCCATCCCTGTTCTTGCGCATCATTCAACGTCCACATCAGGTGTCCCCTCCTCTGATACGTCATCCAGTTCCTCCAGACAAGACACTACTTCTCCTGCGTTCATACATTTCTGTACCTACCTCTATTATCACGCGCTCTTCTCATCACCATGACAATTCGCTCATACAGCTTGGCTGCCTTTAAGGCAAGGCCTGCACTGTGATCAGTCTCCCTTCCCTCCCAAGCCTCACGCAGGGCTCCTCAACACACGTTTGGGGAATAAAGGTTATGAATGAATGCACTTCCGAATGAAGGAGTGGAGATTCTGTCTGTCGACACCCATTTAGAGACAAGAGCCAAACACGTCGAATGGCAGGATTGCCAATGTGAAGCTTGGATTTGGGCCGAGCTCGGGTGCAAGGCGCCCAAGCCACATAAACAAGCAAACTGGATGGCTGGGACTTGTTTCCAGGGACTGATCAGCGACATACTCGAGCATGTTCAGACATACTTGAGGATGTTAGGACTCCTCTTTCCCAAGTCAATACCTGCATCCAGTCCCTGCCAGACATCTTTCCCTGAAGCATGTATTAAATTGGACACCTGGGAGCTCCATGAAGTAATGGAGCTTGAAGAAAACACTTTGCATTTGTGATGATTTGGATTAAACTTTAATTGGGGTTTGAGATGCAGTGAGGGGGCGGAAGCCAAGGTTTGCAGGGGTGTAGGGGGTGCACTTCTTTTGTCGATGTGAAGCCTCCTACTTGCTTCCTTGACCTCAATACTCCCTCCCCAAATCCACAGTCCTTTCTTATTTATTTTTTTAATTTAATTTTTTAATTGAAGTTTAGTTGATTTACAGTGTTGTGACAATCGCTGCTGTACAGCAAAGAGACTCAGTTTTACACATATAGACATTGTGTTTTTTTCGTATTCTTATTTGCTATTTAACATGAGGGCTTAATGTCTCTAAAGAGAGAGACAGGCCAACTACACAGCCAATATGGGTGGGAGACGTTTGCTCTGACATTCCCAAAGCCCTTCAAAACCTTTCTGTTTGATATTACATAGGTACAGTTGAGACAAGCTGGAACCTGGGAGCTGGGGCCCTTGGCTGCAATGCTTGTACCTGGATAAACGTCTCCCTGAGTAACAAAATACAAAGAAATTGTAAGGGACTAAAAATAACTGCATGCATGCGCAGTTGGGGCAAATTATGGACAAGATACAAAAAGCCCAAAAGAACCCAAGCCCGACTTCTGAAGATCCGGGAGCAAAAGCAGGGTACTACGCATGCCCCTGCACACAGCACCACGAAAGGGGTGGGCAGACCACCTAAGCCACCCCTCTGGCCCGACTCCTGGACACACCCCTACCCTCACTCCATATAAGGAACCAGCCTGCACTCCCTCAGGTAGCAAGCAAGGGAACCAGTTACTTGTTTTTGCTCCCTCCTGCTACAGCAGGAGACCCAATAAAGCCTTGCCTAAAATCCTTGTCTGGCCTCTTATCAATTTCTATTGATTAAGGAGGCCATGAACCCTGATCGGTAATATAGTGATGAGTGTACCATAAGAGGTCAGGCATTTCAATAGAACTCACTGATTGCTATACACCTGAAACTAACACAACACTGTAAATCAACTATACTCCAATAAAAGTTAAAAAAAAAAAACCTCATTGAGAGAGATGAAAATGTTTCATTGGAGGGAGAAAGGGAGGGCAGGTGGAATTCCAGCACCTATTTGAAGAGAAGGAGCCACTTTGGGAAACTATAATTTAAAAAATAGCTCAACTTCTTAGGTCTTACGGCTAATGCCCATTGAAGGGAGGCCAGAACCCTGCCAGCCCCTTTGAACGAGCATAGGAAATTACAGGGGAAGACTTTTAGATAAAGTTGTTGGCACACGTAAGTGACCCTCACTTTAAGGTTATTTTAGATTAGCTTGTTAGCTTATGTAACTCAGGCTTGCTTGTTTGGGAATGGGAAGCAGGGTGGTGGAAAGGCAAACCATGATTTCACCTCCATTATAAACACAGGAAGTAACTGGTGCTACAACAGGACTTCACAAGTTGTATTTTACAAGCTGCAGGAAATACTGTGGGAGAACATAAGCTTATCTTGAGATGAGATGAAGTCCAGCCACGAGCAAAATTCCCGTGTCTCAGTTAGGACACAGATACCTAAAATGTGCAGAGCCTGGGCAAGAATGTCAAGGGAGACCCACCTATCCGACGTCTAATGCTTAGAAGCTATAAATCAAGCAAACAAACTGGCAAATAAAATACGTCCTATCCTCCTGCTTGACACATCGGCCTTCATCAAGGCCTGGTTAGATTTCCCAGACTCCTTGGCATTTTGTGCCAAAACACGGCTGGCCCTGATCCCTTTACGTGCGCTCTGCCCCCACCCGCTTTTATGCCCTCCCCCCGGCTCCTTCGGGTACCAGGAGAGTCCTCACATGCATGTGTATGGACACCTCAGGAGCATGTCAAAACTGTTCACACCACAAACAGCTGCTCCTTGGTCATGCTCAGGGCTAGGGGTGTCTGTCCTCGAGAGGCTGGACACAGGGAAGAAACTCAGGAAGCAGCCTGCTAGTCCTCTGGGTCCTTAACACCCAGAGTGTGTGATGTGTGTTTGTGGGGGGCAGGGGGAGGGGGAGGGACACAGGCTCCAGGTAAGCGCGTCCCTGTGGACCTAGGGAATCTGCACTCTGTCCTAAAGGGCACAGCCGTAGAAGACCAGAAGGGAACCCTCTGGTCTAAGATCAAGATTGGGTACAAAAAGTTCATGTATGAGTAAGACAAGAGAGAAAAAAGTGAAACCAACGAATACTAGTGAAATCTCTACATTGTAAAGGCTGTGGGTGACTGCAGATCCTTCTGCAGACCACCAGCAGGGAGATATAATGATGGTCCCTCTATCAGGGAGGGAGCGGAAATGGACAGACATGGACTGAGGGTGAATAAGGATTCAGATAGCGGCATCGCAGGGTGTTGAGAGAGAAACCCTGTCACGCCCCGATGTGCAGCGTTGGCGATGCGTTGTGTCACCTGCTCGGCAGAGTCTGCCTTAGGTGGGCCTCTCTGGGTGAGTCTGACGGGGCTGGCCTGATGGGCAGATGCACTTGGCAGGGAATGGTAAACACCAAGGATGGCACTGAGCTCCCCGGGCTGAGGAGGAGGTGGCTGCCAAAGACACAACAGGGATGAGATGGGGCTGTTGGCTGACATGGTACAAGGGGCTTCAAAGGAGGGTCCAGCCCTTCGGGGCACCTCTAAATTAGCCAGGGGCCCGGCCAACTACTACAGGGCCCCTGCAGTAGCCTCCTCGTGTGGTCTGTCATCGCAGTGCCAGCCTCCACCCTGACTGGAAGGGCTTCAGCGGTGGGCATGGAGGGCAAGGAGAGAGATCTAGACCCTATTTCTCTAACTTTTTATTCTGGACTTTTCCAAACACATACAGAAGTAGAGAGACTAGTATGACAAACTGCCTTGCATTTATCACCCAGCTTCAGTAACGACAATGACCAATGTTTGGCCAAATTTTTCATCTATTCCCCAACTTTTTTTCCCCCTGTAATTTTTTTTTTTTTTTTTTTGGTACACAGGCCTCTCACTGTTGTGGACTCTCCCGTTGAGGAGCACAGGCTCCGGACGCGCAGGCTCAGTGGCCATGGCTCACAGGCCCAGCCGCTCCACGGCATGTGGGATCTTCCCGGACCGGGGCACAAACCCGTGTCCCCTGCATCGGCAGGCGGACTCTCAACCACTGCGCCACCAGGGAAGCCCCTCCCCTGGAATATTTTAAAGCAAATCTCATACATATCACCTTACCCCAAAACTCTTATGAAGACTTACTTTTTTCCCTAGAGTATTCCAAAACAACCTCCTATGCCTCTCTAAGTGATGACTGTTTTTCCTGTAACACAGTCACTGTGCCATGATCATCTCTACCATTTGTGAGCATTTCTTAGTATCATCAAATATCAAATCCATATTCTTTTCTCCCTGATTATCTCAACATCTTTTTACAGTTACTTTGTTTGAATCAGGGTCAAACAAGGTCCCGGCCTTATTTTAGCAGGATGGAAAGCCCTTCTTTGTGGTTTACGAACCAGAACCTCTCACACACCTTATCCTGAACACCATTCGGCACCCCAGCTCAAAGAGCCACAAGGTCAAACTGATGACTCTCCAGCTTGGGAGCTCTGGCCTCCCAAGAGTGACATCTCAGTGGGAACTGCAGGCAGCTGGGCCCCTGCTGCCTCTGAGTAACTCACTCTGCAGCCCACGTCTGAGAACCAGTGTCCGGAGTTTCCAAGTACTTACAGGCTTCAGGTCACCGAGAAGCGGCGGGCGTGCAGTGCAAGCGGGTTCCTACGCTTTTTGGTACTGCCTTTACTTTTCAGAATTGGACCTTTCTAGTTAAGCGCCAAAAGCAAGCTGAGAGGGGTGCTACAAAGAGCCGAAAGCGAGGACCATGGACCGAGTTCTCTCTCTGCCTCTGTCTGGGTGGCCTTGAATGCAAGTCCCTCGCCAATCAGTGTCTTCATTTCTGAAGTGAGAGGGAGGGACGCTGCGATCCCGAAGACCCTCCAGTTCCGTCATTCTGTAACTTCAAGTTCAAAAGCCATCAGGTGACCCCCATGTGTCTGGCAATGTGCCAGATGTTGGGAGTACCCCGGTGCCTCTCCTTCTAGATTATAAACTCTTTATGGGCGGGGCCTCTACCTTACTTTGGCACTGCCAGATTCTAGCACAACACCAAGCACGTGGTAGGTGCTCAAGGAATGTTGTTGAATGAAGTACCCAACCCAACAACCAATGACTGAGTGTTCACAGTAAGCCAGACACTGTGCTGGGCTAGGGGTCACCAGTGTCTCCCTGGAGAGGCTAATGTTTAAATAGGGAGCTGTTCAATGGAGCAAGAAAGTGCTCTCATTATAACAGAAGTGCTTGTGGGTCTTATCAGCTCAGACCTATGACCTAGACACTGGGCTGGTGGCCCCAATCCATGGGGTTTCCTGCTCAAGTTGAACCCCACCTGCTCCAACAGAAATACCATAGAGAGTGGTCCTGGCGAGAAGAAAGTGCAGAAAGCTGTCTGTGCCAATTTACAATGGGGAACATCTCCCCAGCAGCACCCATGAGCCCTTTCAAACGTCCATCTTCCTGAAGGGAGGCCCACGGGAACAATGCAGATAGATGGCGAAACCTTCCATGAGGGAGCTCAGTGATTCTCGAATCCTCCTAGATTGTACACATCCACCCGGGACAACGGCATAGCTCATCTTCAACATGGGCTAAGACTACAGAGTGGAAGACGGTCCCTAACCTGTGAAGTTCCTATAGGTGAGGACTGAGCGGAAGATGGTCCCTAATGTGTGAATTTCCTATAGGTGAGGGCCGTTAGCCCTCAGGATAGAGAATATGCCCCTGGCTGCTGCCCTGCCTGGCTGGGCAGGGAGGGTGAAGGGACTGTTCAAAATCCCTCTGGTTCCTTGGGCGGGACCTGAATTTCTCAAATTCTCAAAGCTGGCACCAGCAAGGCTTTGAACCACGGCCCAGAATTAAGCTCCCCATGACCAAGTCCACATCTGAGAGACAACGGCCTTATGCTCTACCTAAGACCTAACATAAGCTCTCTGCCTCAAGAAAAGACTTCCAGAAGCTTGCCAGTAAAACAAAACCAAATCCCTTTCAAAACATTCACCAGGTTCTGTGGTTTCCGGACAATAGCATCACTGTCCGTGTTCTCTTGGTGCGTATCTCGGAGGTCTCCACTCCCGGCATCCGCTAAACCTACGGTGCGTCATGGTTACCTCCTGATGTTGGGACAGGCAGCCCCGGAAGGTGTCATTAAAGTGTACCCTGAGAACTGCAGAGACCTTAGAGAGTGAGCCCCTCCCCCCTTTCACAGACAACTTCCTTCCTCTGAGGCCTCTCCAGCGAACCTAGAGAACGCAGGAAATTCTCCACAGTGAACGAAAAGGCGAAGATACGATGTCTTTCTGACCAGGAGGAATGTGCAATTCTAGCTAATTACAGCCAGCACTGGCTTACTGCTGTGCTGTGCTGTGAAGTCTTGAAGCTTCTGTGCGGCTCAGCACATGTGGTAGAAAAAAAGAAAGGACTTTGCACCAGACGCCGGGAGAAGCGGTGGGAGCCACATGCGTGCAGGCAGGAGTCTCTGGCAGGATGCGGCTTAAAATCAGACCCACATGGCCCTGGCGGAGACACGGGCTGCCCATTAAGACTCAGTGGTTTTAAGAGGAAAAGCTGGAGGGGAGGAAAAAACCTCAACAATTAGCAGTCTAAATTAAAAAAAAAGGAAAAAATCCTGGAACCAGTGAAAAAGCAGGAATATTTCACTGAGGAATCATCAGACAGTCCCACTGTGAGACTCCCTTCCACCAGAAGTCTCGAAGTAATTTATGAGTGTGAAATGACTTATAACTTTCCCCCATGGGAGTCAGGGTAGACAGAAGGTTGTCCCTATTTTACAGAGCAGGGAGACAATGTCACAGCAAAGCTCTCCTTTATTCCATTTTGTAAGAAATAACTGGACTACTCAGAAAGCCCTTGACAAGCACAACTTTTATTTTTCAAAGAGCTTGTTGATATACGGCCTGAAGAAGAAAATGATGCATGTTCTAGAAGTGTCTGGACTTATATAAGACACGGGGTACAGTAAGCATCTCAATTTGTATTCACTATAATTTGCATAAGCTTGTGCATAATTATGCATAATTATGCATAATTTGCATAAATGCTAGAAGGACACCCAAGGAACTAGTAAGGGTGGCTTCTTGTGGAGGGAATGGGGGCACAAGAGGGTGGGTGGGTAGGAGCAAGGCTTGCGATGGGTAACTTTTTCTATCACGTTGCTTTTTGCATCATGAGAATGCTCCCTATTAAATAATAAAATTAAGTGCAAATACACTCTATAGAAAGACAGAACAAGCGCTGGACCCCCAGTTTTCCTTCTGAGGGGGCTACATTTTGCGGGAATAGAGTACAGCACCCTGCTCCTATGAGGTAGGGAGACCACGTATGCAATCCCCATTGAACTACAGAGCAACTGGGAGCCCAGACACTTGAAGGGCCCTTCTCAAGGTCACCTTGAAAGTCACAGGCAGGATCGGCACCAAGTTCTCCATGCCCTGTCTGTTGGCCACAGTTGGAGTCGGGTGTTCTCTGAATGGGGGAGATGACCTACACTCACCTTTAAGGAGGGTGAGAGACTCAAGTCAGCCGGTTAGTTTGTTTCCTTTTTTACTGTTCTCCACTTCTCCCAACAATCCGACTGATTTCATGAAAATACAAACTTGAGCACATTTTCTCCAACGGCCCCAGTGACCCTCAAGTGCACTTCCTTCGGGTGAAGTCCAAATCCCTCGGCATTTATGGTCCCTGCGCTCACTGACCCTCTGCCTCACCTCCCACCTCCTTTGGATGCATCACATTCTCCACCTGACATAATTTCCCGCACATGTTAGAGTTTACATGCCTCTGTGGCCCTACTCATGCTGCTGCCTCTGTCTGGAATGCTGGTCCCTCTTTCTCCATCAGGCGGACTTCTACTGACCGTTTAAGATCAAATGTACCATCTCTGCTAGGAAGCCGCCTCCAGTTCAGGCCCAGCCCCAGCCCCTCACGGCCTGCCCCTTGTCTGTGCCCCCGTGACACTCTGAACGTTCCTCTACTACAGGACTTCCCATTTGATGTCGCGGTGATCTGCTGCTCTGTCTGTCTCCCGGTAAACTGTGAACTCCTGCAAAGCGGGGTCCATGGCTGTTCTCCTACATGCCACGGGGGTGGGGGGGTGGGGCACGGAGCTGGATGTTTGGCAAGCAGTAGGTGGCACCTCCTGTGTACCTGCCACACGTTGTCTAATCCTCACCACAACCCTAGGAAGTGGGCACTAGTGTCACCATCTTACGGATGAGGAAACAGGCACCGCAACGTAATTACAAGGCTAGTATGTGGCACAGCCAGATTGGGCCCATGCTTTTAACCATGATATAATGATGCCTATACTACATGAATAAATGCAAGAACTAGAAATCAAGTGCCCATTCCTAAAGCAAAGTTCCTGCAGGTTCTAACCTCTGAAATCCCAAGGACAGCAGGCACACTGGGAGTCGGGGCCGAGGAGGGCCCCCTCCAAAGTCAACGCAAGACTTTCAGCCACAGGACGGTGTGCCCGATGGTATGGGGCGGCTGGAACAAAGGAGCCCTGCCCTCCCATGACCCTTACACGTTGGCATCTCCCCATCCACAGACACCAGAAGATCTATTCAAAGTTTCCCATACTCATCCCCAGCGCCACCCTGCATTCTTCCCATTACAATGAAACCTGAGATTCTGAGGTTTCTCCATAATGAGCTAGCTCCAAACACAACGCACACGGAAAGAGGAAAGATTTACTTTACCACCAACTCTCCATGCCAGCGGTCAGTGGTTTCAGCCTGTGCTCTCCAGAATTCTTTCTTGGAACTGGGCTGAAAGTTCTATTTGGTCATGAAAGCTGGTCTGGGGCCCCTGCAGCACTCAACTCGTGGTGGCTGCACGTCCTCCAGGATGGGGCTGGGCCTGGCCACCACTGTTGCCTGATATTCCCGGATACCTGACATGGAAGGATGGCCGGAAAAGCTTCCCCCAGGGCCTGGATTCCTACTGTCTTCCCCAAACCTGCTCAGAGCTGCTCTCAGGAGAGAACAGTTGGACCTGGTGAGTGAGACTGTTGGCTTGCAATCAGGGTATGAGGGAAAACCAATACCCCAGGGCAACCGAGAGAAGGAAGGAGTCTCTTAAGGGAGAACGGAGTGGAAAGAGAACCAGGTTTGGAGACAAAGACCTGAGGCTGGAGGCTTGGCTCTGCCATTCCCTAACTTAGGAATTTGGAATAAGTCATTTACCATATTTGAGCCCCATCTGCAAAAGAGGTTAACAGCTTCCTCGTGTGCTGTAAGGAACAAATGAAGTATTATAAACAAAAGGGCTTTGTAATCTAAACAGTGATTTCAGAGCCAGGTTAATTGCCAAGGAATTCCTTTTTTTTTTTTTAATTACAGATTTCTGGATCCTTCTTAAACCTACTTAATTAGAATGTCCAGGGGAGGAGTCCAGGAACCTGTATTTTAAAAGACTCTCTGGGAGCTTCTGAAGCATGGTCGCATGGTCGTAACCCTTAAAGCACTATACAAAGGTGGCCATTGCTATAATTCTGTGGTCAAAGAAATACCAGTCTGAGTATTATGCTTCAAGGTTACCCCCTAGGGCTGCCTGACTTACAAGTGGAAGATTTCTAAAGGATGTGACTTCCCAGTGGATGTCCAGAGAGGAAGCCCAACTCTAGACCAGGTTGGAGCTTGGGGACCCATGAACACGGGAAGGGCAGCCAGCCATGGATCCTACGGTTCATTCATGACGGTTCCTTCTTCCACTGAGCATCCTTCTAGGGAAAGAACAGTCCCCAGACACAGACATTCCCCAGCCCGCCCCCTCAGAACCTGGCAGAACCAACAGTAGGATGCTGTAAGCTAGAAATGGACTCCCACAGGAAAAGGCAATCATCAAGTGTTTGAGACAGGGACTTGAGCTCCAGGAGTGCAGGGGAGAACCAGAGGGACACCTATCAATATTGGGGGGAGGCCAAGCGCTGAAGGCCAGGGAGTGGGAGCACCAAAGACCTGAGATGGACTGGGCCGTCCGTCGATCAAGGGCGGTCCTAAGTGAGTCACTAGGACCCAACAATGCTACTGTTTTCATCTGTAAAATTGGATACAACTTGTCTATTACAGGAAGCTTCATGACCGTCAAATGAAATAACAGATGTGAAGGGCTGCAGAGCATGATGGAAAACCACGCAAATACAACGCAATGTTTTCATTCTTTAAAAGTATTAGGACTAATGCGCTGTACCACGAATATGGAACATTCTCCAAGGAATTAAAAGTCTGTGCAATTGGTTCATTCAATAAAAAGTATCTTCTATGAATATCATTCTCTGCCTCTCCAAGGAAAAGAAGTCTCACTCTCCCAAGAGACATCCCAAAAGAAGGGAGTGGCATGTTTCTCAATTTCACCCACTAAGAGTTGGAGGTGCAGATGAAATGCACGAACAGATCTGCTGATGAGCTAGGAAGTCTAAGAGGTTATGTTAGGTGACGGTAGAGAAGGGTTAAGAGTGAGCAAATTCTTTGGGGTAATAAGGAAAGAGATCCTGGAAGGCTTTTGAAACCACTAAGTAACAAAAGTAGCTCACACCTCCTGCCCCCGCACCACTGGAAATACTTTAAATAATGCCTCCGAGAATGTAACAGGCAGTCTGGATTCAGGACTTTTAAACGGGTGGTGTTCCACAAGGGCCTTTTCAGGGAAACCATCTTGAGAATCACTGAATTCTTAGTCCAGTTCTTCCTGACAAACATCCTCAGGCAAGTCTGGAGCCAGAGCTGAAATCTTGGGATGGTAAATACCATCAGATGGAAAAAGAATTTATAGCAGAAAAGGTCTAGTGGCCCTCCCAACCACCATGCCCCGACTCCTACCCTAAACAGTGTGGAAGATTTACGCACTCTGAGTGAGCAGAATTCCACAGAGAGCTGGGCTGGTCATTCGGAATCTGTTGTAGAAACTGACCTAGAGTCATTTATTCTCTTAGTAAATATTAATGGGACATCTACCACGTGCCAGTCATTCATTGTTCTGGCCCTGGGGATACAGCAGTGAGTGAAACATACAAAAATCTTCACCCTCATGCAGTTTATATTCTCAGGGAGAGGACAGCTATTATAACAAATAAATAAATACATGCATCTTATGATAAGTGTTTTGGAAAAGAATAAAGCAAGGAAGGATGGGAAGGGATTTCTATTTTATACAGGGTGGTCCAATAAGATCATAAATGAACCAGTGAGGGAGGCAACCATGTGGACGTCTATGTGAAGAGCATTCCTGGCAGAGGGACCAGCAAGTACAAAAGGCCTGAGGCAGGAGCACCGTTCGTGTATTCAAGGAACAGTAAGTAGATCAATCAGTGGCTTCGGTTCAAAGAGCAAGGAGGGTGAAAGGAGATAAAACTCAGAGAGGTGACAAGGAAACACACCAGATAGGGACTTGAAGGCTTTAGATTTTACTTTGACTGTGATGGGGAAAACACTAGGGTGTTTTGAGTGATATAATCCATCCTACATTGTAAAAGGATCTCTTGATATGCTGATGAGCAGAAACTGTAGGAGAGCAAATGTGAAAACAGAGAGATCCGTTTGGAGGCAATTGCAATAATACAGATGAGAGATGAAAGCGATCTGGTGAGTATGAAGCAGTGACACCGACAGATTTGCTGATCAGTTGAACGTGAGAAAAAGTGAGGCATTGAGGATGACTCCAAGGTGCTGGGCTTGAACGTCTGGAAGAATGAAGTTACCATACCTGAAGAGGGGAAAACTCTGTAGGAGGAGGCATGGTTGAGATGCCCATCTGACATCCTAAGGAGATGGTGAATATGGAGTTGGAAAACAGGAGGGGAGGCTGGGCTGGGAATATAAGTATACAGGTTGTCAGCATATGGATGGAATTTAAAGCCAGGAGTCTGATGAGACAGAGAAGTAAAGTGGTCGGTGTTTCAGTCTGGGGGGCTTCAACATTTAGAGGTGAGGGGATTATGAGTCAGAGCAGAAGCAGCTATTGAGGTAGGAGGACCAAGAGAAGAGACTCCTGGCAGCCAGGTGTTATCAAGGAAGGAAGAAGGGGTCACCTGGATCAAATGCCACTGATGGATGGACACAAGGAGGATGGAGAATTGACCAAATGTGGTGATGCTGAGGCCATTGCTGACCTCGACAAGAGCAGTTTGGGCAGGAGGTGGGACCAAAAGCCTGGGTGAAATCAGTTTATGAGAGAAGAGGAGGAAAGGAAGTAGAAACAGCCAGTGCGGATGACTCTTCGAGAAGTTTTATTCTTAAAGAATCTGTTTTTTAATGCTTTAGGCTTTGCAAGAAGAGAAACAGCTGCAATGATCTCTCAAGATGCTAAGCTGGACTGTTACAACCTCTGATCAGAGGCTTTTTTTTTCTTTCAGTTTTATTGAGATATAAAATAAGTAGCACTGTATAAGTTTAAGGTATGCAGCATAATGATTTGACTTACGTACATCATGAAATGATGACCACAATAGGTTTAGTGAACATCCATCACCTCATAGAGACACAATATTAAAGAAATAGGAAAAAATGTATATAATTTATATACTTATATACCTTGTGATGAGAACTCATAGTATTGGCTTTCTTAACAATCTCAAATATACTCCTTGACTTATAGGATAGGAGCTTGGTTCTCATGAGCTAATGAATTATATATACCACAGAGACTCATTTTAAGGAAGAGGAAGAGCAAAGACAAGAAAAGAGAAGTGAAAAAGGAGGCAAGTGAATATGTAATACTTTTAAAGAGTTTCAGGTCATTGAAAGCTTCCTAAATGGTTTCTTTTTCCATCACTAAACATCACTAAAGTAACTCTCAAATTTCCACATACTCCAGAAAGTTCCCCAGGTAAATTTAGGATAGACAGAGAATTTTGGATGTTATGAATCTCTAAACTGCCCCCTCCCCAGGAGAAAAATGAAGCTCAGAGAGGGAATGGACTCTCTGGCTCTTCCAATTCTTAGTTGTATGGTCTTGGGCAGTTACTTTTAACCTCAGTGCATCAGCTAATCCATCTGTAAAATGGACAATTATAATACCCACCACCTTGGGTTGTAATGAGGATTAAGACAATCATTACATGTGAGATTCTTAGAACAATGGTACATGGTAAATGCTCAAAAAGTATTATCTTTAACTGCAATCGTGCAAGTCCGTCAGAGGATTTTGTATCATATTGGAGGAGCAAGATGCAGTTGAACTATCCTCTTTCTACTCCAAATTGACTCAAATTCTAACACAGAACATTATCCTTCTCTCCACAAAAGACACACACTCCATGAGTTAGCTTTTAATCTCTGCCCCTCTTTATCTCTTTATCAGCTCCAATCACAAAGATTCTTTCATCTGTACTATTAATACAAAAACTACCATTATTCAGTGTCTGAGGAATGCTCTGTTATTTGCTTTTATATATATCATACTTAATCCTCACACAATCCTATGAGGCAAGTCACTACCCCATTTTACAGGCCAGGAAGCTGGTACTCAAAGGTTAAATAACTTGCCCAAGGTCATATGGCTGAAGGCAGCAGAGCTGAGGTTCAAACCCAAGGCCATCAGACTTCATACGCTCGTTCCTTCCACAAGCCCGCCCAGCTCTAAACGTTGATGCCATGTACTAATGTCTCAGGGATCTGCCAGGAACCCAAGGCTCTAGGGCTTTCGGATAGGTCATTTTAGAACAGGAAAAGCAGTTCTACCTGACTTGTATTTTACACATCTGGCTAGGTACGTGTGCATCTGCTTTCCTGGAGTTGTTTAAAACTTGGGTGAGAAATCCACTTAGAGTTGAATTCATTCTCACCAAGCGAGCGCTGGCCCGGTGTCATGGGGGCTGGGCCATCGTGGGGTAGCAGGGGAAGGGAACAGGAAATCATTTGCTGGTGGTTGACCAGACCCCCTGGGACTTTTCAGAGTTACAAAACTACCGCCGACAGGCACGGCAGTTCCTGGAGAATGAGAAGCTTGGGGCCAGCCAGAAGGCACCTGTGGTGACATCACGGGGTACAGCAGTGGAAAATATATACTCTCCAAGGGCTTGTTTCCCCCTCTGTGCACACAGAGTGCTAGAGAAGCTAATTATAGCCACCATGCCCCCGGCCCCCAAAGAGGGCCATGGACATTCACAAGCGCCTTTGCTGTTTGTCATGCTTCTGCCTCTACTGATCTGCAGCCGTAGCCACACCTAATGCATGCGGTGGAGCCCACAGGATCCAGGTGGCCTGGGGTGGGCGGGGCGAGGATACCCCACGCCCACCCCAGCTCAGCTCCTGCCAGAACACGACTCCCTCTGTGATCCACAAGGTAGGAGGCTGAGGCTTCCACTGGGAGGAAAGGCGAAGATTTTCCTTTGATTCCCCCCTTCCCCAACCATTCTAGGACACCCCTCTTCAGCCTGGTCTGACAGCCAAGATTTGGAAATCTGGACTTCACAGACAAGAATTTATCTCATCGGCCCATATGCCGGTTGCGTTATCTGCCCAGTGGAGAGATTACGTGTCTATAGCCCAGACCTCTCTACGGAGCAGCCACGACTGGAAAGTAAGAGCTCCCAGGCAAAGGCCGCAGAAGATGAAAGGGGCTCTTACTGGCCCAAGCCTCAGAGCGGAGATTCCTTGTGTGGTTCAGCACGGCTCCTACTCATGCCTCGAGTCCCCTTCCTCCTGGGGTTCTCGTCAGCCCCAGCTTGCTACTGCCACCACACAGCTTTTCTGCCCCTACAGAGGGGCAGTGGGACGTGACCAGAAAATTCCATATCCGAATCCTCTCCGTGGTCCCCAGTGCCTCTAAACCCAACGCAGAAGGTGAGCAATAGATCGGCAAGAAGAGGGAAGAAGGGCTTCCCTGGTGGCGCAGTGGCTGAGAGTCCGACCGCCGATGCAGGGGACGCGGGTTCGTGCCCCGGTACGGGAAGATCCCACATGCCGCGGAGCGGCTGGGCCCGTGAGCCATGGCCGCTGAGCCTGTGCTCCGCAACGGGAGAGGCCACAGCAGTGAGAGGCCCGCGTACCGAAAAAAAAAAAAAAAAAAAAGAGGGAAGAAAAGCATTTGAATGCCCGCCATTCTTGGAACATTTTCAAACGAGGAAGATGGAATTATGACTAAAAGTCAAGGGGTTGAACTCCAGGACCCCTCGTCTTCGAGGGAGGGGTGCCGACCCTGCGGCAAATGGTCCCAAAGCTGGCGGGGCCGTGGTGGAGGCCGAAGACTTCTCTCTCTCTGCAGTTTGCAGAATCTGGCAATGACTGGGAAGCCATATGTTGTGTTCTAAGACTCAAGCATAAACTTCTGCTGGATGTTTGGATTTGGGTTTTTTAATTATTCCCTGTTTTGAAAGAGAGAGAGGAAAAAAGGGTGTGTGTCTCTGTGTGTGCTTTGAAGGGAGCGGGGGACAGAAGCAGATGGGGTGGGAGGAGTAGGAAGAGGAGAGGAGCAGTTTTCATTCTGGACTCTGATCAGTGTTTCTCCAGCAAGATCTGCTGCATCTCCTCTGGCGACAGATGGGGTCAATGGCCCTCAGTGACAGGAGCTCAGCTGAAGCCCCACCAGTCACAGGCATCTACTGATTCAGAAGCTTCCAGGATGATCTCTGCCAAAACTTAATAAACCAGCACGTGCCCTGTCTCCTTCCTCACGGACACTGACAGCAGGGCTACGACTCTCCTGAAAGAGGCAGCCACCTCCCCCAATGGCAGTGATGAAAAGTCCTTCTGGATCAAGGAGTCACACCCCCAACCGCCAATCAATAAGAACAAGAAATAACACTTCTTGAATGTTATTTATGTACCAAGCACCACGTAAGCCTTTTGACATTTACCTCACTTAATCTCTAGGACAACTCTATGGTGTCGCTACTATTATTATGCCCATTTTACAGATGAGCGAAGGAGAAGATAAATCATTTGTACAATGTTATGCAGATAGTGAGTGGGACCTGGGCTCAGACTCAGGTGTTCCTGGCACCTCTACTCTTAACCACCATCCTACCCTGCCTTCCTGTCGTCAGCTGGCATTGCTTCACTGAGAGCAAGGCTAGAAGGAATAAGCACATTGGTAAAGTGTGTGAGCTTAATCCCTGCCATCATCAGTATCTCCAGTCTTCTGCTGAAGAAACTAATTTGGCCCAAGTCTCACTGCTAAGAAGCAGCACAGCTCGGATTCAGAGCCAGGACCGAGATCAGTCCTGTGCTTTCTCCTTTTTATCATGCTGTCTCTGGACCAAATTCCTGGAGGAAGGGGTCTGCCTCTCAATTGCTCCAGATTTTAAAGTAAAAGTAGAAGAGGAAGCTCAGAAGTTTTTCTTAAATGTCCCAGAGGTTTAGCTGGGATTTGGAAAAAGACTTGAACCTGAGGGCCAACGCGTAGCCATTTCAGGGAGGTGGATTTGTGAAGAACTTCCTAATCATGGAATATGTCCAGAGATAGAATGGATAGCCTTGTAAGGTGGAGAGCTCCACGACCACGGGGGGCCCAGCATAGTCTTGATGAACTCTTGGTGGCATTCCTTTGACAGAGGGAATTTGTAGGGAGCACTGTTGCCTTGGCCATCCAGTATCCAAACACCCTTCTTATTTAGGGGGCATCCCAATGGGGGGAGCGGGAGCCCCCTAAGGAAGCCTATGGGGCAGATGTTCTCTCTTTCAACTTTCTGCCGGATGATATCCAGACATATGACCTGGACTTAGCCAATCAACTGGAGTTGGACCCTTAAAGGAGTGACTCAAAGTATAGAGGTGATGGCAGCAGTGTCCTTGGTTCCTGTGTCAGAACCTGGTCATCCAGGTTCCAGCCAGTTCTGTGAGCTACATAAAACCTGTTTCGTTAGCCATAGATGGTTTCTGACATGGAAGGCTGCAATAGAGCAGGTCACTGTGCTGGCCACACATCTGGGTTACCAGTACAGCTCAGTCAAAATATACCTTCCAGGTCCCCAGGTCCACCAAGACCTAGTGCATCAGAATCTTCAGAGAAGAACTCCGAACATCACTATTTTTAAAAACTCCCCAGATGATTGTGACATGTAGCCAGATTTGACTAGAATAAGTAAACTCTAAGTCCCCAAAATAAAATACTCTGATTCTCTGAAACCCTCTTACCAAGAATCTGGGCATGGCTATCTGAAAAATGCAAGCTGTCTATAGTTCAGTTACATTTGCTAACAAGAAGCTTATCTCCTTGAATAAGTAACATACGCTCCCCAGAGGCTAACGCTATGATTTTCCTTCTATTCTATTTCCATGGGATATTCCTCCCCAAGGGCTTTCCCATCTACAGATCTTTTTTTTTTTTTGGCCGAGCCGCGCAGCTTCTGGGATCTTAGTTTCCCGACCAGGGATTGAACCCGGGCCTCAACAGTGAAACGGCCGAGTCCTAACCACTGCACCGCCAGGGAGTTCCCTTCCCATCTGCAGATCTTGACCTTCACCCTTACAACTCCATGCCTTCCTCAAGTGGCTAAGGTCTATGTTTCTATACACATTCCTCTGATTCTACAATGTCGGCCGAGCACAAGGCTTTTTACTTCCCAAACCAAGGCCTCCCTTCATCACACGGAGTTGCACTGAGGATTTACTGCATGCCTTCTGTGCACCTGAGGGAAAGCCTCATCCCCGTTCTGAGCCCCAACTTCCCCGCCTGAAATGGGGAACGCCGATACCAAGCTCCTCTGTCAAGTCTCACGTCACAAGAAGGCTGAGACACTGGGGCATCACAATCTCCCAATTCTCGTTATTCAGGCTCAGAAAGTACGCATTTAGCTAAGAAAGATGACTATCCAGTTAACTTTCTGGAGCTCAGCTCAGAAGCGTACATCCCTGTACCATCATCACTCACCCATCCTGCCTGGAGCAAAATCCCCAATTCTCCTGCCAACAACTGTTTTTTTTATTATTTTTTTATTTTTGGCTGCGTTGGGTCTTCCTTGCTGCACGCATTTCTCTAGTTGCGGTGCGCAGGCTTCTCATTGCGGTGGCTTCGCTTGTTGCAGAGCACGGGCTCTAGGCGTGTGGGCTCAGTAGTTGTGGCTCACGGGCTCTAGAGCGCAGGCTCAGTAGTTGTGACGCATGGGCTTAGTTGCTCCACGGCATGTGGGATCTTCCTGGACCAGGGTTCGAACCCGTGTCCCCTGCACTGGCAGGTGGATTCTTAACCACTGCGCCACCAAGGAAGCCCCCCCACAACTGTCTTTAAGAAGCTGGGCTATTGGAGCTTTACACGGTTCCAGGTTTTGTGTGTGCACATGTGAGTGTATGTGTGTGCGTGTCTCTGACCTCGCGGGTTAGAAGGGACCTGCCAAGCCCGTTGATTCCTCCCCTTGCCTCAAGCACTTAAACTCTTCCAGTCGGGCACTTTGTGGGGCAAGGTATTCCAGAGCCTCCCTTGGTAGCCCTCCTGGTTCGCCACAAGCCTGGAGAGTGCAAGATACTAGAACCTACTGGATCCTGGCTATGCCAAACCATCACTCAGCGGGGAGCAGGATGGAAGGAGGCATGAGCACCTCTGGGTCCATTTCGGCTGCTGAGAAAGCCTGTCTCGTGTGACACCCTCCCAACCCCCTGGAGGAAGCTTCCAAGTCCACCCTGGGCACGTGTTCACCAAGGCAGCTCCTTAGGAGAGTTTAGTGACCTCCTCACCCTAGAGCTTCAGATCGGCCACTGCTCACGAGAGGACCTCGGGGACAGATGGCCATCTGGTTTCTGTACAGTCTGCATCCGTACAGCGCACAGAAATTTATCTTCCAGCGCCTTCAAAATGTACACAGCTGAATCCTACTGCTGACTTTGGCAGTTACTCCTAGTATCTGAGAAGAACAGATTCAATTAAAAAGGAAGTAACAGATGCTGCAAATCACTCCCTCATTTTGAGAGAAGTCTTTTTTTTTCGAGTGGCCTGAATTACTTGATGATGCACAGCCATGCAGCAAAAAAAAAAAAAAAAAAAAGCTGGCATGACAACTTCTAACTTGGCTCCCACCCAAGGGGAAGCTGTGGGTTCTTCTTCAGAGGTGGTCTCGATGCCCTGGCACATTCCTCTGTCTGCTGTGGGTATTGTTATGGAGAGGACTTGGCTGGAGGTGGAGGAAGGGCAAAATGAATCCCGGGGTGAGTTTTAGCTTTGAGATTCTTTGCTTTGACTCACTTGTCCTCAAAGCATCCCTGGGAGAAGGGTGTGTGGACCTCAGGGATGAGATAGATCAGTATCCCCATTTTAGAGGTGGAGGAAGAAAGGTTCATGGCAAGCAGGGGATTTGCCTAAACACAGGACATCAGTTCTGTCGGGAAACCTAGGCTCTTTACCCACATGTGTCTGTACCCAGCGCAGAGTGAGGTAGTAAAGAGGCCAAGGCCAGGCTGACATTCCCAGGGAACGCGCTCCAGAGAGTCCCAGGTGGATGTATTCCTAAGACGTGGCCCCGAAGGCACTAGAGGGTGGCCAGCGCCCAGCCTTCCTTGCCCACCACTCGGACCTGCTCCCCACTTCCCGGTCCTGGCCTGAGCTTGGCTTCTCCCTGCCTGTGTCCTGTGAGCCTGCCTAGGACAGCCTGCCTAGGACAACATAGTTATGTTGTCACTGATGACTTGGGAGGGGACCCACCTCCCTGGAGAGTGAGGCAAGGAAAAAGGAAGGAAGGAGATGGATTTTTGAATGCGATCCGGTTGCTCTCCTCTCTCTTCCCTAGGCACTAAAGCACTAAAAATATGAAGAATTCCAGGGCTTGGACTGAAGATGGGGTCCCCCCACAAAAAAATATATCTGCTGCAGAGATTTTTGGAGCCTGGAATTGCAAAGCTAAGAAGCTTCCTTGCCAGAGATTTTTAAAGAGGAAGGCCGGGGGCTTCCTTTGGGAAAATTGGCTGAGGGGATCCTGCCTGGACACAGAGGCCCCGAGTCAGGAGTGCTCAGAATTCTCTTTCCACGAATCTGGCTTCCAACAGTCCTCAAGCTACTGCCACCCCTCCCCCTGCCACTTCCTAACCCTGTGACTTCAGTGGGGGCCTTATTTTCTGAAACAATTGTCAATATCAATGTTTTGTCTATGGCCTGCCAATGAAAGGCATGATTTACAAGTGAAGATTGTCCCAGAAAACCCAAGAGGTACGCTTAGCTGTTCCCACGTCCTCTCCACCACCTCCCCCCACTACCCCCTCCCCAAAGCCTCCACCTGGGCTTCCCGTCCCCACGGAATGAGAGCACAAGAGCTCTAGGGAAGTGGTGTGCAGCACGAGCTCTCTGTGTTCCCAGAGCCCACCAGTTCTACCTCCCAGCTCTCCCCAGGATGCCCTTCTGGGGCCACCTCCACCCCCCGCTACCGCTTCTGCTTTGGTACCTTTATTGTCCCACTTTGGGCTGTGCCAGGGTCAGCTACCATTTAACTGCAGCTCAAGTCACATGCTTCTGGAAGCGGAGGTTGGGGACACTACAACCAGCGGGATGAAGATTTCATTTCTAGCTCTACCACTTTTCAGGTGGGGAACGTCAGCTATGGGGCTAAACATCTGAGCCTGTTCTTCACAAAACAGGAGGAGGCTGGACCTGCCCAGCAGAGTGGTGGGGATGCAGAGGGAGAAAATATATGCAAAGGACAGCACTGTACCTGGCACGTAATCAGCTTGCAAACAATGGTGGGCCCACCCTCTCCCCAGCTCCCAGCACACTCCCCGGCTTGTTTTTCCTCCTGTTCCTGGATGCCTTTCCCAAACTGCATTTACCTATACCTTCCAACTTTACTTCTATCAGTCTCATCTTCCCCTTGTTGTGGAGACCTGGAAGGCCAGGCCATGTCATTTATTATCCATCATCTTAAATCCGTGAGTGAGAATGCTCTTTCAATCCCAGGCAACTGAACGAATGAATGAACGCAAATAAAAATTGGCCTAGAGCTCTAGCTTCTGAGACCTTGTGATAACCTCTTCCAGGTCTCTAGGAGAAAGAGCTGGGTGGGGACTTAAATTCCCCATTGACAAAAGCGGTGGA
Organism: Delphinus delphis; assembly: GCF_949987515.2. Classification (NCBI taxonomy): domain Eukaryota; kingdom Metazoa; phylum Chordata; class Mammalia; order Artiodactyla; family Delphinidae; genus Delphinus; species Delphinus delphis. The sequence goes on from NC_082690.1 coordinate 12,187,248, forward strand.
CTAGAGAATTCCACTGACGATGCCAGCGGTGCTTGATGACTGATCGTCACAGGCCCACACCTGGAGAGAGTTAACCATCAGCTGAAGTTATTTTCACCATATTTAACCAGGGATTGAAACAGCAGGACACACACGCACTGAATCTCTAATGCCTCCCACACCCACACCTGTTCCCCTTCTCATTCCGATTTACTGAAGTTAAAGCTCACGTATCAGGCAGCACACTTGGCTGGCTTCTACTGGGGCTGACCTGTAAGTGATGAAATTCCTACTCCTCCCTGAAACCTTCACTCCTGAAATTCTATCAGTCCTCAAAATCTTCTTCTGGGATAGATGTTGGTATTGCCCTGTGTCTGAAGCCTCTCTTACAAACAGCCTATTTTTTTACAAAGTAGGCATAAAGGTAGAGATGGGGAAAGAAGGTGAAGAGTTTCAAGTATGAGTGAGTTTCTCCTGTTTAAGTTGGCTGGGGCTTGGGCTGCCATGAGAAGGCTCCCTGCATTCAGGAGAGGGGAAATGACCAAGTGCTGAACACGTGTACTCCAGGCGCCACGCTAGATGCTTACACACATTTTCCCATTTCGTTTTCTCAACGGCTACGACAGAGGGATTATTATACACACTCTGCTCATGAGAAAACCTGAAGGCCAGGTGGGGACTTGTCCCATGGAGCCAGAACTCAGAGCAATATCCAACTTAGAAATGCTCTGATTCCAAAACCTATTGGGCCTTTTGAGACATATAAGTGAATGGTACTATTTGGCCGTGGGTTTCGTTGCGTGAATGAATGAACAAATAGGTTACCCAAAATCAAACTAAAGTTTAAATGACTGAGTGAAACTTTCTGGAGAAGAGTCATGCGTCTCACATCTGAAGGCCCCTCCCTCCCATCCGCTCTCCTGTAGGATGCTGAGGATAATGAGAACCCTCGAGACAATGGCTTTCAGCCCCCTTCCTTTACAGATAGAACACAGGGCTTCCCTGGTGGCGCAGTGATTGAGAGTCCGCCTGCCGATGCAGGGGACGCGGGTTCGTGCCCCGGTCCGGAAGGATCCCGCATGCCGCGGAGCGGCTGGGCCCGTGAGCCATGGCCGCTGAGCCTGCGCATCCGGAGACTGTGCTCCGCAACGGGAGAGGCCACAACAGTGAGAGGCCCGCATACCGCAAAAACAAAAACAAAATACAGATAGAACACAGAGTCTCCAAAGAGTGACTTGTGACAGTCAGAGCTAGAACCCAGGTGTGCAGATTCCTGGCCCAGCGCCTCTCTACTAATATGATGATGATGTCAGGAGAAGAGATGGCCAAAGGGGCCATCCATTGCAGGACCCATGAATCATAAGGACCATTGCATACGAGGTTAGCTGTTCATTGCTACTGAGGGAGACAAAGGAGACAATGGACTTGAACGTAACCTGATATTTAGGATGCTTATTCGTTCATTTATCAGGCATTGTGTTTAGTAATGACAAAAAAAAAAGACGAAAAGATAAGCTGCCACCGGCCTCACAGCCTAATGAGAAAGAGGCTCATTCAAATAATTATCTTTTATCATGGTAAATACGGGCTCGAACAAAGTATGAATGAGATGCTAGGTCAGCCCAGAGGAGGAAGAGGCCGATTAGCTCTCTTGCCAGGGGCTCCACTGAGAAGATAAGGAGGGAGGGCATCAAGCAGAGAGGGCACAGGCTAGAAAAGCCTCCAACTTTCTGTCCGGGAGGAAAGTACAGCTGACGCTTGAACAACATTTTTGAACTGACCAGCCCACTGACATGCGTATTTTTGCCATAGTAAATACTAGTTATTTGTTGAATCAGAGGACGTGAAGGGCCAACTACAAGTTATATCAATACATGGAGGATCAGCTCCCCTAACCCCCGTGTTGGTCAAGGGCCAACTGTATGGGAAAAGCCTGCAGAATAGGTTTGTAGAGTCTTCTTTTAAGACGGAGCAGGAAAGTCTCATCTGCCCGGTGGCTTATAAGAAGATGGGTAGATCAGATGATCCCAGATATTTGCACTTTACGGACCAATGCATTTTGAAAACAGGGGCCAGTGGGGTGGGGGTGGATCTCACGGAGTTGTTAACTTTTAATTTTCTCAATTAAGAATCTTATTCTAGGGCTTCCCTGGTGGCGCAGTGATTGAGAGTCCGCCTGCCGATGCAGGGGACATGGGCTCGTGCCCCGGTCCGGGAAGATCCCACATGCCACGGAGCAGCTGGGCCCGTGAGCCATGGCCGCTGAGCCTGCGCATCCGGAGACTGTGCTCCGCAACGGGAGAGGCCACAACAGGGAGAGGCCCCCGTACCGGGGAAAAAAAAGAATCTTATTCTAAAGTCCCCACTACCAATTATTGCCATTCATTCGTAATAAGAAGGATGTTTTAATTCCAAAAAAGTAGGAAGGGCACAATCTCAGAATGACTGGAACCTCGTCCTCAGGAAGACGATCTGGAAACTTTCCACCGGTATTTGTTCACTTATGTTGCTTTGGTCTAATGACAACACTGACAGGATTTGGGACCAAAGGCACGGTGGAAGAATACAGCCCATCAGCCCTGCTAGATTTAGATAGAGTTAGTTAAAGGCAAACCATTTTCTTCTACCTGGAATGGTAAAATCTTCCGCTTGGCACACATAAAATAATCTCTGTAGATTAATCTCTGTACAGCTGAAATTCCCCATCTTACAGTGTCTTTTCAGAATATGAACCAAGCTGTAAGTTATTATTTTTCTGTACCTATATGACTTCTTGATATTCCTTCTAGCCAAGAGTTTCAGACCCATCCATCTACCCAGGGCTTCTGGAATACTTCCACTCCTTTTTAGATTCCAACATCAGAAGAACAGCAAACCTAAAACGCATTATTCTGAAGGCTGTCCCCAAACCAGCCCCTTCCCTACAGCAGATTCCCCAAGGGAATCTTGTATCCAGGGTTCCGGAGTGAAATGCAAAATGTACACTGCCGCTTAACACCCCAAGTTGTCGGCAACAAAGCCCCAGACCTTTATGGGAGGAACTTCCCCACAGCCGGCCAGATGTGCAAACAAGACCTCTGAATGCCTTTGAGTGCTCAGATTATAGAAGCCACCCAAAGGGTACAGCCGAGAAGAGGGGTCTCAAACCTACTTTTTAAGTTTTGTTCAGAAGGGGATAGATGGATTCTTCTAAATAACCCACACGTTCTCAAGTCCCATGCCTTAGATCTGAATCTGGGGGGCTCATTAAAAACTAGAGTTTTGGCAAATAAGAGAATGTCTTTATCTTCTTTCTTCATCATGAATTTTTTTTTGACTCCCCAGGAATAGCTGTTAGGGCATCTGGTGGCCTGAGGTCCAGACCCAGTCAGCCAGTGTGTGTACCGGGGCCTCAGGGTGACTTGTGGAGATTGACACCATACCTAGGATCACAGAATTCCAGCTGGTCAGCTGCTTCCCTCACAGCCTCGGAGGTGTGAATTAGGCAGAGCAAGGGTAGCCCAGAGTCCTGTGATAAAACGTGGCTGGTGAGGATGGGAACATTAGAAAGAATCCATGGGCAGGTTTTTTTCTTTCTTTCTTTTTCCACTCACCTGCTCACAAGGCTTCCCAGCCTCCCTATTAACTGACCACATGTGGTATTTGGTGGTGGGGATGCCCCACTGGGTTGGTGAGATTCAAGGTCATTGGCAAAGAAGCCCCTGGGCTGCACAAGGGCGTCTGGCATGGTAGCTCCTTGGGAAATAGTCTCTTCGTTAGGACTCGGAAAGCAGGCCCTGCTTCTACAGTTTCTATAAGAAATGGCCGTGGTGTATAAAGGGGGGGGTCACTGGCCTTCAGACAGTGGACTGTGGGCTCTTGGGTTGCTTGTCAGTAGTGGAAAGGATTTTAGGCTGAGCCAGCTTCAACCTCAAAGCCACTTCCCTTTGGGACTCGTGAATTTGGCTGGCAGCTGGGAGGGCAGCCTGCGTCCAGGGAGGTTTCTCTCTGTGCAGGGCCGGGTGGGGGGCTGGGATCGGGCCAAACATGTCATCTCGGCCAGGTTAGCACCTGCTTCTTCCCTCCGCTGAAGTAACTAGATTTGGGGCTCTAACGTAAATCCTTCTTTAACCATAGGTCTTTTCACCTGGGTGACTTTATTTTCCTTTCTTCTATCCCCCAAAATAAAGAAAACATAAGAGGGTGTGGCCTGTTTCACCCACTGCCACCCCTAGAAAGTATAGCCCTTAAAGAAACCCTGGGATAGAGTTCTCTATTAAAAAAAAAAAAAAATTAAACAATTGTTTTCAGAGACATCTGTCCACAATCCCTCTGGAGAAAGTGCCTTCTCTAATACTCCACCAGCCTTAGAATAGGGCAATGCTCTCACACCTGCCACAACTGAAGTCTCTTAAGACCCCTGTGCTCAGGTCCCCATGGAAACTGTTCTCATCCCCGCTGGCCTGACCTTTCACAAGACAATTGTCAATCAAAGTAAAGAGCAGCAGGTGTTTTCAAAGCCAAACCTTCTTACCACCACCTTCTCAGAGGAAGACCCTGGGAAGTGGTGATTCAGATGCTCCACATTTGGCCAAAGTAGACTGTTCCACTGGCAGGTTTCAGGTTCCGCAAGCCACGGACTTAGCCCCTACGTAACACATCAACCAGCTCTGCTTCCTCTGAGCTCACACACAGCCTACAGAGCACTTGCTGCTGTTGGCAAAACTTTGCTTCGGTCTCTACGGGGCGTGTGAGCCACAGACTGCTTGAGCAAGTCAGGCTAGTTTCCAAGTCTAAGTGAGTCATTCTTGAGGCCATGACTGTTAGCCTGTAGGGGACACTGGCCCCCGAGCCAAAAGATCCTCTTGTCCACGAAGACAGGGAAGAACAACCACTGTGAAGCCAGTAGGACACTTCCCAAGGATGCCAGGTCCCTGGAGTACACCCCCAGCACCCATGCCATTGCTTCTCTCTCATCTACCCTAGAAACACATGCTTTTCCATCAACCCAAAACCAGTTAACAGGCTTCCAAGTCGTCTTTCTCTTAACTCCTCAGTCCTTTCCTGTACCCTGGGAGGCAGGATGCTTGCCCTCACAAAACGAGGGGCTCAAATGAACAATAAACAATACTTTATACTCATGCCAAGAGTCCTGGAGTCTCAGATGGCCCCATTATGCTCAAGGTCTAAAAGTTTCTATTCAATAACACACAAAGAAGCAGACTCACAGATATAGAGAACAAACTAGTGGTTACCAGTGGGAGGTACAAACTATTGAGTATAAGATAGGCTCAAGGATGTACTGTATAACACGGGGAATATAGCCAATGTTTTGTAATAACTATAAATGGAGTGTAACCTTTAAAATGTATTTTAAAAGTTTCTACTTAGATACGATTTAAACTTCTTTTTGAAATCAATAAACTGTCCAAGTTTCAAAACTTAGTCCATGACTCCCAATCAGGCAGACTTCCCCATGAAAGAGGATAAGACTTATTTACTTGATTTTTGTTATTGTTTTAATAAATGTATTTATTTAGTTGGCTGCCTTGGGTCTTCGTTGCTGCGCGCGGGCTCTCTCTAGTTGCGGCAAGCAGGGGTTACTCTTCACTGCGGCGTGCGGGCTTCTCATTGCGGTGGCTTCTCTCGTTGCGGAGCACGGGCTCTAGGTGCGCGGGCTTCAGTAGTTGCAGCACGTGGGCTTAGTAGTTGTGGCTCGCAGGCTCTAGAGCCCAGGCTCAGTACTTGTGGTGCACGGGCTTAGTGGCTCCACGGCATGTGGGATCTTCCCAGACCAGGGCTTGAAGCCGTGTCCCCTGCATTGGCTGGCGGATTCTTAATCACTGCACCACCAGGGAAGTCCCTTGATATTTGTTTTGAAAAGTAAAAAGAAAACGATATTTCAAAGAAGTATGTGGCATGTCTACAACCAAACCAATTTAACAGCCATGTTCTAAGAACTTGCTGTGGTCCAAGCTTGTGAGAATGGGGGGGAAGAGGACATTCCAAAAATGAACCAGACATGGCAGCTCTCCTCTGGGAGCGTGTGAGGTGTCCAAAGAATGGGTGAATAAGTGAACACGTGAGTGATGAATGAATGCAAAATCAGGATTAGTAGCAAGTTTGAGAGCAATTCCACTCCTTCATTTAATTGCATTAATATGGTCCACAGAGTTAGAATATACACTTTTCCTGAGTTAATATCTTACGGTTCTTCTTGCTGCTTAATGTTTTTTTACCTGTTCCCCCAAACACATTTTTGGTTTCTAGAATCTTTTGCAATTTGCAAATTTTGCAATTTCTATGAAGTCTCCAATCTGATCTCGAATGATGAAGGAAAGGAGTCTTCAGACCTGGGGATGGAATCTTATATATTTTATTTTATGGAGTGATATTCTCTGCCCTCCTTTCACACTTCCGCCAGATCTTTAGTTTAGACTCTTACATCTCTCTCCATGCAGATGTCATTAGTGTTTTGGATGAAATGTTTCTATGGACTTGGATTCATTTTCTAAAGCAAATCATTTTGTGTTTTTTTCTTTAATTCTTATTGGAGTATAGTCGCTTTACAATGTTGTGTTAGTTCCTGCTGTACAGCAAAGTGAACCAGCTATACATATACAAATATCCCCTCTTTTTTGGATTTCCTTCCCATTTATGTCACCACAGAGCACTGAGTAGAGTTCCCTGTGCTATACAGTAGTTTCTCGTTAGTTATCTGTTTTATACGTAGTACTGTATATATGTCAACCCCAATCTCTCAATTCATCTCACCCCCCTTTCCCCCCTTGGTATCCATAAGTTTGTTCTCTACATCTGTGTCTTTATCTCTGCTTTGCAAATAAGTTCATCTGTAGCATTTCGTGTTTTTAAGGAACAAACGCCACTTCTCCTCAAGGGGTGTTGGCTAATCTCTTTGTGGAGCACACACGATAGTATTCGCAAGCCACACGTGAGGACTACGGGCAAGGCCGCTGCTGCCCTTGTGGATACTGCAGTCTCCACGGGGCAAAAGGCAGTACGGTTGTCTTGAGAGAGGAGGCCAACACATGCCCTAGGACTTCACGGGAGGGACATGGCTTGATGTGGGCAACAGCTGTCAGGGCAGGTTCTGAGATGGAAGAGGGACATCTCCCGTGGAAAGTCAAAAGGAAAGAACTGGTCCAATTTTCAGCCCTCCATCCCTCCCACCCTGAACACCCTTCGTTCCTCATGAGAAGCAGTGGGCTGGTGAGTGGGTGCCTCGGTGGCGAGTGCAGACACAACCCCGTGACTTTGGGGAAACTTCTGCGCCTTTGGGCGGCTCGGGGCCTTGAGGTGCGTGTCAGAAGGAAGGACACCTCCTTGGGAAACTGTGCTATCCAAAAAGCGGCTTGAAAAGGCTCCCATCCCATCGTGTGACCAGCAGAACTTGCCACTGCAAGGGCCTCGCTCTTGTTCATAAGACTTCATTTTTATTATTTCCGGGCTCTGTAATTTCTCCCACCCACTTTTAGACTGGAACAGTTAAGTTTCTGCACTTGTGTTAATTACCCTGGGGGCCTCCAGGCTACAGTGCATAACAAAAAGACTAACTAGTTTCCCACCGTCTTTTTGTTTCTTTATACTCCAAAACCAATCAATCATGTCCTTAGCCCCTCCCAAGAAACAAGTAGGTTTGTTAATGCCCTCCGACAAAGAGGCGAAGAAATTCAATGCAGGTGGAGCTGAATCACACAACCATGCATATTAGTACGGGCCTGGGGGCTGCACAGGATTAATACGCTGGGAGCTGGGAATTTTTAATATAAACCAGAAAATGTCACCCATGGCACTAATGTTCCTTTTGTGATGAGACAGAGATGATTCTGGTTAAACGTAGAGCAGAGTGTCTCTTTCTGGAACTCTGAGCTAACACGGACTGAGTCCTGAATCTCCCAGGGCTTGCCCCCATGGCACGAAGTTCCATGTCTGGGGCAGTTTACTGTTTACTCCAAGGTGAAGCTTTCCCTCACCTGTCAGCAAGACGCTTCCAAACCACTTCCCAAATGCTAACCTCAAAACCAGAAGTAAATTACGAGAGCAAATAAGATAAACACATGAAAATTTAAATAGAAAAAATTAAACGCAATGAAATGCTCAAGTTATCCACTAAATTACAAAGTTTAACAAATAATCCCAAACTTACAGAATGATTTAAAAGCAAACAAAAGAAGCACTCACCACCGGTAACTCTGGTCAGGGTCCAAACCAAGGAGGCAAAGCTCTGCAAGTTAAACCGTCCGCTGAGCAATGGGGCCTCTGCACTTACTTCCAGGATTCGAGGAATCAGATCTCAAACCAAACCTGCAGAGAATCAGTTCTGGGTCTCCAGCTCATCACCAGGGTCTGACTTCTCACTCACAAGGCAGGGCTGCTCCAAGAGGCATCATGGCCGCTACCGCTTCTCCCAGCCTCCCAGGCCCACGGGGGCTGGACATCCCTTAATAGCCACGCCTGATTCCTCACACCACACACCTGCCCACCAGGCCAGTCCAGGTGAGTAGAGTTCCTGATTAGGGAACCACTGACAGCCATTCTCCCTCTGGCTCCACCGCTAGGCCTGTGAGTACCATTGTCAGTTCCTTGATTGATTTTCAAAATTAAATAATATCGTTTACATACAGCTTAACAGGCATCAGAAAAATCTGTCATCTGATGTGTTTCTCAGAGTAATTCTAGAAGGTAGATAACTATCGTTTAGAGATTTCAGAGAAGAGGCGACAGACAGCACAGAGGGAACACACGGCTAGGAGGCTGCTAGGCCAGGATTCAAACCCAATTCTGTGACTCCACTGCCACGCATGTGCGTCCTTTGAGATCAGAGGTCATACTGTCCCCTCCCTGCAAGATGTTGAAGGTAGGTTCTGCGATACAGCTGATACACGGTAAAGAGGAAAGAGTGTGGGTTCTGGAGAAAAAGCTGGATTCTGATCCTGGGTCGGTCGCTCGCCACCTGGGAAACCGTGAGTAAATTCCCTTCCTGCTGTGAGCCTCCCAATCTTCTCTGGAAAATGGGACGAACACCCACCTCCTTCGTGTTGTGAGGATTAAATGCAGTAACTATGTAGAGCGGGCACCTGGTAGTCAGTCCTCCCTTCCATGCCCCTGAGGCCCTACCCTCTAAAGAGATTTAGAACTAATCTCGGTAGGGTTTGCGTCCGTGATACGCTTATACGCACAGCTGCAGGTTAAAATGAACATCAGTGACAGCACTGAAGCCAATGGATTTCCAAAGAGGCTGGAGGGCAGGGTGTAAGGAGCAGAGGACGGAAGTTGTGGGGACACTGGGGTTGGGGACAACTGTAGGGTCTGGCCTTTGTAGCGACACAGAGAGCCTCCACAACTGGCACCTAGGATGACCCAGGGCCCTGTTTCTAGTATCCTCGAAGCTGGTGCCTACTTACCACTTACCCCGGGCTCTTACACATTGTGGGTGCTGTTTCCACAGGGTGATACATCCAACTTCTCTACTTCAGCATTATGCCACCCTAGTTTTCTATAGTCTTATAAGCCATTTCCTCCTGTCATGTTGCAAGGTAGGGAGAAAATGTACAAATCAAGTAGCCTAGATAAGCAGCATGGTGGATTCTGGAAGAGAACCAGGAGGTAGAAAGCAGTGGCTGGTGTGAATGGCAACCAAAAGTTCTCATGACTACACAGGCATGGGTGGGGCGAGGGGAGGTAATCCGCAATGCTGACAACTTTTCATCTGATGGGACAGAGGAGAATTCCAGCCCCAAGAGATGAGGTCTGCCAGGAGTGCTGGGAAGAGGCCTGCGAGTAGGCTGATGAGACCCAGCTCTGCCACATCCTCCATGAGATCATAACAGACATTCCACCACTCTGGCTTCCTCATCCATGGAATGTGGGAGTGGGACCGGGCTGGCTCTGGAATCAGACAAACCTAGGTTCAGGCTCTACCGCTTACTCGTTACGCAACTTTGGGCAAGCTTCTTTGTATCTCCACAAGCTCCAGTACTCTCAACCGTCAGGTGGGATGAGAGACCTCATCTCGAGAAGCTGTTGGAGAATTAAGGGAGGAGGTATGTGAATATCTACCCTCTTGCGCAGTGACAGGTCCATAAGGCTCCCGGCACAGCTGCTGCTTTCTCAGTTAATACTGGTCTCTTTTCTTAATTCTAGCTCTAAATTGCTGTGAACGTATGAATCCATGGTGCAATGCAACGAGTCGATCCTCAGTGATCTCACATGGCCACGCTACCCTCCCTAAACCTCAACTATCAAGCACAGAGGTGCCGTTCACTGAAGCAGCAAATGGACAAATCAACGTGGACAAGAAGGTGGAAATAAACAAGAGGCAGGATGGTGAAGGCAAAAGGACCCAGAACTGGGGAGCAGTGGATCTGGGGTGGATCTCTAACTCCCTCAGTCACTAGCCATGAAACACGTGACTTTGGTGCAAATTTTCTTAATGTTTCTGAGTCTCAGTTTTCTCATCTGTAATATGGGAATAATCATATATGTGTAAAAGTGCTCTGCGGATTAGAAAGTGCAATTGGAATGTTAGTGGTCAGTTGCCTGCCATGATTCCTGGCAAGCGATTTGAAAATTTGTCCAAATATACAAGTTTGAAAATGTAGTTTAAATGTTTTGAGAGCTAAACAATGACCTTAGCAGTCAAACAAAACTTCAAACTTTCCCCAAATCCTCACTTTCGAATTCGAGTGACTATCATGTGGATTGTTGAGGTATATGCCCCCCCAAACAGCTGGGCTTGTTTTCCTTCGCAATCAACTAATCCCTCCAGTGACCCACTGGCCCCCCAACTACTGGTGGCCTGATATTAACTTGAAAAACAATGTGATAAACCACTGTCTTATTTTAACAGCTAGCTAGGGCAGGGCAGGAGGAATCCCCACCCACACTTGCTCTGAACAGACATGGTGTTGCAACCGATGTGAAAACAAGATAAGGAGAAACATCTGTCAACAGACTCAGGCCTCCCCCAGAGCCGGGCTGCTTTCTGTGTATTCTGCACAGATGGGAAGCCGGAGGCCACGCAGTCACCTGCAATGCTGCTCTGCTGTGGCCGCAGTGCTGAACACGGTCTAAAGAATGCTGGGCAGCAGCTCAGAGACACATGCACCTCACTCACTTGAGCCTTTAGCTGTCTTTTAAAATATATATTTAGTGACATAATGCCTTGTAGGAATCACCATTAAGGTTCAAATCCTACCTGCTTAAAACTATTATATTTAGGATGGATAAACAAGGTCCTACTGTATAGCACAGGGAACAATATTCAATATCCTGTGATAAACCATAATGGAAAAGAATATGAAAAAGAATGTATATATATATATAAAACTTTGCTGTACAGTAGAAATTAATACAACATTGTAAATCAACTATACTTCAATAAAATAACTTTTACAAAAAATCCTATCTGCTTAGAACTGAGGAATTAAAAATCATTTGGTCATCAGACCAGGGGCCCTACGCTCAATGTGTCTGTTCAGTAACTTCCCAACAGCTCTAGAATAAGGGTAGCTCTAAATGATGTCGTTGAAAACTTCATTTTAAACCCCCTTTGTTATGGTTGGGTTGCAGGAATGGATGAAGTGATGCAAGGTGCTGCAAGGCAGTTCTTTCCTCTGTCTTACCTGATCATCAGACCTCCAGAAAGAGAGGCAATGAGGGTCCAAACAACATATCCAAGGTGTTAAAAGGATCGTAATACATAAAACATGACATGCATAAATGCTTACGAGTAGTGAAAAGAGAACATTTTTTTTAAAGGAGTAAGAAAGAAACCACAAAGTCTCTTAGAACTACTGAACCAGTGCTGGTATTAGATGCTTACCGGCATCTTTGGGTGTCGTCTCTCTCTGAATAATGGAGGGACTACCATAGGATCCCAGGAGACAGTCCCAGGAGGGGTAGCGTTATCATCATAACACAAAGTCTGGACAACTCAACACGTTTGCAGGGGGAGACCCAGGCGCATACGCTCTCCAGCCCGCTGGCCCGAGTACGGGAACTCCTATCCATCCACAGCCTCCTGTCATTTAATGCCAGAGTTTCCAGTGCCTTCCAAGCATCTATGCAACTGAATGATGACAGGTGTGGATGGAATAGAAGGACTAAATGCAAGTTTTAGATTTTAAAGCAGATTAGTTGTGAATGGCATGCCCCAAATTAAGCGCAAGCTAAGTGCCAAACTTTATGCTAGGAGCTGGAACCTCAAGACCAATATGGCACGCTTGGGAATTCTATGGTGGTCCAGTGATTAGGGCTCCAGGCTTTCACTCCTGAGGGCATGGGTCCGATCCCTGGTCGGGGAACTAAGATCCTGAAAGCCGCACATCTGTGACCAGAAAAAAAAAAAAAAAGATTTGGCACCCAGGAAACCCCCAGTCCAAACACATCTCTTAGCTGCTCTCCCTTCCCAGAACTTACAACGCCTTCCCATCAGCAACGGCAGTGCTTCCTAGGCCTTAACCCTTTCTAGATCAACTCGTTAGTTTTGCTATATCTGCACCTGTACTCTACTGGATTTAAGGATTGTTCTTTAAGGCAACTCATTTACTTTAACTCAAACACATCTTAGCGAAAATTTGATATGACATCTATAAATGGAAAACTAGTCCTACTTGCCATAAACAGAAAATATCTAATAATTAAAAAAAAAAAATACAAGGGACTTCCCTGGTGGCGCAGTGGTTAAGAATCCACCTGCCAATGTAGGGGACACGGGTTTGAGCCCTGGTCCTGGAAGATCCCACATGCCGCAGAGCAGCTAAGCCATGCACCACAACTACTAAGCCTGCACTCTACAGCCCGAGAGCCACAACTACTGAGCCCATGCACCACAACTAAGGAAGCCCGCGTGCCTGGAACCCAAGCTCTGCAACAAGAGAAGCCACCACAATAAGAAGCCCGCACATGACAACAAAGAGTAGCCCCCGCTCGCCGCAACTAGAGAAAAGCCTGCACGCAGCAATGAAGACAGAACGCACCCAAAATAAATTTAAAAAAATACAAAACAGTCTTACTAAGTTCTAGGTACATACTCTTCCCTGTAAGTGTTCTGAGCCTAAGGCCTATAGCTCTCTGTTAAAAAGAGAGATTAATAAGTACTAGAGAGGTGTTAAAGATCAACTAACTCTGAGCTGAGACCCTCCCCTATAATCAGAATTGGAAAAGGATTCATTGATCACCACGTGACTCTGCCTCTTTGGGTCACATCTGCATATCACCCAAGTCAAACACCGTGGTCCACTAAACACCATCTGTGCTCCCTAGCCCACTTCATGATTGGTCCTCTACCCAGAGCCTAGAACATTCCACAGGAATACGGGGGGAACTCAACACATATATGTTGAATGAGCTCATGGGTGCATATCTTAGCCTCATCCTTCTTTATTCCAGCCATGCCTATAGGCTTACTTCTCCTCAGTGGACCCATGCCTTCTCATAAGCCTCCACGCCCTGTGCCACCTGTATCCTTTATGGAATATTTTTCCTCCTCCCTCTAGTTTCCTCCAACTTGTCCACTCTCAGATCTTCAAGTCTTAGGTTGTGTCATCTTCCCTTCATGGTTTTCCCTCACCACTTCAGGCTGAGACTAGCCATCCTTTTCAGTATGCCCGCTACATGGGTACCCTGGTCATCGTGATTATCACATGATAATCACTAATCTGCTTGTCTTTCTCTGCCCACCAGTCTCTAAACACCTTGACGGTTGAAGGTGTGCCTCCTATCTCCGGTGTTGAATGAAAGCATCTCTGGCTATTTCCCCATATGCTCCTGTTGTACCATACAGACCCTGCCTTTCCCTCCCGAGTCTGTGTAGACTGTGTCTCTGCCTGGAATGCCTTTGACAATCTGCAAACTCCCTTCCACGTTCCTGCTCTGAGAAGCCTTTCAGGGCCCATTCCCCAAGCCAGCTGTGACAGTCCTTCCTCCCTGTTTCCACGATCCCCCCAGTATACCACTTTACTGTAGGGTTTATCCCACCTTGGTGCAATTCTTTGTTTCTACTGTGCCACGATTCCGTAGACTATGAGAGTCTCGTTTTCGCACCCCCAAGGTCTAGACAGTGTCTGGTGCATATCATTAAATATTTTCTGAAGAAAGGAATTAATGACTAACAAGAAAACAGTTTTCTATTCACCTCTCCTCTTATCAATTCCAAAGGACCTAGAGTCACCGTCAGTAAAAGCAAGAGAATATTCAATTGATTGCTAACATATAGAGTGCTTACAATCTGTCAAGTACTTTATAAGCATTCTCTCTTTTAATTATCCCACAACCTTGTGAGGGTAGGGACTTGTGCTGATGCCAGTTTGCAGGCGAGGAAATATGGGCTTCGGGAGATTAAGTCACTTGTCCAAGTAACCTTGGCAGACCCAAGAAATGGACCCAGGCCTGATAAACTCCGATGTTCTTAACTACCACTCTAGCCTGATGTGACCTTCCTCTCCCTGACCGACTGCCCTCCTTCGTGATCAGAAGCCCAATCCTGAGCAGATGGACCTGGGCCTACCGTGGGCAGCTTTGACCGTGGCCTTTGAGAGCACAATCAAGCCACCAGGCAGCCCCTGCCCAAAGCACAAGGCCCCCATAGAACGGCCACCTGGCCTCTCGCTTGAGCTGTGGGACTGGCCAAAATCACCAGTTCCTCACTTACCCAAGGCAGCCCTTCACTGATTCCAGAAGTGTCTCCTTCATTTGCAAAATAATCAACAGTTTGACATCTAGGGATTTTCTTGCCAGTGGTGGGTGGCTACTACAATAACAGAGGATGCACTGGTGTCTTTGAAAGCTCAATGAAAACACTTCTTAAATAAAGATTTTAAATTCTAAATTGACTGAGGAGCGAGGTGAGAATCCAGCTACACCCCAGGGAGGGAAAGCATCCTGGTGCAGTTTTCCTAACTTCATCCTCTGCACCAGAGATGACACCGCGGCTGCTCTTTCTTCACTCAAAGTTCTGTGCTGAAAGCATCTGAGGTAACAAAGGCCAGTTTCCTCGAATTTGCACCCAAGGAAGTGAGACGAAATGCTGCTTGGCTGCAGTAGTTTTGGTCCAGAAAAGAGCAACTTTCTCCTACAGAAAGCAGCTTCAAATATTTGTATTAAAGTTAGGAGGGGAGAGAAGAAATAAGAGCCACCTTATAAAAGTTCCTTCCTGCTTCTTGATGATGTTAACAGAATTCTCTGCAGGAAAGGTTCAGCACAGGCCTAGGGCAGAACACACAGCCATGCGGTTTCCTTTTTCCAGTGATGAACCCCTCAGGAGAAACACTCCATTTTGGAAAGAAAGGACAACAAGTTAACTGTGGCCTCGAATCCTGGGTTTCTTTTCATTTGTTGGAAATAAGCTTGGTCCAGGGAGGAAAATCCTGGAAGGGGGAGGGATCCGGAAGACCTGGGATCTGGTTCTGGCTTTGCCACTTGAAAGAATCATTTAAATGCTCTAGGCCTCAGCTTTTCATAAAAGTCTGGGGATCAGCCCCAGCTGTGACTAAGTTTCCTTTCAGCTCTGAAATTCTATGATATTTGGTAACGTATTATACAGAGCAAGATGACACATCTGACACATCTTAGGGCGTCACGTCCTACGGCAAATCCTCTTCCCGTAGCAGCGATGATTACATGGTGCCTACCCTCGGCCACTGTGTCTTACAAATTAAGGCACAAAAATGCGAAATAGTGGGCAAGGATGAGTTTCAGAGGGAGGAACAAATTTACTTGGCTCTCATTGGCTCTTGTGAGCATGTATTTAAATTTGAGTGGCTTTGGGGTCACTCAATATGTCTGCACATTAGAAGACCAGGTCTTGGCCAGGGATGCGCAGGACAGAGGCAGTCTGGGGACAGCAGGACCCCAATCTGTGGGTCGGTGGCTGCCTTACCTGATCAGCTTCTGCGCTGTCTGAGCTGACACGCCACAGTGGCTTCTTGTACCACCTTCTTTCCACTGACCTCCAGATAGGCTGACACAGTTAAACCACACAGGCCTCAAAAACCCTGAGAATGTCATTCTAGTTTTTGGCAGTTAACTTAAGAAAATAATCAGACGTGAAGTAAGCTAATAATAAGGTGCTGTTTACGGAGAGCTCGCTGTGTGCCGGGCGATGTGCTAAGTACTTTATATATACTATTCTATATAATCCTCACGGCAGGGCTTTTAAGTGGGTACTATTATCCCCATTTTACAAAACATAAAACCAAGGCTTTTAATCTCGCTCTGCTATTCAGGACACAGACATTTTTGTGTAAGAATGTTCATCGCAACAAAATGACCCAGATTTCCAAAAATAGGGAATCGATTAAATGGTATATTCATCTAATGGCATTCTAGAAATGCATGAGATACTATGTGAGAATAATTAATGACATAAGAAAATGTTTGCAGCAGATGACTAAGTAATAATCCCAACTTTGTTTAATTTACATATAACTATCTATGCTATGGTATTTGTTCCTACTTGTTTCTTCTGTATTTTCCAAAGTTTACATAGTAAGCATATATCACTTTTTAAACTGTGGGGCTATTTAAAGGCCCATCACAAATAATCAAAAGCCCATCCCCACCCACGTTGGTGTCTGGATTCTAGAGAAGCACCCTAACATTCAGTTTCTACACAGCAGACATCTCCCCAGTCAGAAGCAAGCGGTCCCCTCAGCTGCTCCCCTTATTCCTCAGGCACGCCGTGCATGAATGTGGGATTGAGTAGAATTTCAAGGCAGATGAACAGTTCTTTCTTTAAGATTGTGGCTCCTGTGATGCCATTTGGCCCAGGTCACTATGCCCTAAAGAAGTCAGGCAGTGAACCCAAAATGAAATGACCAACTAAAACAAAAGAGAATGCATGAACACTCTCCACTCAATTACTATTATTGTTGTTATCATTATTTCTAGCAGTAGTAGTTATTTAAATGAGGCATTTGTGTCAGGATAGGGAGAAGAGCTACTACAGAGTTGGCTTCATGACTTGGAAAATTCTCTCAGCTTGGAGACCTGGGAGTGCCCGGAAGATGGCCGTGGAGAAGTGGCAAGACTCTGAGGGGTGGGAGAAAGAACGTGGGCTCTGGCTTCAGGGAGGCTCGGGTTAGAATCCTGATCCCAGGGTATTCCCTGGCAGTCCAGTAGTCAGGACTCTGTGCTTTCGCTGCAGGGAGCTCAGGTTTGATCCCTGGTCAGGGAATTAAAAGCCCACAAGCCACGCAGCATGGCCAAAAAAAAAAAAAAAAAAGAATCCTGATCCCATTTACTAACTGAGTGACACTGGCCAAATCCTTAACTTTCTCATCTGTAAAATGGGTGCGAAGGGACTCTTGAAAGCATAGTAGGAAACATGCAGAAGGTGTTTAATATCTTTCTCCCAGCCCCTCCTCGCCCATCCTCTCTCCAGCACAACACACCTGTTCTCCATCATCCTCAAGTTCCAAAATCTACCCCCTGCGGGAGTGGAGCAAAAATCTCCCTTGGAAAACCAGTGTTGTGAAGGACCATCTCAAATGGAAGGTTTGAATCAAAGTGCCAAGCCATTTAATCAGTCCTCGTGGGCACCTGAAATTCAGGCAGGATCCCAAACAGATGGTCAACTGCCATGCTACGCACACCTGGAGATGCCACGACCTTGTCGTATTTATTAGACGCTCCTCAGGCAACAAAGGTGATGGTATCACAACCACCTACCATTTGTGCGGCTTGGGATAAACTCGCAATTGCACCTCGCCTCAGTGGAGGTATAAAAAATTGGAAAGAGCTTCATTTTACTTAAGGGAAAATAGCTCACTCATATAGCTTGGTCAGCACACGGGAAGAGGAGGTGGGGGAAGAAGGGTCTTAAGGGAAAGGAGGAAGCCAGTGCCTGGACTAGTTATTCCAATGACGCATTTGTGGCAGGAAAGGGAGAGGACACAGAATATTCTAGTCTCTACTCTCCCCTCAATATCCACTAACCCCAGCTCTATTCGTGTGCCCGGATGGCCTTTCCTCCAAGGCCACGGGCTCTTTCCCCATACATCAGGGCCAAGCCTTGCTCACCCTGCATACATCCAGCCTCGAAATGTTTTGTCATTGTTTTCTGAACATTTAAGACCACCTTAGCACCATTTCAACCTCTGTTGCACGTCGCCCACTGCAGTCACGGTGCCCCTGCGTTCCCGAGAGGGAACCAGTGTTCCTGGCTCCAAGCCCTGAAGTCAGGCAGGGCACCGTGCATCCTCAGAGTGGACACGTGTCTTGCTGCTTCTACCCTAGGTCACGTGTCGGCCGGTTTTCTTACCGACTCTTCCTTCGTGGGCATTTAGTGTCTCTAATTTGACTTGACTCAGCTCGTTAGAGAGAAAGTCTGCTTCTCTGGGATTCCCCTTAGGGTTTGTCTGGCTGGCTTTCCACTGGGCACGTAAACAGCCCCCAATATTGTGTGTCTCCTAAGGACCCCAGCCACATCAGGTTGAAGCTGGGGTGAGACTACCCCAGAGGTCTTGCCAAATGGCCTGGGATGAACCCTTCTCCTTGTTGGTTTTGTTTTCCATGAGCAGAGACAAGAGAGGGGCCTGGTGGCCTGCAGTGGGTTGCACCAGGGAGCGCTGGTTTAAGGCCCAGGGAGGCCCGGGGTCAGTGCCTCCTTGCTCCACCCTGGGACCCTGTACAACTCACTCAGCTCTCGGAGCCCCAGCTTCCTCATCGAGAAACGGTGGTAACAGTATCTGTTCTGCCTTCACCTTAACAGGGTTGCAGTGAAGCTCAAGGAAGAGAATACAAACAGAAATGCTTTACAAACTGTAGCGCGCTGTAAGGATGAGAGGTTCCATCGTTAACACAGGGATGCATCTGGTCATAAGACATTACATGTTAATAAGCCCGTTCCTGCATATAACCTGGACCGCTCACGGGAGGAAACGTTCAGAGGGAAACACTACCCCAAATAAGAAGAATAGGGGGGCTTCCCTGGTGGCGCAGTGGTTGAGAGTCCGCCTGCCGATGCAGGGGGCGCGGGTTCGTGCCCCGGTCCGGCAAGATCCCACATGCCGCGGAGCGGCTGGGCCCGTGAGCCATGGCCGCTGAGCCTGCGCGTCCGGAGCCTGTGCTCCGCGACGGGAGAGGCCACAACAGTGAGAGGCCCGCGTACCGCAAAAAAAAAAAGAAGAAGAAGAAGAAGAATAGGGAGTGGACAAAGATGAATACACTAAGTAATTCTCGAATATTTCTGGAGCACATGCCCTGGCAAACTCTTGTAGACAGTAGGATCAGGGTGATGATGGAGACAGTCAAGGTCCTTGCTCTCAGTCCCAGTCAGCAGAGAATAAGCAAACAAGCAAAAAACGAGGTCAGTTGTCCTGCCTCTGTGGGCACAAGTGGGCTCTCACCTTCCCCATTTTCCCGTTCTGAGACTGCAGGAAGGTTGGCTGCAAACTCAGTGTTAATCCAAGGAGAACACCCAGAATTGGTGAAAGAAAAAAGTTACCTTCCCCAACAGGATAAGATACACAATTTCAGACACATGAAGATGTGTTGGTTCTTTATATTGTTGGTAAAGTGACAGCACAATGAAATGCTGATGAGCCAGAGATGTTAAAACATGAGAGATCTGGACAAGCGATTTTCCAGGTATAGGAGGGTTTCTAGCATCAGCTGGGAATCCTTGTTGAAATCTTAAAAAAGGAGAATCAGCCTGTATCACTTTGCGTTCCTCTCCATTTTTCCAAATGCAGAATATTGAACCAAATAATTTTCAGTTTTAAAACTGTTCATACCTCATCGTTCATAATATACCACTTCCTCCAAGAAGCCTCTCATCACCCAGCAAAATTAATACCCCCTTCTCTGCAGCTCTATCGTCTGTGAGTAACTCCACAAAGCACTTTCACAACATACCATCACCCTGAATTATCGGTTTGTCCCTCACTAGAGGAAGAGCATCCCCAGCCGGGGCTGCACTTTATTTGATTGTGAATCCCTGACACCTCATTATCACGGAGGACACACGGCAGGTACTTGATACATGCTCACTCACGAGGTCACTTCTCACTGGCCCACTGTGTATCTACAGCCAATGTACGTGAACGTGAACACAGTCGCTAGGACACACTCTGCAAGTTGGTTTAACAAGACAAACGTCCCATCTTCACTTGGTCTTCAGTGATTCTCCCACAAGGACTTGTGCTTTATCTGGTGTCTCACCAAGAGTTCCTGGTCAGGTGAGGTTTTGATCCAAATAAAATCTACATTAAAGGGACTTCCCTGGTGGCGCGGTGTTTAAGAATCTGCCTGCCAATGCAGAGGACACGGGTTCAAGCCCTGGTCCGGGAAGATCCCACACGCTGCGGAGCAACTAAGCCCGTGTGCCACAACTACTGAAGCCAGAGCGCCTAGAGCCTGTGCTCTGCAACAAGAGAAGCCACCGCAATGAGAAGCCCGCGCACTGCAACGAAGAACAGCCCATGCTTGCTGCAACTAGAGAAAGCCCATGTGCAGCAACAAAGACTCAATGTAACCAAAAATAAATAAATTAATTTTTTTAAAAAAATCTACGTTAAAAATGGATAGTTTCCTCTTTTTTTTTTTTTTTTTGCAGTACGCGGGCCTCTCACTGTTGTGGCCTCTCCCGTTGAAGAGCACAGGCTCTGGACGCGCAGGCTCAGCGGCCATGGCTCACGGGCCCAGCCGCTCCGCGGCATGTGGGATCTTCCCGGACCGGGGCACGAACCTGCATCCCCTGCATCGGCAGGCGGACTCTCACCCACTGCGCTGATAGTTTCCTCTTGATCTAACTATCAATTTATAAGAACTATCAGAAAAAGATGTCCCATGACATCCTGGGGCTACCTATAGCATGATCCAGACTACGGGAAACTACAGACACACAACCTAGTTTCATTGACCAAAAAACTACAAATAAAAATAAGAGAAGGGCGGGAAGGGAGGGTAGCCACACGAAGAGGCATATCTGTCAATTCATGTAGGAACCTTATCTGAATCCTGGTTCACACAAAAAAATACTTTTAAAAAACATTATAAGGATAAAAAAATAATAATAATAAAAAATTATAAGGAAATAGAGGATATGTGATCACTGACTGGATATTTGATATTACATAATTATTTGTTTTTTAGGTGTGATCATGATCCTGCAGTTACATTTTAAGGAGAGTTGTAATCTCTTAGTGGCATATATGAAAATATTTACAGATGAAATGATACGTCTAGGATTTAATTCAAAACAATCTGGAGGAGGGTGGAGAAATGTGTGGTATAGATGAAAAAAAATCAGGCAGGAATGGCTAGATACATTGTTTCATTAATACCACTCTTGCTACCTTTAGGTAAGTTTGAAAATTACTATTAAATCAGTACTTTATTAAATTTTCGATCTGGTGAATTCTATAGAGCAGGATTCTCCATGATGGTGCTGTGCTGGGTACTGGCCCCTCTTGGCGGGGCAGGGCAGGCTGCAGACAGCCCAGGACTGGGTTACTCCTCTTGCCCTGCAGAGAGAGCAGATCCCCGGGTCCTGACTCCTGTCTTCCTCAGAGAAGCTACTGGTTAGAGAGAAATGTGTATCTCAGGCTCTGGGAACCCAAAGAAAGGAAAAGAAGTATTTCTCCACTTCTCCTATGAAAAAATAAAAGCCCAGGAAAGGCAGACTGGAGAGAATTTGGGATTTGGAGTCAGAAGTTTTGGATTCCCTCCTTGCCACCCATCTAGGACCAGTGAACTTCTCAGTGCTTCAATGTCCTCATCTCTAAAATGGGAATATGACTACCCTCCATGTCAAAGAACTGGGCTGAGGATTAGAGGAGATCTCGCCTGGGAAGATGAGAGGTAGGGTGGCGCGGTGGGTCAGAGACTTGGGTCTGAACGGTGGCTCCATTGTACCAGCCACACGGTCAAGTTCTAAATAAGTGAAAACTATTAAAATTAATTATTTAAGAAAAAGCAATTTGTTCAAGGCCTCCAAGTGAGTCAGCAGGGCACTACTCAGCAGGAGAATTTACGCTCAGCCGTCCTCCCCACTCACCCTCTGAGCTTCCCTTGTGGCTGTATCTGGGCGGCTGATTCACCACCTGTCACTTTTTGGACAGAGCAGGGAGGATGGAGAGGAGGAGCTGGGGAATCGTGTTCTGACAGCTGGGCCACCCCAGCGGGGGCAGTGATGAATCAGTCTTGCCGCTGCCATGCTCAGTACACGAGGTTTCCTGAGCCGAGGCCAGGCATCCAAGATGCTCTGACCAAGCCTTTTTGTGTGATGGCCATAGATGGCCATCCTTTGTGCCTTCTCCCCTGTAACTTCACAGGCTTCTCCCAGCCTCCGAGTAGAAACACATTTTTGCCAGCCCTGCCGGGATCAAGCTAACAAGAGGGACGTGTATGCGTGTGCACGTGCGTATATGCATGTATAAGAGTATGCATATGAACCCACGCCTGTTACCTCAGTGGGGCAGTGCGCCGTCTCAGTGCCATAGTGGAAGAACAGGGAACAGGACACCCAAACGACGATGGCCAGACCCCACTTGCCCAGGCTCTGCTTTATTTAGAGGTGAGCTCAGCTGTGATCTCAGAGGACCTCCCTGCGGTGTGATTTCCAGGTGGAGTATTCAGTCTGGCTGATCGCAGACCTATATTCTGAATCTCATCGTCGTCTTTCTGTGTCCAAAGACAAAGCACTAGAGGTACAAGGAGGCAAAAACGCCATTTCCTTTGTGAGTGACTGTTTCTGTTTGACTAAGGAAACAAGAAAAAGGACCACAGATAGGGATATGTATTTATGGAGAATGTGGAATTTATTGGTAGATTTTTTTTTTTTCTTCTCATTTACAGTGTCTTGGATTTTGCTCTAAGAATCCCTTAGGCTTCCTCCAGTTTAGGATAAGAAAACAAGTGGAGCACTGGATTCGTTCTATTATGCTTTTAAACAACTATTATAATGAATGACATTAATTACTAGGAACAGGCGAGATTTAAATAAAAACAAATAAGGGGACTTCCCCGGTGGTCCAGTGGTAAAGAATCTGCCTTCCAATGCAGGGGACATAGGTTCAATCCCCGGTGGAGGAACTAAGATCCCACATGCCTTGCCTGAACGCCACAACTACTGACCTTGCACGCCTCAACAAGAGAGCCTGCGTGCCACTAACTACAGAGCCCACGCGCCCTGGAGCCCATGCGCCACAACTAGAGAGAGAAAACCTGTATGCTGCACCTAGAGAAAAGCCCGAGCGGAGCGCCGCAATGAAGAGCCCACACACCGCAACGAAAAAGACCTCACATGCCTCAACGAAGAGCCCATGTGCTGCAACTAAGACCCGATGCAGCCAAAAATAAAAAAGAAAATTTAAAATAAAAAAAATTTATAAAATAAAATCATACTTACATAAATAAATAAAAACAAATACGTACACATGAAATGATGTCTAGGCAAACTTCATTTGCTATCAAGCAGCACCTAATCTAACTTTAATTTTTCTAAATAAAAAAAGAGCTGTGATATCTTATTTCAGGTGTTGAAAAGTCTAGGGTTTTGCTCTGCATAATACATTTTCCCAGCACAAGCCGCTCAAGAGTATTTGGCTTTGTGGAAGTAGCTTTGACATTAAAAAGCCCTTAACTAATTGTAACTTATCAGAAAGAAAGAGTCAATTTGCCTTTTAGGCATTCCTTATTCTGCTGCAGTTGTGGAGAAAAAACAGGGCTCTAGTTCTTTCAGATTGCTTATACATGGAACAGGGGATGAGTGTTTTCGTGGAAATAAGCAAGCCTGTGTTTGAGTCCTAACCAGTCCTAACCAGCTGTGTTTCTTTGAGCAGGTCAGTGTCTCTCTCTGGGCCTCCATTTCTTCATCTGAAAAATAAAGGTTTGGCTTGGATGTCCTTCCCAGCTTATTGGATTTTCACAATAAAGCATAAAGATCAGGAGGTATTACTTGAAGGCAGAGGATCAGAATCCTATAGATCAAGGGTCAGCAAACTACAGCCCATGGTCAAATCCAGCCTGCTTGCCTGCTTTTATACAACCTGCCAGCTAAGAATGGTATTTACATTTTTAAATGGATGAAAAAAAATCAAAAGAAGAAGAATATTTTGTGACAGGTGAAAATGACGTGAAATTCAAATTTCAGTGCCCATAAATAAACTTTTGTCAGAACACAGCCACCTCATTTGTTTACATATTGTCTGTCTGCTTTTGCACTACAAAGGCAAGGCTAAATAGTTGTCACAGAGACGGTCTGGCTGGCAAAGGCTAAAATATTTACTCTCTTTACAAAGTTTGCTGACCCTTACTATATAGATCAGTAAGGCTCCAACTTTAAGGTACATCCCGATCACCTAGGGATTTTATTAACAGTAGATTCTGATTTAGTGGGTTTGGGGTGGAGCTCAGATTCTGCATTTCTAACTAGCTCCTGGGTGGTGCAGAAGCCACTGGTCTGGGGACCACATTTTGTATGACGAGGCTGGGCTCTATTAGACAAACCTGGTTATGCCGTGTACTTGCTCAACATCCTTTGGTGCCGTTCCAGAGCCTTCATGTTAACTCAGACCCTTACTACAGTGTGATTCTTGCCCATGTGTCCAGCTTCACTGGCCACAGTGCATCTCACACACATACCCGGAAATGCACACCACGTGTGCACACCCATGCCCTCCACTCCCTGATGCTCACCATTCTCATCCACACACCTGTGCACACACTGATCTCTTTGCCTCTAACATCCTCTCCTCTCCCCATCCCTCCACCCTCAACATGTCCAATTGTCCTTCTTGCCCTTTGGCTGAGTGGCACCTCCTTGAAAGGCGCCTTCCCAGATTCGCTGAGGCTAAGTGGTCCTTTGGTGCGGTCCCTATTTATACGTCACACTCCTCTTTGCAGCCTGAATCACATGGCGTATGTCACTGACGTCCTTAAAGCAGAAGTCGTCTTGTTTATTCCTAGATGCCCATTGACCAAGCACAGTTCTCAGTATAGGGCAGGGGTATCATGCACAGTATTTGAAATCGGACAAATGAATTGCCCAGGATCACCCAGGAAATCAAGTGAAAAACTGGGACGGGAGCCCAGACCTTCAGAATCCTGGTGTGTGTCTTCTTTTCCCTGACCTGCACCTCAGAAATGAATGGGGGAATTAGTTCCATGGCATTTCAAACAGAGGGAAATTCAGCCTGTCCTCTGAGACACTTGCAGGGTTTGGGAATAGCAGCCCCTTCCCATGGCTGCCACTTTGTGGAGAACAGAGAACTTCTGAGCCCAGGGAGCAGCTCCCGAAGACACAGCTTTTGGCCCCTGTACGGCAGGTCCCCACAGCAGTGCTGGCAGACTGGGCACCCACAGCAGTGAGTCAGTCATCCTGGGACTGTCTCATACAAAGCACTGAGAAGTGGTGAGTGAAAAGGCCTGGGAAAGAGATGCAGCCGCCACCACCTTCTGTCTCTCAGGCTGCGGCCATTTCCCTTCTCATTTCTTATGGCTTCTATCTCCTTATCAAGGCCACCTGGACCCGGAGGATGATAGGTCAGACAGTCAGATGTAGGCTGAGTGCAGCCACCAGGGAAAGAGGGGTAGCAAGCGCGATCCCCTGTCAGCCCAGCTGGGGCAGGATGGAGGGGACAGTGTGTACAGGGAGCCATAAACTACCCTGAAATGTGCCCCTACCTGCTCTATATGGCACCTTCCCCACCCCTCCTCCTAAAATCCCTATCATTAAATTCACAGGTATTCTCTCCAGAAGGTCACTGACAGTTGCAATGGACTGGATTGAATCACGGTCCCCACCCCGGTCCCCACCCCGGTCCCCACCCCGACCCTGCAAATTCATATGTTGAATCCCTAGCCTCCAGGGTGATGGTATTTGGAGGTAGGGCCTTTGGGAGGGAATTAGGGTCAGATAAGGTCATGAGGTGGAGCACAGATCTGATAGGATTAGTGTCCTTATAAGAAGAGATAACCAGACCTACTAGCCTTATAAGAAGAGATAACCAGACCTACTAGAGAACGGACTTGAGGATATGGGAAGGGGGAAGGGTAAGCCGTGACAAAGCGAGAGAGAGGCATGGGAAGCAGCCGCATAGCACAGGGAGATCAGCTCGGTGCTTTGTGACAGCCTGGAGGGGTGGGATAGGGAGGGTGGGAGGGAGGGAGACGCAAGAGGGAAGAGATATGGGAACATATGTATATGTATAACTGATATAAAAAAAAAAAAAGAAGAGATAACCAGAAAGCTCACTCTATCTCTCTCCCCACAAGCACCCCACCCAGCAAAGGCCACGTGAAGACACAGGGAGAAGGTGGCCCTCTGCAAGCCAGGAAGAAGGACCTCACCAGAACCCTAAACCTGTTAGACCTTGATCTTGGAATTCTAGCCTCCAAACTGTTAGAAAATAACTGTGTGTAGTTTAAGGCCCCCAGTCTGTGGTACTTTCTCTTTTTTTTTAAATAATTAATTTTTATTGGAGTATAGTTGATTTACAGTGTTGTGTTAGTTTCTGTGCAGCAAAGTGAATCAGTTATACATATACATATATCCACTCTTTTTAGATTCTTTTCCCATATAGGTCATTACAAGAGTATTGAGTAGAGTTCCCTGTGCTACACAGTAGGTTCTTATGAGTTATCTATTTTATACATAGTAGTGTGTATATGTCAGTCCAAGTCTCTCAATTTATCCCTCCCCCTGTGGTACTTTCTCTTTTTTTTTTAATAACTGAAGTCTTTTTTTTTTTTTGGCTGCATCGGGTCTTCGTTGCTGTGCGCGGAATTTCTCTTGTTGCGGTGAGCAGGGGCTACTCTTTGTTGAGGTGCGCGGGCTTCTCATTGCAATGGCTTCTCTTGTTGCGGAGCATGGGCTCTAGATGCTCAGGTTTCATTAGTTGTGGCACGTGGGCTCAGTAGTTGTGACTCGTGGGCTCTAAAGTGCAGGCTCAGCAGTTGCGGCACACGGGCTTAGTTGCTCCGCAGCATGTGGGATCTTCCCGGACCAGGGCTCAAACCCATGTCCCCTGCACTGGCAGGTGGATTCTTAACCACTGCGCCACCAGGGAAGCCCCTGTGGTACTTTCTTAAGGCAGCCTGAGCAGACTAAGACAGCAGCCTTCTTTCACGGGTAAACGGATCAATTTCAGTTTCCTCCAAGGAACCTTTATTAAGCTCAGGAAGGCAGGGACAAGTCCAGTTTTGTTTGCCATTGTTTCCCTAGCACCCAGCACAGGGCACATGAATAATGAATGTTAATAAAGAAGTGAAAGAATGAACTGAGCGCCTGCTATGTACTAGGCACAATGCAAAGTGCTAGGGAAATAGGAAAACCAGGCCACTATCACCCCAAGGAGACATGGTCTAGTCTGGGAGGCTGATGTAAACTAAACATGATGATGTGATAGGAAAAGTGCTCCAACAGAGGTGTGGGTTGGGGCACATCTAATGTGCTGGGGCAGCATACACACACACACGCGCGCGCGCGCACGCACACATATCCTGCTTTGAGATGGGAGTAGAGAGGAGGGTGGAGGAATGAGAAACAGGTAATACAATCTGAGAAAGTTTTTCAAAGGAGAGTATATTTGTAAAAAATGTACACCATTGCACCTAAGAGAAAAATGTACCCAGGAAGAAGACGTGTGTTGATTTGTCGATTCCTTAACGAATCTGAGCAAGACGCCCGCAGTGTTGAAAATGCAGGAACTTGAGTGGTCAAGGGGGCAGCGGGAGAGAAGAGGCTAGAAAGACAGGCAGCAACAAATAGGCCATTATCACCTCCTGATTGACAGTGATATCCCGAAACACACTAATGCGAAAGAAACAGAAGTCATTTCAATGGCGGAGGAATGCTGGACTGCTGGTATCTCGAAACTTCAAAACGAAATCTTCAAAGGGCTGTTAGGTGAGGTAGAAAAGCGTAAGGCTCTGAAGCCAGACTAATTCCGGGATGTTGCTGCAGTCACTTACAAGTTGGATAAATTTTTAAATTGATCTGTCTCACTTTTCTCATTTGTAAAATGGAAATACTACCTGCAAATCCCCTCAGGATTAAGAAAAGAGCCAAACAACACATAGCAGATCCACAACAAATGTAAGATCTCACCAGCTGTCTGTCTCTATCTAATTAAGAAGCTCCAAACACCCTGCAGTACAAGATGATCCTTTGAGAACTTGGAGGAAGCATGGCTGCAGCACGATGTACCTCTTTGTTTGGTGATTATCTGCTGCTTCCGTGTCTCCCCCCTTCCTAAACTCAGGGATTCAGAAGGTCAGGAATGCATCCTGTGTCTCTGGGGCTCATGGATCTACACGGTGCGTGGCTTATCAGAGGGCCTTGAGACGTCAGAGAACTAAATTGCACAGATGGGCAAAGCGGACGCAGACCATCTTCACCAAAGTCACAAGACAGATGGACAGTGGAGTTCGTTCTAGCACTCTGACCTCGCAGTCCATTGATTTCTTGAGACCACATGGTGTCAGACCAAACAGAACAAAGGCTCTGATCTCATCCAGTGGCGTATGCATTCCTTTCCAAATCCCCACCACATGGGAACTGCCACCCAGCACGGAGCACCCCATGTCACCATCCTCCCTCTCGGGAGCGGCATCCACACGTTCGCATGGAGAAGCAGACACAACACTCGAAACAGCTCTTAAAACACTTTCCTGCTATGTGGTCTATAAACACAGGAAACGGCAGCTGGCTGGATTGCCGGGAACATTTATTTGCCAGTCAGGGTGCTAGAGCTCTGTGTGTGAGTTAAAAGCTGTGATCCAGGAATGAAAATAAACCAGGAAAGCAGAAACTGAGGTGACCTGACTGTAGCTCTAATGAAAAGGCCCTTGGAGTAGGAGAAACTAGGGTTGGCAACCCAGCTCTGCCGCTTAAATGCATGTTAAATAACTTTCTGAGCTCCCATTTGCTCATCTGTCAGTGGGTCTGTTAATAATACTGCATAGGTTTTCAGTAAAGAGTGATTTAGCGTTTGTAAGGAGCTGAGGCTAGTGAATGGCCCATAAAATAGGATTAAAAACGGTATCTACCACCATGCTCCCTGGTATTTATCCAAAGCAGTTGAAAACTTACGCCCTCACAGAAACCTGCACACAGATTTTTACAGCAGCGTTAGTCATAATTGCCCAACGCTGGAAGCAACCAAGATGTCCTTCGTTAGGTGAATGGATAAATAAACTGTGGTACATCCAGACAATGGAATATTATTCAGTGCTAAAGAGAATTGAGCTATCAAGCCATGAAGACGTGGAGGAACCTTAAATACATATTACTAAGTAAAAGAAGCCATCTGAAAAGGCTATGATTCATAGCCTTATCATACACTCATACGGAATGATTCCAACCAGATGACATTTGGGAAAAGGCAAAACTATGGAGACGGTAAAAATGAGTGGTTTCCAGGGGTTGCTGAGGAGGGAGGGCTGCGTAGGCAGCAGGTGGAGCACAGAGGATTTTCAGGGCAGTGAAAATACTCCGTAGGATACTACAACGATGGATGCCTGTCATTACACATTTCTCCAAACCCATAAAATGTTCAACACCAAGCGTGAACCCTAAGGTAAACTATAGGCTTCGGGCAATTATGATGCGTCAGTGTAGGTGCATCAGTTTTAACAAATGTCCCACTCCAGTGAGTGATGCTGATCACGGCAGAGGCTGTGCATTGTGGGGGGCAGGGGGTATATGAGAACATTCCTCTCAATTTTACTACGAACCTAAAACTGCTCTAAACAAATGAAGCCTTTTAAGAAAATGGTATTTACCTCTAATACCTGTGAGGACCTAATATAAATTCACTTGACAACATCCAGATCTTTGGAAGAACTAAGGACCCCCAAGTAGAGCTATCCCCTCGCTCCTGTGTGATTCCAAAGCACCATTTACATCTCTCTATTTCTGGGCATGTGGCCCTTGGATTCCATATCCTTCCCTGCAGAGCTCAGATCCTAGGTGGGCCCAGCCTCACCCCACCCCAGGGACTTCAGATAAGTTCTTGACTCCAACCTAGAAATACTTAAGTCCTTCTGAGGAGACTGATAAGGAAGCTTGTTCACAATCAACCACAACCAGAGAGAGAAGACACTGCCTCGGAAGGCGGGGCATCCTGGGCTCAGGTCCCTGGTTTCCCTGTTTTCCTGGTGAACTTCAATCAGCTCCCGCAGCCACACTAAGCACCCAGTGAAGTCCCTAAAATAAGCATCCTCTTTTCACATGACAGCCCTCCGGATATCAGAGGAGAGATACCTCCCCTCCTTTGCTATCTTATCACGTTATATCAAAGTCATCTGCTTGAGTCAGACTTCCCCAAGAGCTTGGGAGCTCCTTGTGGCCAGGGCTGGGTCATACTCAACTTTGTAGCCCCAGCACTCAGCACAAGTCCTGGGTGCCCAGCACAAAGGCATTGCTCAGTGAATTTTCGTTGAATTAATAGAACCTGCTTTCTGCCCTGCCTCAGCATCTTCCTTATCCCTTCAAGTCTTCTTCAGACTAAGCACATTTAGCCCCACACTACCTGTTTCCCAGGCCAACTCAGAAAAGCAGTGGCAACAATTACATATAGAACGGAAGAACAACAAGGTCCTACTGTATAGATACAGCACAGGGAACTATACTCAATATCCTGGGATGAACCGTAATGGAAGAGAATATAGAAAAGAATGTATATATGTGTATAACTGAATCACTCTGCTATACAGCAGAAATTAACACAACCTGGTAAATCAACTGTACTTCAAAAAAAATAAATTAAAAAAAAAACGAGAAAAAAGAAAAGCCATGGCTAGTTCCTTAGCCTGCAGTAGAGGGAAAGAAGAAATAAATAAGGAATTAACTGAGATTTCTCCCCTTAGCCTCCACATCTTTCTGAGCCCGCTGCCTAGCAAATAGCAACCTTCTTTCTTTACTCAACATCCCCCAAGAGTCATTCTGTTCAAAAGCCTTCATGGATTACACACGATACAGGCCATCTTGCTAAAGTGGCTTGACTGGTGCCCAGCCGCTCTTCCTCTGTCCCATGTCCCCACTCGAGCGGCCAGCAGGGCGCGTAGCTGCAGCCCTAATGAGACAACCACACCTGCCGCCTTTCTGCCAAGGCTTGATGGATGAAGTGACATCCAGAGATCTACGGCACCCAAAGCAGCCAGACAGCAAAGGGGTACAGCTGTCTGTTCAGCCATCTGGTTGGGAGCCTGGGATCTCACATTTAGAGGGAGATAAGAACTTCAAACTCTCCCCTCAATCCTGACACACAGCGTTGCCACAGGTCTGCGTGAGGTCTGAGGTTCCTCCGAGGCTCCTCGTGACGGATCAGTTGATTTTCCAGGCCTACCTACAAGCTGACTCCCACGGGGCCCCCTGCCATCCTCCCCACGCTGCTGGTAGGGGAGGGAAGCCCCTCCCCAGAGCCTTACCCAATGGAATGAACCTAGACACAGGTCGTAAAGATGTTCGGAGTGAACTTCCCCTTGGGACTTCCCTGGTGGTGCAGTGGTTAGGAATCCGCCTGCCATTGCAGGGGACACAAGTTCGAGCCCTGGTCTGGGAAGATCCCCCATGCCACGTAGCAACTAAGCCCGTGTGCCACAACTACAGAGCCTGCGCTCTAGAGCCCGTGAGCCACAACTACTGAGCCTACGTGCCACAACTACTGAAGCCCACCTGCCTAGAGCTCATACTCCGCAACAAGAGAAGCCACTGCAACGAGAAGCCCGTGCACCACAACAAAGAGTAGCCCCCGCTCACCGCAACTAGAGAAAGCCCGTGCGCAGCAACAAAGACCCAATGCAGCCTAAAATAAATAAATTAAAATTAATTAATTAAAAAAAAGATTTAGACCACCTTATTGACTTATACCTGGAGTCTCCTCGTGTGCCACACACAACAGTGTGACTCCAGAGCTGCTGATCTTAACCACCGTAGCTACCATTTACTGTGCACTCTTTTCTATGTATTATCTCATTTAATCATTATAACAATCCCTTGAGGCAGATCTCATTATCCTCATTTAACAGATGAGAAAACTGAGGCTTAGAAGGGTTCAGTAACTTGCTCCAAGTGCGGTAGGAATTTGAACACATGTTGCTTTGACCACTGTGCACTCTACCCGAGGAGCCCTCATCGGGGCCACAGGAATAGGAGCTTCCTGCTTCTACTGTGGAGGCTCGATCTGCAGCAGCCGGTGGAGGCTGGGGGAGGTGGTCGGCAGGGAGTCTACTAACTCCTGGGAACAATCCTGTCTTCTCATAGTGTGGAGCCGAGATGAGTACTATGTACACACACACACACACACACACACACACACACACACACACACACGCTTTCAGAAAGGACGATAACATCATTGCAACTCCAGATCACACTTCTACACAGCCAACCACATTGCTGTTACTTGGGGCCCAATAACAGACCAAACCAACGGGCAAGGCGGGCGGCCCTTGTGACCCCAGTTCTGTGTAATCTAGGGACATCACATTGTTTCCTTGGACCTCAAGTTTCCTTCTGCAATTCATCAAACTTTACTAAACACCAGCTATGTGCCAATACTGTGGGTGCTGGGCTTCCCTGGTGGCGCAGTGGTTGGGAGTCCGCCTGCTGATGCAGGGGACACAGGTTCGTGCCCCGGTCCGGGAAGATCCCACATGCCACGGAGCGGCTGGGCCCGTGAGCCATGGCCGCTGAGCCTGCGCGTCTGGAGCCTGTGCTCCGCAACGGGAGAGGCCAAACCAGTGAGAGGCCCACTTCCCGCAAAAAAAAAAAAAAAAACTCACACCGAATCAGACTGCCCGGAGTCTTCATCTTTGGGTCTACCACTTACTAGTTGTGTGATCCTGGGCAACTTAAAAAAAAAAAACCTCTGTGCCTCAGTTTTCTCATCTGTAAAATTGGGATCATAATAGTTCCCATCTCATAGGGCTGTTATGAGGAATAAACAAAATAATCCACAGGTAATGTGTTTAAAATGTTGTCTGTACACAGTAGGCACTCAGCAAAAGTTAGCTATGGATATTTGGTGCTTGGGTTGGGAATGGTGAAGGTGATGAGACAACAAATGAGTGAACAATCAGAAATGCAGTTGAGAAGAGCCTAGCAGACCTCTCTTCTGTGAGAAATATCGTGAACTAAGGAGACAGGCCAAGTGCTTACACATGCACATGCCACGGTAGAGAGAAGAATGGCCCCCAAAAATGCCCATGTCCTAATCCCCAGAACTTATGAATGGCTAAAAGGACTTCAGAGATGTGATTATGCCAAGGATCTTGAGTGGGAGAGATGTAGTCATAAGGGTCTTGGTAAGGGAAAGAGGGCGGGAGGAGAAGCAGTCGGATGGGAGATGTGATGACTGAAGCAGGAGTTGGAGTGATGCATTTGGAAGACGGAGGAAGGGGCCACCAGCCAAGGAATGCGGGAGGATTCGGGAAGCTGGAGACGTCAGGGGAACAGGTTCTCTCCTAGAGCCTCCAGAAAGAACCCATCTCTATGGACATCTTGATTTTAGCCCATACTGCCCATTTTGGACTTCTGATCTCCAAACTTTCAGAGAATCAATTTGTGTTGTTTTAAGCCACGGAACTTGTTAAAGCAGCAATGGGAAACTACTATGCATGCCTCTGGTCACATGTGCTGTATTTCACAAAAGCCACTTTCTAAGTCCTTATGACTCAAGTCCCTACTTCCCAAAAAAGGTGAAGTGAAAACTTAAGCTTCCAGAAGGAAGCATTCACTTTGACGGAATGGGCCTCTCCAAGGGCTCCTTGTGTTCCCCACGGTGACAGAATTAGCTTCTCTGGAAGAACGGAGCTTGGTTAGGGAAGGTTAGAACAACCTGCCGAAAGTCACACAAAACCAACAGGTCACAGACTTTCTGGAAAAGCCTCAAAGTACCAGAACCCAATCACTGATGACAAATAGTAGTATCACTTTACATGTGCCTGACTTTTTGTGGGTTTTATTACATTTATATACATTGCCTTGTTTTGATTCATCCAACCTATAAAAACCTGTTCAAAAACTACACCCGCAGAAAGTGACAGATCCAGAATTTGAACCAGGTCTTTTGTCTCTAAAACCAAGTTTCTTTTCCCCCTAAGAAGAATACCCCCCAGGGGTGGGTCACTGAGACAACTATGGATCCCCTCCAACAACTACTCTACTCTTGGTGTGATACTTCCTCACCGCCCCCCCAACCACGTCTCAGAAGTAACCATTCCAACGGGCCTATCCACAAATTACCTTCATCTTCTATGGGTTGCGATGCAAACAATGGCAGGCAGAAGGAGGGAAGCAAAAAGGAAAGAAAAAAACCAAGACAATATAAGAAAGAGCTAATCCAGACAACAGACCAGTCCATTCTTCCAGAAAACAGAGCTGAAACTTTGTTAGAAATCTATTTCTTGGAGGCGGAGTCTGGACTCAGGGAAGGAGTCTGATATAGAAAAAGGGAATGTGGTTGGGACTGACAGCCAGGGGGCCTCAAACTCTGCTTCTGTCGCAGGCTAGTTGTTGGTCTTGAAAAAGTCACTTCACTTGCTCATCTCACTTGACATTCTGTAAAAAGTGGGAGTTGGACTAGATAAGCTCTACTAGCAATTTCCACTAAGACACTTCTGAGATTCTACCTCTGCAGGTTTTTTCCAAGTAGGAATACTCTGTTTCAGAAGAGGTACTTGAGTCATTTTCAACCTAGGGCCGGAACTTTTTTTGAGCTTCTTTACTCTGAAGCAAAACGTACCTGCTGTCACACATGACTCTCAAGGCAGGAACAAGTGATTGCTATTATGCAACTAAATACTAGGAACTGCCTAGGTTATGAATAATGACTAACATTTCTCGAGCACCTGTGTCTATCTACATCTTTCACAAAGGACATTGTTCTTCTTCACATCCTTTGGCAACTCATGAAGAATTGTCACTCACCAAAATCACCTAAATTTAAAACTATATATTCTGTGTTTGCATTTCAAGGTCTACCGACTCTTAGAAATTCAATCCCCGCAAACATACAACCTACCATGTAAAATACAACTTCCCTTTTGGGGGGGGTAAATGTACTTTCTCCACCCTTGATTCAGGTACACACCCCATGCCCCATTCAAGGTCTTCTGCTTGTTTCCTCCTCCATCTTCTTTCCTCTATCTTTTCCTTCCAAATCACCCATCATCCACTCAGATTCCACACCTCCCCACTCCAGGTTGTTAGTGAGTACAGACAGACCCAAGTGTGCAGAACAACTTGCAAGGACTTGGAAGACTGGAGAAAACCTTCCCTCAGGGCCACAGAGGATGGTCCAGCCCCTGACCACCAGTCACCTCTTGAATCTATGTCTTATAGACAGAGCATAGATCCCCGACATTCCTTGAGATGAGCTATTCCTGATGGAGGTGGTGGTAGTGGCAGGGGCTTACCAGAGAGAGGAAATGATAGGAAATGAGCTTAGCACATGGCACGCTGCGATTTCAGCTTCCTGAGATATAAAAGAGGAGAAACTGAGATGGTCTCTCAATGCGTTTTTGGTTTTGTTTTTTTGCGGTACGCGGGCCTCTCACTGTTGTGGCCTCTCCCGCTGCGGAGCACAGGCTCCGGACACGCAGGCTCAGCGGCCATGGCTCACGGGCCCAGCCACTCCGTGGCATGTGGGGTCTTCCCGGACCGGGGCACGAACCTGTGTCCCCTGCATCGGCAGGCGGACTCTCAACCACTGCACCACCAAGGAAGCCCCCTCAATGCTTTTTATCCACAGCACTTAATGCATTGACTGGCACACAGCAAGGATGGGGAAAGATTTGCTGAATAAAAAAATGAATGAAGGGTCACACCAGCAAGGATAATCAGGGGACCTCAGCCTGGTTTCCAATGAGAACAAGTTCAGGTGTGATATGGATGGGGCTGGGGGTCGGTAGTGAGGTAGGGATGGAAGGGGGAAGGTGAAATTTCCAAGTGGAACTTAGCGCTGGGGGAATTCTAAAGAGCAGGTGTTTCTTACATCAGATTCCTGATCATCTGTCTATTCAGTCAGATCTGTCAGCAGTCTCAGTTTCAGAGAGCAGATTTCAGAGAGCTGGCAGTTTCAGAGAGCTGGCAAGGAGCTAGGCAGGATCTCAGGGTCCTGGTCCTCTGGAGTCTGGGGAAGCTGAAGGGAACTACCAGAAACCCTAAAGAGAAGCTTTGGAATCATCCTCTGAGAACATCCCATTCACAGCCAACTACAGTCACCTCCAACGATTTTACTCACTTTGGAAACGCAAAGGGAAAGAAACATTTTGTTGACCTGCATCTTTGATGTGAAATTCTCTTCTTCCCTGTCTTCTTCTAGGACATCTCTCATTTTGTTTTTTCCTCTCTCTCAAACCATTTATCTTAGCCTCCTTCACCTGTTCTTTTTCCTCTACCCACCAGCTGGTTCCCCAGAATTCTACCCTTGGGAGTTGGCTTCTTTCCTTTTCTTTACACTCTGCCTGGTTTGTGACACCTACTCCCAAGCCTTCTACTACCATAAATACCCAAATTGGTATTTCTAGCCCTAACCACTCTGAGCTCCAGAGCCCCATTTGCAACCGCATCTGTACCTTTGTGTCTATAGCACCTAAAACATGTCTCAATCCAGATTCGTTGCCTCACCCTCTAAATCACCCTATCTTCGTATGTCCTATCTCAGTTCATAATGTCTCCACCATTCTAGTTTCCCAAGCTGGAAATCCTGGGCTACCTTTATGGTCCCCTACCCTTCACACCCCACAGATTATAAATCCTGTCAATTCAATTTCCAAAACCTCTCTAGTATCTGGCTCTCGGGTATTTTAACCCAAGCCCGATTTATCTTTCATCAGGACTATTACAACCACCTTCTAACTGGCTTCCAGGCCTAGTTTTTCTCTGCTCCATTCCCCTTTATACTGACTTCTCTGCCTTATAATGTTATTTCCCATAACCTCTAGGAAACAGTCTGGCCCTAATTTCCACACTCTCATCTCTCACTGCGCCTTTTCTGTCTCCTTCCCACCAGTCTCCAGCCCCCCTGTGCCTTAGGATCTGAATTTCATGCTGTTCTCTCTGACTTAGAATGCTCTTCCCTCTTCTACACCTAGAGAATCTTTATTCATTCTTTAAGTTCTGCCTTAATTGTCACCTCCTCTGCTTTCCTCAACCTTCTTAAGTTACAGTAATTGTTTTCTTGGTGGTCCCACAGAGCTTTTTTTCAAACCTCTACTATGGCACTAATTCCATTATTAAATCATGTTTATGGTTTATATGCCTTTCTCTCTTGAGGAAGGCTGAGCTCCTGGAGAAGAAAGACAATTTTCTTTGCATCCCGAACACGTTCCTGGCCTATAGTAGGCAACTCAGTAAATGCCCACTGGAAGAATGAATAAAATAATGTCAGATCTAAAGTTAGGCCCAACTATGGGCCAACTGTTTCCTTTGGTAGACAAAATATTTCCTTTTCTTTCTAAGCTAGATAGCATCAAGTTACTCATTTAGTTGGGGGGAGGGGTGGTGGTGAGATGATTCAAGAAACCCAAATTGAAATTAAAATCTGCCTCCATCTTCATTTGCAGTGTGATATTAAATCATTTGAACTGTCTACTGGTCTCCCTACCTCTCAAACTGTAGAAGAGTATCGCGCCCTTCTTATTTGCCCTTTAAATTTAATTCAGGGCCCCTCTGTCTGGTTATATCACCTCCTCCTCTTCACACTTAGATATTGCATCTATCTCTTGCATCACACTTAATCATAACATGACATTTAGTCATAACTTTCTATCTTCCACACTAGATTGTCAGTCCCCTGAGGGCAAGGATTACATCTAATTACCTTTGTACTCCCAACTCCTCTTATAATAGGTCATAATAGTTGCCCATAAGTACGCCGGGAAATGTCTGTATGTTTTTCTGAAAAAATGGCATTACCCAGGGAAATTTTCATGGAGATAAAACATATACAATTTTTTTTTCTGGTCTTGTTTCTCAAAGATTTCAATTGTCAAGATGCGTTATAAGAGGCCCCAAAGAGATAGGTAACTGTGCAGAACTGGCTGAAGACCTTGGACAAAGCACTTCATAGGTGATGGAGGGAAGAGCCTCTCTACCTTGCTTACTTCACAAAGTGAAGCTTGAGGGAGAAGAGATGGAAGAGAGAGGATAATAGAGAGAAAGGGAGCGGGGAGGGGAAGGAGAAGAAAGCAAAGAGAAGGGAGGCCAGCTGTACTGTGGTCGAACTAGTTCTCCAGGGCGGGTAAAATCTGATGAGGCAAAAAGAGGAGAAAGGAAAGGCATGCAGGCAATTCAAGGACAGGTTGATTAAGAAAGGAGACAGCAGATGCTGCGGTTTCGGAAATCCAGCAACCCTGTGTGGTTCTACGTGTGGTCGCCTGTGTTTAAAGAGACTGTACACAAAAGCAGCCATTCAAGGCAGGTTTCTTTCCTTCTCTCTCCCTGCTTCCTGCCCAAGATAAGAGAATAAACAGAGAGCCAATGCGCACAGTAAATATTTCTGAATGGGGCACCGTCAACACGGAAGTAGGATTCTAAACAATCGTGCTACCTGATTCATACAGAAGGTTTATCCCGCAAAACCTGAAAAGAAATCTGAAACCTTTGGCCGCCTCTGGCCATCTGTGCTGTCAGCTTCCTCTCGGCGTGCTCCGGACTGCTGTGAGCTGCGATGGTGGTGTTTCTCTCAGCTTCCCACTGTGTGTGGCAATAGCTGGTCCTGGTGGAGTTCACTGCCACCGTTGCTTTATGTACAGGAATGTTTATTCTTCCACTGGGGCAACTGAACACAATGGGAGTTGTTACACAAACAGCTGGTGATTCTGTAGAAGGGGAGATGTCCCTTCAATTAAAAAGGTACCAAGGAGCAATTTCTCTCCCCCAGGGGCTGGGCTCAGGGCACTAACTTCCTTTCTCATTTAACCAGCATTGTGGTTGTATTTTGCAGCAAAGCACATCATACCAATTTGAAAATTATACTAATAATGCATACTCGTTAGACGACTCCCCACCGTTGTAATTGCCCTGTATTGTTCTTCTTTTCCATTCATTTATTCTTTAGAATATCAATAGTCCTGAAGAGTTTTTTAAAGGGAGAAGAATTTGACCATATAGCACTGGGGAAAGCAAAACAAAACAAAACCAGAGAAGCCAAACGTTCCGGAACAGAAAAGCACACGAGGCAGTGAAAACATCCTTGCGTTGAACAAAAACGCTGTCCATGTCACCCCCAAGTCACCAGAACTGGGATCGGAGAGGTGGTTGACGTCAACCCCTTTTACAGGTGGGAACACTGAGGCCCAGGGAAGGAAAAGGATGTATATGAGTCCAGACAGCCAACCAGTGAGAGCAGAGTGAAAGCCCAAGGCGGGGTTCTGAAAGAAAGGTACACGGAGTTTGCTTTCATCGTGCATTACCCCTGGGCCGCCTGTGGGGTGAGGGCCAAACCTAGAGCCTGTCAACTATCTGTAGAGAATTATTCACCCAGGCCAAGAAGAGGCATACCGGCTCCTCAGAAAGTCACTGTGGAGGATGTGCAGCCAGCTAGAGCCAGTGGCTGACTTCAGAGTGCCAGGTGGCAGAACTTGACATTCATCTATTCCTGCACAGAATTTAATAGGGTGCTGTGCGCACAGTAGGAGCTCAGACAATTTCTGGATGTTCATCTGAGGTACTTCACCATAAGCCTCATCCTCTTACGCAGCAGGTGGCAAAAAGAACATGACAGCAAAGTCACCAGCAAAACGGGATGTTAGCCAGAGGACCAACAAGGACGGACATCACCTACATAGCCTGAGCTCTTGACAGAAGGTCCAGAGGACACAGGCTGCTGCTACATCTATCCCTCCATCTTCCAGGGAAGAGAAAATTCAGAGATTCTCCCATAAGTCTCTGGGAAAACCCCCAGTGGAACCTGGAGAACTTCCCAATGAAGAAGACAAGGGCTTTCAGCCCTGAGGGGGCCACAGCCATCTCATTCTCCCAACAGCAACTCTGTCCTGCCTGGGACCCTGCCCGTCACATGCAGGAGCTGTTCTTCAGTGCACTTTATTTTTTTCTCTCCAGGGCTGGCGTCTGATTCCATTTGAGATGAATCAGAAGACAACCATATGGTACCCCTTCAACTCTCCAGCCTGGCCATTTATTACCGTCAGCAGTTTGGATGGCCCTGCTCTGCTCCGGGGGCCCGCTTCCACTCGGCCGGCAACCCCGGGGCAGTTTGTGGGGACAAGATGCTGAGGAAGGAGGCTATCAGCCTCTACTCCACGGCCACAGCTCAGTGAGGAGCAGTGATATAAAAGTGGGGGACAACCGGGAACCCCGAGACAAAGGGAGTCACGTGGAATGAAATCACCGTTGGAGTAGCAGTCACGCCTCCCTCCTCACTGAGGGATTACAGGCGTTCCCCAACTGTTTTCTGCACCCTTAACCCTCACAAGGATCTACGGAGCTACATACTATTATTGTTGTGGACGAAGAATGTCACCTGCCATTTCAGTAAACAAAGGATGTCGCAACCATCAAGCCAGCAGCCACTGCGGCCATCCCCAACTGTGCACCCTGAGGGGACTCAGGATGGAGAAAAGCAGGATCCTGGCCCCAGACAGCTGAGGTGCCTTTCCAAGGAATGATTTCAGTGAGCCCAGACTCTTGGCATTTTCCCATACATAGAAGAGTGCTAAACCCACTAACTTGAGATGTCTGGTTTTCTTTAACTAATAGTAATCTTTTGATGTTCTGACCACCTGGTTTTTACTGCAAAACTCCTATATACCCTGGGTCCTCCCTCACCTCTTGAGAGCCGTCCCCCAGAGCTATCTGAGAGGCTGCCTCTCGGGCTTGAGTCCTCAGCAAGTCCCCCGAACAAAACAAAATCCTCAACTTCTAGGTTGGGCATATTTTTCAGTCAGCATTATCAACAGTGTACAGACAGGTGAACTGAGGTTCAGGGCGTTCAGCAACGCGCCCAAGGTCACCAGCTGGGAAGAGGCAGAGCTGGGATTCAAACCCAGGCTGTGCCGACAGCTGCCACGGTGAGACGTCTGTGTATCAGGCAGAGGGTGACTGGGTCTCTTCAGTTTCTGCCTGCCCTAGAAGAGGGACACACCCTCACATACATGCACCCCAGATGCCCGCCCGGACAAGCGGGGCGCTGAGCTCCGCCTCCACTGTCAGCAGGAGCAGAGCTGGTGGGAGACACAGGGTTCCCTCGGTTTGTTGCCTCTCTGAAAAGCAAAGCCCTTAGCGCTGAGCACTCTTGTCCACTCAGTGAAAAGCAGTTAGAGTTTGAGGCCGCCAAGGGCGGGGTAGTGACAAAAACCGCAGGATAGAGTCATGAGGCAGGATGCTCTTCACTCTCTGGGGCACTGAATTTGAACCTGTTTTCTCATGAAATTATCAATGTCTGAAACTTAACAGTGATTAGGTACATGAATCCGCTTTGTCATCTCTAAAGTGATCTAAAAATCTAAGGTAGTATTAGGGCATAACAGGAAATTTTCACAGACGCTGTGTGCAAGGGGTTATCATTACCTTATTAGCCCATCCAAACACATTAAGGTCTACTCAGCAATAAAAGGAGACAAACTACCGCTACATGCAACACGGATGAGTGTCATAAATATCAGGAGAGAACCCAGGCAGGCACAGGAGTAGGCATTGTATGATTCCGCTCGTATGCAGATCGAGAAAATGTGAACTCATCGCCGGTGACACGAGGTGGGTCGCTGCTTGCCCAGGGATAGGGGTGGAGAAGGAATTGACTGCAAGGGGGCAAAAGGAAACTTACAGGAGCGAAGGACACGTGCTATCTTGCAGAGGTGATGCCACAGGTATATTTATTTGTCAAAACTCATCAATCTTGAAATAGGTTCAGCTTATTGTACATAAATTATACCTCAGGAAAGTGAAAAATGAATGTATGCCAAGGTCTTTCCTTTGGAGCCAGGTCCTCTGGGTAGCCTGGGAAGTTCACTGGACTTGCAGTTCTAGACCAATGCTGTCATGGCAACATGGCCTCACACAGGGCATGCCCTGGAAGTCCTCTGAGACTTAAGTCACCTAATCTTTAAAACGAGGCTTTTCTCAGGGCTTCCCAGGACTTTTTCAGGTCCAGTGGTTAAGAATCCACCTCCAATGCAGGGGACATGGGTTGGATCCCTGGTTGGGGAACCAAGATCCCACATGCCACAGAGCAACTAAGCCCGCATGTCACAACTACTGAGCTCGTGCACCTCAACTACAGAGCCCGCGTGCCGCAAGTAAGACCCGACACAGCCAAAAATAAATTAAATAAATAAATATTTTAAAAATAAATAAATAAAGCGAGGCTTTTCTCAAGATCAAGGGGGATATTTAGGGCACGTGAGAGCAACCTCACCCACAAAATCACACACACGTGTAAGGGGGGAGTGCTGTGTGGGTGAACGGCCATGACGGGTGGAGTAGAGACTTGCTTGCCCCATCCACCTCTAAGATCCCTTCACTCCACGTGGGCTTTGGTTGGTCTCCTCTTTCTGCCCAAGGCCCCTGGGAACGCAGCTGCAGCACCCACCCAGAATCAGCCACGATTCGGAGATGCTGAGCTGACCAGGTACTCTCAGGGGATCCAATGTCCACCAGCAGGTAAGCTGGAGAAACCGGATGCTTGAATTCACGGGCTCTGCAAGATGCCTCTCAGTT
Source organism: Delphinus delphis (assembly GCF_949987515.2). Lineage (NCBI taxonomy): Eukaryota > Metazoa > Chordata > Mammalia > Artiodactyla > Delphinidae > Delphinus > Delphinus delphis. The sequence continues at coordinate 12,229,861 of NC_082690.1, forward strand.
CCTTGTGTTGCCAGCTCCGAGCTGCTTTTATCTTTGGGCAGTGATGCATAGCTAATGCTGACTGTCCAAAGCAAAGTCAAAGGCACTTAGTCCAGCTCCTTCCTTCCGCCACTGTCCTGCTCTTTCGCTGGGCATTGTTCAGATATCAACAACCTAACAGCACATGTAATTCCTTGCTGGAGATTTACCACCACGATCTCACCTCCTTCCTTTTCTTTTCATCCAACACCATAATACCGTAATCCTATCTACCTTGGGTCCAGATTATATTTTTAACTTAGTTCTAAGTCCCTTCCTGCCCCTCAGCTCATTCGGTCTTCACAAAGCCTCGTGAGTTACACAGCACAGAAGCTGAACAGGATATTGAGGAAAGGGGTTCAACAGAAGACCTAAATGCTTCAAGTGTCCGTCAGAAGCTGGGCTGGGAATCAGGGCATCAGACCCCGGCCAGAGGGTCCTTTTGTAAAATTCTACTTCTCAATCATTAGAGAACATTCGAGAGCCATGCGCTGTAGACAAAGTATTAGCCATAGGCAGTCTCGAACGAACGGAACCAAAACAAAAGGCCAGAGTTGTGTCAGTGGGGCCTCATCAAATTCAGTTGCTGGGTGGCTGCTCTCAGAGTTCCAGTGGCAGAGAAGCCTCCGCTGCCCCCCAAAACCACAGAGGCAAGTAAGAAAAGCAAGTAGGGAACACAAAGCAACACGCCAAGGGGGTAAGGTTGGGGGGGATAAATTGGGAGACTGGGATTGACATATACACGCTACTATATATAAACCGGATAACTAACAGAGGCCTGCTGTGTGGCACAGGGAACTCTGCTCGGTGCTCTGTGCTGGCCGCTGTGGGAGGGGAACCTGCAAGGGGGGGTGGACATATCAATACATGTATTATGGCTGATTCACTTTGCTGTACACCTCAGGCTGGCACAACGTGGTAAATCAACTGTACTCCAATAAAAATTAAAAAAAAAAAAGATACAAAAGACAACAACAAAAAAGGCAACACTCGGTCAGAATTCACCCTGCCTTCCTGGGTGATCCATTTGGGCCCTTCCTGGCCCCAGGCCTTTCCCAGCACACACACTCTTCCTTTTCCTTCCGACCTACCTCACTCCAGTCTTGACAAAGCTGGGCCTTTATTTTTAGAACTTGGGGGAAAAGGAAGAGCTAAGGGCATAGAAAGAAAAAGGAAGGGACAGGCGATTTTGGCCCCTTGAAAGCTTCCTTCCTGAGGCCTCCCTAACACCTCCCTGCCTTGTGCTTGCGTGTGTGCGTGCATGCACACACACACGCACACGCACACACACACGATATAAACGGCCAGTTCTCGAACCTTCTCCACATGGCTGCTGTTCTTCTACAGCGGCGTCTAAGTTGGACCAAAGGTCATACGGTTGGGTGGAAAAACCCTAGCACGGCTCCAGGGGCATAACGAGCTAGAGGAACATACCCGACTCCTCTCAGTAGCCGTCAAGCACTTAATAAGCATGCGCTAATTAATCCTGCTCCCCTCAGAGGGAGCCGGCCAGGCCCTGAGGGCTTGAGTGACTTATCCAAGGCCAGAGCACAGCACAGGCTGCATGGGACCTGGGCCTTGCTGGCATCGGTGCTCTCTACGGTCCACCCAGAGCCCAGTGGAAGGGCCCTTCTTGCTGCTGCACAAGATCAGACGCTGTTACACCCAGAAGGGAAACCAGAGCTGCCAGCCCTGGTTACCACCATTCCCTCCAAAGGGCTGTGTTCCAGACCTCGGTCTCATTCCTTCTTGAAACATCACAGCCTGGTCTTCCTGAATCCAGGAAACCATCACTGCTCTCTCCCACTTTCCATTTCATCACGCTCCTTCCTCCAGGCTTAAAGCCTAAGAAAGAGGCTTCTCAGAAGTGGAGCCCGGTGCCTTTGCTCTCTTTCTTCACAACTCTCCAGAATGAAGTTAAAAGTCTGCTCTCTGCACAGATGTAGAGCACAAACGTACCGACACCAAGGAGGGAAAGCAGCGGGTGTGTGTGTGTGTGTGTGTGTGTGTGTGTGTGTGTGTGTGTGTGTGATGAATTGGGAGATTGGGATTGACATGTATACACTGATGTGTATAAAATGGATGACTAATAAGAACCTGCTGTATAAAAAATAAATAAAATAAATTCAAAAAAAAAAGTCTGCTCTCTGGAATCTCAGATGGCCCTGGGGAGAAGTCCCTCTTCTTACTGACCTGATTAAGTTATTAAGAGGAAGGCTGACCACATCAGCCTCTCTTGGCTGAAGTAGAAGAGATGCCAGCCCAGGTAGGGAGTAGACTAGATCAGATGACCGCCAAGGGCTCTGACGCTCCAAGACAGAGAATTTGAGAAGACAGAAGAGCAAGCCTACCCCCTCCCCAGGATGTTTCCTCATGACCCACTCTGTCACGTTTCCAGTAGAGAGGCAGTGCTAGTAATAATAGTAGCTGTGATAGGCTGAAAGGGGCTCCTCCCAAAATATTCATGCCCTAATTCCTGGAACCTGTGAAAAGAGGGTTTTGTGAATGAGATTAAGTTAAAGACCTTGAGATGGGGAGATTATCCTGAATTATCTGGGGAGGCCCTAAATGCAATCACAGTGTCTTCATAGGAAAGCGGCAGAGGGAGATCTGACACAGAAAGAAAAGAAGGCAAGGCAACCACAGAAGCAGAGATTGGAGGGATGCTGCCACAAGCCAAAGAATGCCAGCAGACGCCAGGAGCTGGAAGAGGCAAGGAATAGATTCTCCCTTAGAACCTCCGGAGGGGGCAAAGCCCTGCCAACACCTTGATTTCAGCCCAGGTATGCTGATTTAGGGCTTCTGGCCTTCAGAACTGTGAGAGAATAAATTTCTGTGTTTTTAAACAACCCGGAATGGGGTAATTTGTTAAAACAGAAACTAATACAGTAGCTAACACTTAAAGATCACCCACTGTGTGCCAGGCACTGCTCTAAGTGTTTTACCCACATTAACTCATTACATCCTGGTTCTGGATGTGAGGCCTGAGCTGAGCCGACACATGCCTGAGTTTGAATCCCAGGTTCACTGCTCACTGTTGTGACCCTGAGCAAGTTATGCAACCTCCCTAAACCTCTGTTCCCCAGTTCATAAAATGGGCATATAATTACCTTTCTCACTGGGCTGCTGGGAGGATAAAAATGGATAATAAATGTGAAGTGCTTAGAACAGTACATAGTAAGTACTCACTAAATGCTAGTTATTATGAGATCTCAGGGATAGAACAAGCCAAAATGAAACCATCATCCTAATGTTTCAGCACGTAGCCAAGGCCTCTTGGACCCAGTGCAGGAAAGATGTCCTGTTAAAGCCACCTCAAAGAGCAAACACCACGGTCTGAAGAATTCAGTTAAGTATTTCTTCCCTTCATTAAGCAATTTAGGTCCTTAACGCTGGCCTCATTTTAGAAAAGGCGAATGCCAGGGGCTGTGCTAATTCTGCAGCCTTGCCCCACAGACTGCTGGCCCCTACCTGCCCCTTCTTAAGGACAGCTATGCACATCCATCATACGAAGGACCTGACTTGCAGCTTCCACACCTGGCACACCCCTGCAGAGCCCACCACATCTTCTCCCTGTAACTCTGGCGTCAGCAACTGGAAGTTAGTAGGAGGCAGAAATGTCAGTCCATTTTATGGCCTTCCAAGGCCACTCCGACCTGTCCCAGCAGGCTGGGTGGAATGATAAAATCAGGGATCAGCTTTGATCAAGAGATTACAGCCAAGTTACTAGTAAAGAATAAAGGTTTGCCCAGAGGCCAAGTAAGGGAGACCTAGCACTATCACCTGAAAAAAGGGAGAAGAAGACAAACTTTCCTCAAGTTGGCCCTTTCTGATAAAGTTTGCCCAGCTCCCTGTTCAGGTGATGTCATTCAAAGAAGCAGCGCCCTACAAGGATCCCAGGCCTTGTGTCCCAGCCTAAGAAATCTGCATGTGAGGAATTCACCGAGGGAGAAGGGCCTGGCCACCCGGCCTAGGCAGCGTTCCAGCCCCACGGCCTTGGGCGGCCAGCCTCCGAAGACTCCTGCTGCCGCTGCTGCCTGGTGCCGGCGACCAGGCCTCTTCCCAGCAAGCTGCTGGGGCAGCCACCTGCGCGCTCTCTGCCCTTCCCTACCCCGCCCTCCCGGAGGAAGAAGGATGAGGGAGGACTGCTCCTCTCCTCACTCTCAGGCACCCACAGATTCCTGCGCTGCCGTCACCGTTGACGAGAACCCAGGGCCCCTGGGGGAAGTGCTTCCCCTTCTCATTCCATCCTCCCCATCAATGAACACGAGGCAATCCCAACGCTCCCGCCCCTCCTACTCCGAGGGAGGCAGAACCCGAGAGCGACATCCGGAGCTGGAAGCCGCAGCAGTGGGAGGGCCGGCCTCCCTGCCCCGCCGTGCCTTGCCCTTTCCCAGCCATCAGAGGATCCCAAGCCAGCCCGGCGTTCCGGATCAAGAGGGTGCCCGAATCCTCGGTGGGGCCCCGCCTCCCCGGGGGCTCAGCGCTGGAGACCTCGGGGAGCCCGGGAGAGACTCGCTTAGCCCCACCCTCTGAGGCCGGGCGCGGGCCACCGTACCCGGGACTCGAACCCTGTGCCCTAGCCCTTAGGCATCCCGCACCCTTAGGCACGCCTCACCGTAGGCATCGCCAGCAAGCCCCCAGCCCAGCGCTCGGGCGCGGAGCCCTCCCCTGCACCCCCGCCAGGAGGAACCGAGTCCCGGGCCGCCCGCGCGCCCAGCCTACCCCCAACAGGTCGTGGGCAGCGGGGAACGCGCCGCCCGCCGGGCAGGCGCCAGGAGGCGAGCCGGAGCGAAGCCGAGGGCCGGTCGCTTGGGGCGGGAGGGGTCGCCCGGGCGGCGAGCCCGGCCACTTACGCGCGGGCTCTGGGGAACCCCATGGACAGGAGCACGTCCAGCGCCGATCCATGCTTGATGGTGCCGGGGCGCTGCTGGCGGTTCCTCCGCGGGGTGACTTTGCTGTACAGCTCCTCTCTCGCAGCCATGCCGAGCGGGCTGGGGTGGCCGTACTGAGCCATGCTCAGCGGCCAGCCATCGCCCGGGAAGGCGCCCAAGCCGGAGGGTCCCGGAGGGCGGAGGACTGGCCCGGAGCCGGGGCGGGGGCTCGGGGACCCGGTGCCGGGAGGGAGGCGGCGGCGGCGCTCGGAGCTTCCCCGGTGTCGAGACTGACGCTTCCTGGTGAGGCCACCGGAGCCAGAACGGCCCGCCGCAAGCGGCTTCTCCCCGACCGGCCGTCAGCCCCTCGGGGCCCGGGTGCCCCCTGCACGGCGCCCGCAGCAGCCCTCTCTCCTCCGCCCCTCTCCTTCTCCGCTCCCAGCAGTCCGGGAATTTGCACTGAGTAATTTTTGAATGGATCAAAAAGGAAAAGGAGCCTTGTGGGCCGGCCCTGCCTGGCCTGTACCCGGGCCCCGCCCCTCTCTTAAAGCGGCAGCGCAGCCCGCGGCTGCTCCCGCAAGCTGTGGAGTCCAGGTGCTCTGGGCGGAGGATTCGAACCAGCGAGGGCTGCCTGTGTACACTGGTTCCAGTTGGTTCCGGAGAGTCACTCCCAGCGCTCCAGCTTCTCCATGGCTGCCATCAAGGGACAGCTGGGCCTCAAGACACAAGATCAACCCATTTCAAGTTTCCTGTGGTTCTAGACGGGGTTTTATTAATGGAAATTGGGCGAACTGATGGATGACATTAATGCACCAGAAGGCCAAGCCATGAGGCCCAGATAAAACGTTTTGATTCCCAAAGACCCTGCAAAACCCAGAGGATTGGGTTATGGCTCCTGGAGACTAAGTTCCCATCAGCTGGCTAAGGGCTACACTGAAGACCTTCTGTGTTCTCCGTGACCTCCGTGGCCTAGACGGTGACTTCAGGGCAAAGGGTGGAACCTGGGGCTCTCGACCTAGGAGGGGAGAGGAAGGGAGGGAAAGGACAGGGCAGAAAGAAGAGGGAAGGGAAGATGCCAGGAAGAAGGAGGCGGAGAGGAAGGAAGTGGGAAGTGGAGGAGGGTGGAGGGAGCCGGAACAGAGAAAGAACACTTTCTAATTGTAAAAGGTGTGCAACGTGGAATGGGTTGATTTTCAACAGCAAATGAGTACCCCGTCAATAAAAGCATTCAAAGTAAAGACTGGAGCATCGCTGCTCAGCAGTGACGAATAAGTAAATTGCATCATAGTTTGGCTCAAATTACTCCCACCTCAAAGAAGGTGGAAGTCCTAGACATCCCTACTCCCCAGTGCCCCACACCATGAACTTGGCTTGGAGATGTTAAAGCTCTTCCATTCGGAGACAAACTTACGGTCCTCAGTCAGGGACAAGGACCCTGCCTGGTGTAATGCAAAAGGCAGAGAGTAAAGCCCGGCTGCTCTTTTTCAGGCAATAATAATAATTATAACACCACCTAACATTTATTGGGCTCTTGTATGTGTCAGTCATTGTGTTCAGGATAATAAATGAATTAACTCATTGAATTTTTATGACCCTATGGGGTGTGTATGATTATTATCCCAGTTTGCAGAAGAGAAAACTCAGCTTAGAGAGGTTGAGGAAGATTGTAGGGCTGGTAAGTCAGAGCCAGAGCTTTTGGTGCCTTGGATGAGTTGTTTCTGCTCTCTACAGCCCCGTGTCCTTATCTGTATGCATCATAGTAACTAACCTTACACACTCTGGGTTCTCCAAAAATGTCAGCTCCTCCCCTTGCCTGGAGCATGGGGGAGGGATGATGACCGGCTCCCAAGGAGCAACTTTTTGATGTTGCTTTATAAAGCATCCAAGGGTTTTACCAGGGGAAATGACACAGCTTAATTCTCTTAGCCCAGAATTTGTTTTCTAAAAAATATCCAGTGGTGTTTGGAAGTGGGGAGATAAGGACTACTGGGGCCTAAGTAACCATGTGCATAATTCTGTCTCCTGCTGTGTAGGGGATGAGGAAAAGTTCCTGGGTGGGGGCTTCTGCCGGAGCACAGCAAGTGCCCTGAAGCGATGCAGAGGGCTTCTCCTGGGCATGGAGCAAAGAGACAAACCATACCTAGTAGACTAGCCTCCCTGGGACGTGTTCGGTAAACGACGCTGGACCTTACCCGATATTCTGAATTTCTTCCAAAAATGCCTGGGCTGGGAGTCAAACGATCTGGAACCTAGTCAAGCGTTAATGTCTGTAGAAGCACTTTGTAAACCATGAGTACCACACAAATAACAACTGAAATTTACTGAGAACTGATGCTGTTCTTAGCGTCTTCCACATATAACTCATTAGTCCCTTGACAAGACAATGACGTAGGTACCACCATATTACCATTGGCCATTTTACAAATGAAGATCTTGAAGGAGACAGAGATAAGCATCTTCTCCAAGATCACATGGCCAGTAAGTGGTTTGAACCCTTAAAATTTTTCCAAACAACCACTTACAGCCATTACTATGATGATGAAGAGATGCCATGTTATTAAAATAACATGGTCAAATAATAACCTTTTTGACTCCTCCTGTTATCGCACTGAATTGGGGTCCACTCACTCAAAGTGTAGCAAAGCCAGTTTACTGATGCCAGATTGTGGTGAAGGAAAGTAGAGTGTTTATTTCAGGGCACCAAGCAAGGAAGTGGGAGACAAGCCTCAGATCCATCCCAATTTGATCCCTGAGTTAGGGTTTTTTTGGTTTCTCTTTCTCTTTTTTCCACACGGCTTGTGGGATCTTAGTTCCCTGACCAGGGATTGAACCCGGGCCACAGCAGTGAAAGTGCTGAGTCCTAATCACTGGACCGCCAGTGAATTCCCTGGTGTTTTTTGGTTTTGTTTTTTTCTAAAGAAGAACAAAGAGGCTACGATTAATCCTCATCCTGTGATATTTCTGTGACATTTCTCGGAGTCAGGATGTCTCTGGTTTAGGATCCTCTGGCCACGTGGTCCATGGCTCGGGGGCCTGTTAGCTCCTCTTGCCCTGGAGAAACCTGAGTTTGTTCGTTAATGATGATATCTAATGATACAACAGCAATTTTATCAACAACAGCAATTTCAGTACGTTAAGGATGTTATCGACCACAGCAATTTTAGTCATCTGACTCTGGTGGATTAGTGTTCAGTTCACACGGGATTGAAGTCAGAGGGGACAAGAAAGGAAAGTTTCGGATAGAGAGATTAGTCATAAACTTGGTAACGGAACTCAGTTTTACGGGGACTCAGTTTCACTCCTATCCCCCTTGACACAGAATTGCTGGATCTCTGTTTCTCTAGAAAAATTGAATTGTCTTTCTCCCTCCTCTAGGCAAACTGTGAGAGGAAATGATGGGTATAAAAATAGTTTTAGGTAGCCTGGAAAAAGCACTATGGAAAAACCAGACACCTTAGACTCAAACTGTTCTGTCTGAGGCACTTCTACAGGAATCCCATCCCGGCTTCCTCATCAGTCTTCAGCCCAGTGCCAGCACTCATTTTACTTAAGACTGCAGCTGTTTTGTTCTGCATGAGTAAGGTGCTGGCAACTAAGATGCATTGTGCTTTAATTGTACTGACTTTGAAAAGCTAGGGGAAGCTTTATAAAAGTCTATATTGTTATATGACAAAGAGAAGAGGAATGACTATTCATTGGACAGGATATCTGACAGCAGTGGGGAGGAGAGAGGGGGCCTCACACAGTGAGGAAGCTGACACATCAGCGTCACGCTGCTCTCTCAGAAGGGAAGCAAGTTGTCATGTCCCCCTGCACCCACAGGTCATGTCCGAATCCACCCTGGACCACAGCCTCTTTTATTTCCTTTGGCAGCACCACTCGGCTTGTGGGATCTTAGTTCCCCGACCAGGGATTGAACCTAGGCCCTCAGCAGCAAAAGCGTGGAGTCCTAATAGGTGGACCAGGGAATTCCCCACAAACCTCCTTCTGTTCATGTGAGCACTGTTTAACTGCACGCCCGCTGCCCCAGCCACTTTCTTGGTGTGGCAGCCCTTCTGACAAGGCCATCGGGATGCCCAGGCGGGCCCAGTTAATTGCACTCATAATTTCTGAAAGTGTGTCCTGTGCCTTTCCCTTCTGCTTCTCTCTGTCCTCGAGAAAAGGTCAAGAGATCCCATTAAGCACAGGCACTAAAGTCTGCAGAATGTCTCCAGTCCCAAGGGTTGGGATATTGCTTTGTCAAAGGCACTTTTCAAACCACTGGGATGCCATTAGCCCCTAGACTTCCTGGGGATTTCTCATGGCCAGAAGGTTTTGAAACTATGCGATAAGGAAAGAAAGGAAGCGGCATGGGAAGGTTCCAGAGCGGGGAATTGGGACGCCTAGGTGTTGGCTGTGACTTAGATGTTCTCTCTCCTTCTCTAGGCTAAATGAGAGGGATAGAGAACTTACCTGCTTCCTCATCTGCCAAATGAGGGGGTGGCTTAAGCTGGGGACTCCTAGGACTTTGCCTGGGGACCCTTGGGGACTCTTGTGGGCAGGGGTTGGTGCTGTCAGCTGAAAGTTGGAGTGGGCAAAGCATGGCATCCTCTCTTCCTCTTGGGGATTTTATATAAGGTTTTCTATGGGAAGATGGTTTAGAAGATTAAAAAACATTTTGAAAAACACTGAACTAGATGATCTTTAACGCCTAGTTTTGTTCTGAGAGACCATAATTTAACAAGAGGGAAAGTAAAAGGGGAATGAAGTCCGATTGGTGAGTAGGGGCCAAGGTTGCTGGGAATGGAGGGACAGGTGAGGAGTGGGGTGGGGGGAGGGGAGAAGGGTCCACACAGGTCGAATGTTAGGGTAAAACAAACTTTAAAAAGTCCTATTGTTATGTCATATGATATCGCTTATGTGTGGAATCTAAAAAAATGATACACATGAACTTATTTACAAAACAGAAAGAGACATAGAAAACAGACTTCTGGTTACCAAAGAGGAAATGGGGTGGGGGGAGGGATGAATTGGGAGGTTGGGATTAACAGATACACACTACTATATATAAAATAGATAACCAACAAGGACCTACTGTAGAGCACAGGGAACTATAGTCAACATTTTGTAATAACCTATAAGGGAAAAGATTCTGAAAAAGAAGATATGTGTGTGTGTGTGTGTGTGTGTGTATATATATAAATATAACTGAATCACTGTTCTGTACACCTGAAACTAACATGATATTGTAAATCAACAATACTTCTATAAAAAAGAAAAAAAAAGTCACATTGTTTCCACCACTAGAGGAAATGATAGTTATATGACTTGACAAAATGCTACAGTGGAAATCATACTGCAATATAAATGCATCAACTCAATATGTTGTACACCTTAAATTTACACAATATTATATGTTAATTATACCTCAATTAAAAAAATTAAATTTAAAAACAGTCATATCTTTTTTACCCTGTCTTGAGGCACAGTTATAACATGTCTAAGGATCTGGAGATTGGTGACTATTTCACAGTCTTGAATTTGTCTGTAGGACTTAGCCCAGTGCTGGGCACGCAGGAAGCCTATACTTGTACAATTACTGCTGGGTTGTTGAATCTGTGAAGCCTCGTGTACGGTAGGAAAAGGTAAGGCTGAAACAACGTTAGGAGCATCAATCCAAACCACTAAAAAAACTTATGTTTTTTCCTCATACATTGAAAAAATTAAGATCTCTCCCTCAATTGCAAAAGGAAGAAAGAGAGAGTGGGGGAGTCTATTTTCACTTCTCTTTTGTCCGTCTCTGAACAAAACTCCCAGCGTGTCTATTTTGGAATCCTCGTAGGAGACACTCCATTGTGTATGCTTCCTCCTTGGAAAAGCCTCATCCTAAATGTCACTGCCGAAGGGTCTGTGTCCCTGACTTGCCACAAGACAATAGAAGTGTTGGGAAATAAACAGTACAAGCTTAATCAAAGGTTAATGCCACTTCTCACATAACTTCCTTTTTGTATACAAAAGGAAATGTACAGGAAACTTAAGGGGAAATTTTATTTCCAAGAAACAATATAAAATTAAGTAGCTGTAAAAACCCGAGGGATCCAGACAAAACTGTAATTCGAAAAGATACATACACCCCAATGTTCCTAGCAGCACTATTTACAATAGCCAAGACATGGAAACAACCTAAATGGCCATGGACAGAAGAATGGATAAAGAAGATGTGGTATATATATATATATATACATACACACAGAGTGGAATATTATTCAGTCATAAAAAAGAGTGAAATGATGCCATTTGCAGCAACATGGATGGACCTAGAGATTATCATACTAAGCCAAGTAAATCAGAAAGAGAAGGACAAATACCATATATCACTTTTATATGTGGAGTCTAAAATAAGACACAAATGAACTTATCTACGAAACAGAAAAACACTCACAGACATAAAGAACAGACTTGTGGTTGCCAAGGGGGAGGGGAGTGGGGGAGGGATGGATTGGGAGTTTGGGATTAGCAGATGCAAACTATTATACATAGAATGGATAAACAAGGTCTTACTGTATAGCACAGGATTCAATACCCTATGATAAACCACAATGGAAAAGAATATGAAAAAGAATGTATATATATATATATGTATAACTGTACTATAACTTTTGCTGTACTGCTAAAATCAACAACATTGTAAATCAACTATACTTTAATAAAAATAAAATTTAAAAATAACCTGAGGGAAAAGAAAAACAAAAAACAAAGCCTCCCCCTCAAACTCCAAAAACCTTGATTTAAAAGAGTGGAGGGGGCTTCCCTGGTGGTGCAGTGGTTGGGATTCCGCCTGCCGATGCAGGGGACACGGGTTCGTGCCCCGGTCCGGGAAGATCCCACATGCCGCGGAGCGTCTGGGCCCATGAGCCATGGCCGCTGAGCCTGCGCGTCTGGAGCCAGTGCTCCGCAGCGGGAGAGGCCATAACAGTGAGAGGCCCGCGTACGGCAAAAAAAAAAAAAAAAAAAAAAAAGTGGAGGGCTTCCCTGGTGGCGCAGTGGTTAAGAATCCGCCTGCCAATGCAGGGACATGGGTTCGAGCCCTGGTCCGGGAAGATCCCACATGCCGTGGAGCAACTACGCCCGTGAGCCACAACTTCTGAGCCCCTGTGCCACAACTACTGAAGCCTGCACGCCTAGAGCCCAGTGCTCTGCAACAAGAGAAGCCACCGCAATGAGACGCCCACGTGCTTCAACAATGAGTAGCCCCCGCTCACCGCAACTAGAGAAAACCCGTGCACAGCAACGAAGACCCAATGAAGCCAAAAATAAATAAATAATTCTTTTTAAAAAAGAGTGGAAACAACAGCCATGAACCAAAATACTTGGAAAAATATTTTTACCATTTAAAAATTCAGAGTGGTTTCAGGGATTGCAAGATAAAATATTTTAATAATTTTTTAAAAATGTAAGTTTACTTTAAAATTCCATAACATGCATTTTAATGAATCTTTGTGGGTCTGTGTACTTTGTCATTACACTTCCAAATCATGCATAATACATAAAGCAAACATAAATAACTTATGACCTATACAAATAGGGAATTTTTTGTAATGCCGAGCCATTGGTAGAATAATGCTCTGGCCAGGTCACTATTTCTTCCATCTTCATTCTGGAAATGGAAATATTAAAAGTGCCAGATGCTGCCTCCCCTACCCAGTTGCCTGTTCCATCATCTCCCCAAGCCACCCTAGAAAGTGTTTAGCTACATTTTAGGATAAGTCCCCTTCTACGATTGGGTTATAGGTTTGGGAAAGTAAGCAAGATAATTTACTTCAGTTTCCTCATGTTTAAAATGGGAACAACAATACGTACTTCATAGGGTTTTTGTGATATTAAGTGAATCACTAATATGGAAGTACCAAGCAAGGTGGTACATGCTTGCTGAGGGCTTAATGGAACAGTTTTTCCCTGTGCAGTACTCACCTTCCCATTCCTATGACATTTGTGCAGTTTCTTTGTTTAATTAGACCTTAGGACTATAGAATTAATCGTAATCAATGGTCCATATATGGCTCAATTTTAGCCATCTAGCTACTTGTTTACTCAACTCATTTTTAATAATACAATAAGCACCCATAAACCCTTCACCTGAAACAAAAGTTAGGACCTTGACAGTAACCAGTATCTTACCAAATGACCACTCCCTGCTCCAACAAGCCCATCCCCTGCCTCCCCATATACCCCAGGTAGCTTCCTCCTGTACCCCATGTTCATCATTCTCCTGATTTCCTTTTCATATAATTTTTTTTTTTTTTTTGTGGTATGCGGGCCTCTCGCTGTTATGGCCTCTCCCGTTGTGGAGCACAGGCTCCGGACGCGCAGGCTCAGTGGCCATGGCTCACGGGCCCAGCCGCTCCGCGGCACGTGGGATCCTCCCGGACCGGAGCATGAACCCGTGTCCCCTGCATCGGCAGGCAGACTCTCAACCACTGCGCCACCAGGGAAGCTCCCTTTTCATATAATTTTATTGAACCTGTGAGTAGTCTTAAAAAGTATTCTTAGAGATTTTTAAGCTGTTTTAATATAGTAGGGTATAATGTTTGTAATCTTTTGAGATTTACTTTTTTGCTCAATAGTATATAGCTAAGGCATATCCACACTGTTGAATATTGTGTAGTTCATTGGTTTGGTTGCTGTATAATAGTTCATCTCTGGGAATTCCCTGGCAGTTCAGTGGTTAGGACTCCGTGCTTTCCCTTCCATGGCCCAGGTTCAATCCCTGGTTAGGGAACTAAGATCCTGCAAGCCACACAGCGGGGCCAAAAAAGACAAACAAAAAAAAGGAAAAATAGCCTATCTCCTGTTAATTCATATTTGGATTATTTCCAAGTTTTTGCTTTTATGATTCTGCTGTTATGACCACTCTTTATATGTTTCCAACTGTATGTGTGCAAGAATTACCCTTGGGTAATTCTAGGAGTAGAATTGCTGGGTCATCTTCAACTTAGAAGGTAATACAAGGGACTTCCCCAGTGGCGCAGTGGTTAAGAATCTGCCTGCGCATACAGGGCACATGTGTTCGAGCCCTGGTCCAGGAAGATCACATATGCTGTGGAGCAACTAGGCCCGTGCGCCACAACTACTGAGCCCGCGTGCGACAACTACTAAAGCCTGGGCGCCTAGAGCCCGTGCTCTGCAACAAGAGCAGCCACCGCAATGAGAAGCCTGCGCACCACGATGAAGAGTAACCCCCACTCGCGGCAACTAGAGAAAGCCCACGTGCAGCAACAAAGACCCAATGTAGCCTAGAAAAGGTAATAGAAAACTGTTTTCCAAAGTAGTTACACCAATTTATATTCCCACCACCAGCACGTTAGAGATTTCTTCGCTTGTGGTTGCCTGTGGCTACATAATTATTCTGTAGTCCAGATTATTCTACAAGCTACCTGAGGTTAACTTGAGGTAATGTAGTCAGAGAGTTCAAGAGTATAGGCCCCGTGTTTGAGTTCCACTTTCTTCCTTATGAGCCATGTGATCTTGAACAAATTCATTCATTCGACAATTATTCACTGAGCACCTACTATGTGCTGAGGATAAAGTCCCTCTTCCCAAGGATCCTACATTCTAGTAGGAAGAGACAGATAATAAATGAATAAATGTAAATTCCATACAATGATAAGTGCTATAAAGAAGGAAAACAGAATGATGTGCTTAAAAGTAACTGAGAGTAGGAAGCTCCTTTAGCGAAATGGGTTGGGAAGATCACATGTGTGGAGGTGACCTCAGAGCTAAGATCTGAATAATCAGAAGGAAACAGCCAAATGAAGAGGTTGAGGGGGAGCGTTTTAGGCAGAGGGCGCAGCACATGCAAACCCTCGAAGGTGAAAATACTCAAAGGCACATAAAGGAGGCCAGTGAAATTGAAGCATAGTGAGGGAGGGGAGAATGAAGACTGGCAGTGGGTGCGCAGAGCCAACTCAAGCTCCGTGTTCACAACCCATTGTTAAATTTTCAGGAGTACCTGGAGCCACTGTGAAAACATTAGTAGCTGGAAATCAGCCACAGTGGGAATATTTACACCGTGGAAATTGGCAAATGCTTCCCCAGGGCTTTTTCCTCCTGGCCCTGAGAGTGGGTAGGGGGAATGGGGGAAGGGGGAAATACTACTGAACAGATGCAGTTAAAAAGTGAGATGGGCTGGGCTTCCCTGGTGGCGAAGTGGTTAAGAATCCGCCTGCCAATGCAGGGGACACAGGTTTGAGCCCTGGCCCGGGAAGACCCTACATGCTGCAGAGCAGCTAAGCCCGCGAGCCACAACTACTGAGCCCGCATGCCACAACTACTGAAGCCTGTGCGCCTAGAGCCTGTGCTCTGTAGTAAGAGAAGCCACCACAATGAGAAGCCTGCGCACTGCAGCGAAGAGTAGCCCCCGCTCGCCGCAACTAGAGAAAGCCCACGCGCGGCAATGATGACCCAACGCAGCCAAAAATAAAAATAAATAAAATAAATAAATTTAAAAAAAAGAAAAAAAAGTGAGATGAGTTGCTTCACCTCTCAGAACCCAAAAGGCTGCCATGAGAATGAAATGAGTTGGTTCACAGAAAGCACAGGGCAGAGGAAGAGAGCTCAGTGACTACAGTGTTTGCCGGCTCCTGCCAATTTTCCTGCTCCTTCTCCAGGTTCCCTACCCTCCAACAATCTGTTCACGATGCTCCTTGAAGGAAAAAGAACAAACATATGTTGAGTGGTCACTCTAGGCTAGGACTCTCACATGTTGTTATTTCATACCATCAGCAACACTGTCAGGCAGATATCTGTATGGGAAATTTACTGATAAACCTATTGAGGTTCAGGGATGTTGTGTAACTTGCCCAGGGTCACACAGCTGCTAAGTGGTGAGCTGGCATTGAAAACTAAGACATCAGAATCTAGCTTCAGGGCACATCACAGTGAACCTTAATTCATTAATGTCAATTAAAATATATGAATAGGCAACTCATTCAGGGATAATTATTTTGGATGTGTTATTAAATGAACCACAGGCTTGTTTGAGACTATTTGAAGATACATGAGTAGAAGGGGTTGAAGCAAATCTGGCATTGAAATAATCTTTACCAAACTCATCATCAGGTGACTAACAAGTAAAAGACAAAATTCTTCCCTCCTGTAGTTCTTCCCTTCTACAGTAATCGGATACCTACTATATCTGGGCAATGGGCTCGAGGATAGGGGTGGATTCAAGGTTTGCAAAGTCTAGTGGGAGACAGGCATGATCAGACCATGACAACACAGGATGATTGAGAGACAGAGGTTTGCCTAAGTTGCTATAAGGGGCCAAATGGTGGGAGGGTGGTTGGTAAAGCTTCCCAGAGAACATGATGTCTGAGCTGGACATTGGAAGGTGAATGGAGGTTAAGTAGACATGGAGACTAGGGGTGGGATGAGGCTGGGTAGAAAGAGAAAGAAAGAAAGGATGTTCCAGCCTGAGAAGATGCCAAGTGCAAAGGCCAGAGATGGGAGAGGTCAGGTCATCTTAGATAACTTGCATGGCAGAAGCACAGGATTTGGGGGAAATGGAGGAGATTCAGATATTAGAGCAGGGTTGGAGAATCTGGGTTACTGCGGAACCAGACTTCTTTATAGGTAATATTTCCCTAGCTGATGTCTGCCCAGCTTTGATACCCTATTAGGAAATCCATCACCACCCAATGATTGGGTTCATAATCCAAAACCACTTAGAATCCATGGTGCTATAGTCTGAATTTTTGTGTTCCCCCAAAATTAATATGTTGAAATCCTAACCCCGAAGGTGATGGGATTAGGAGATGGGGCTTTGGGAAGGTGATTAGGTCATGAGAGTGGATTCCTTATGAATTATTAGTGTCCTTATAACAAAGATCCCAGAGAGCTCCCTTGAACTTCCATCCCCCAGAACTGTAAGAAATCAATTTCTGTTGTTATAAGCCACCCAGGCTATGGTATTTTGTTATAGCAGCCCAAACGGACTAAGACACAAGGGAAAATTAGAGTGACATCTCAAAATACTGCTCATTCTTCAAGCTCAACTAAAGTCTTGAAATTTCCAAGGAGTCTTCCCAGGCCCCCAGCTACTGAAACTCAGAGCGCTTTTCAAATCCTAAAACCTCATGGATAATTAACAATATGCTGCCTTTGATTTTTCCTTCACTTTTTCACTCTCTCTCGTTTAAATGTAAATGCTTTATAAAATATAGAAGCAATACAGCAAGGTATTTTTTTATCACAAAATTAATGTCAAAAAGATAAAGAAGGAAAAACAAATCATTTTAGGCAGAAGTGATCAACTAACATTTTAGTCCATTTTCGTCCACTGTTTAGTAAGATTGATGATCAATGCTTGGTCCTAGTCAAATTAATTCTAAATTACCTGAGCATGGGGGTTGTGCACTATCATCACTGTATCCTTTTTACCTCCCATATGGACCTCTTCAATACTTGGCACTGATGGAGACAACACTCAATGGATTATGAGCTCCCAGCTAGTTGGGACCATGGCATAAGCCTGTGTTAATGTAGATTCGCTTGAAAATGTGGGCCTTGAGCGAGGAGCATTGTAAAAAAGCCCAGAAGAGGAGATGACATAATCAGCCTTGTCATCTTCAAAAATCCAGGAAAGGTCTTTCCACAAACATGGCTCTTTAGAGTGGAGACCACCAGTGCTGGCTAGTTTCCTGTGGGCATGCTGGATCCATCTCTGGGGGTGAGTGACCAGACTATCATCTGAAAAATAAAAGCAAAATGAATACAGCAAAGAACAGACTACCCTCTTCCCCTCTCCTTCTTCCTTAATGAAGTCCCCTGGGCGAAATAGATGCTTGATCTTTGGACCAATCTGAATGTTGTTAATTTCTGCGGCTGCTGTAACAAATGATCACAATCTGGGTGGCTTAAAACAACAGAAATGTATTCTCCCACAGTTCTGGAGACCAGAAGCCCTCAATCAGAGTCCCTGGGTTGAAATCAAGGTGTCAGCAGGGCTGTACACCCTCCGGGAGGTTCTAGGGGAAAATGCATTCCTTGCCTCTTCCAGCTTCTGGTGGCTATTAGCAGTTTTGGGCTTGTGGCTGCATCACTCGAGTCTTTAAGGCAGCATCTTCAAATCTCTCTCTGCTTTGTCTTGCATGTTACCTTCTCCTCGTGTGTGTCTGTCTGAGATCTCCCTTTGCCTCTGCCTTATAAGGACCCTTGTGATTCAGTGCCCACCCAGATAATCCAGGACGTTCTCTCCATCTCAAAATCCTTAATTTCATGACCTCTGCAAACCCCCTATTTTCCTTACAATGAAACATTTACAGGTTCTAGAGATGAGGACCTGATAACTTTGGGTGGCCGTTATTCAACCTCCTTCACTACCAGTCCTAGAGCAACTAATGTTGAGGCTGGAGGAGCTTCAAGGTTCAAGAGAAGCTTTTTCAACCTCATGATCTGGGTTAATGGGAGGAGACAGATTATGGGGAGGGGCAGGAAATGAGTAAGTAAATCATACTTTTCCCAGTCCTATTGGAAAAGGCCACTGTCCTCAATTTATGCTGTTCCCTCTGCCTGGAGCTCTTTCTTCCCCCGACCTCTTCTAAGGGGACTTACCTGAGATCACCTGCCTTTCTTGCGCATACTGCATAGATGAAAACTGCCACCCACCTTGTCCTCTGTGCCCCCTTTATCATAGCACTAAGCACAGTGAAGGCTATGTCATATACTTAATGCTTACCTCCAGGGGAGAATGTGAGCTCCATAAGGCTCCATGTGCCTTTCCCAGAGCTGTGCCCTCAGTGGGCACTTAATAAATGCTCTTGAATTGCCTTGAATTGCATTCCAGCTGAGATGAGAGACTCCTTGACAGCACATATGCAATTGCATTTCCTCGCTTCCCTGATTTTGAGACTGAGGCTAAGAAACTCTCTCTCCCACCCCACTGGGTGAATGGGCTCAGAGTCCTGGTCAGAATCTCCCCTCTCCCTCCTTCAGTTTCCTTGGTGATGAGACAGATCTTCATGCCTAGTTCATGCCTCCGGTTCATGGTGCTGTGAGTAACCCCAAAGCAAGTCTCCTTAAAGACATCCTTTTGGAAAGATCTAAGGGCCACACACCAGAAGTGGAGCACCTGTGACTGGAGGCTTGTAGGGGTTTTAGAGGGAAAATGACCTCACCGCTAGTCATTCATTAAGAGTGTGGGACATTCACATGGGTGGCCTGAACCAGCAAGAGAGGTGATATTTACGCAAACCTCCAACATTCAGTGGAAGGGCTGTTTGGGAAACACGTGTCTCTATTTTATTTTATTTATTTGGTTGCATTGGGTCTCGCTGCGCGCAGGCTTTCTCTAGTTGCATCGAGCGGGGGCTACTCTTCGTTGCCATGCACAGGCTTCTCATTGCAGTGGTTTCTCTTGTGGAGCTCGGGCTTTAGGCGCGCGGGCTTCAGTAGTTGCAGCACATGGGCTGAGTAGTTGTGACTTGCGGGCTCTAGTGCGAAGGCTCCGTAGTTGTGGCGCATGGGCTTAGTTGCTCCACGGCTTGTGGGATCTTCCTGGACCAGGGATCGAACCCGTGTCCCCTGCACTGGCAGGCGGATTCTTAACCACTGCGCCACCAGGGAAGGTCTGAAACACGTGTCTTTAAATGGCAAGTGACTCTATTCTTTCAGGCCCTGACTTTGCCTTTAGTTATTGCCCCCCCATCCGGCTACTTGTGGGTGCTCCTGGGGCTAAGTGTCCAGCATGAGTGTGGATGGAGCCTCCAGACCACTCCTAGAAGCTTCCTCATGGCCTGTTCTCCGCTCATTAGTTAGCAGCTCCTGTAAAGAGAAGCCAAGAGGAGAAATGCAAGTGCAAACTGCTCCTTAGTTAGAGACTTTAATTAAAGAAGTAGAGACTGAGATTGCTCTTGAATTTGAATTATCTATGCTGCTTCCACCCACCTAAAATGTTACCCTCTTATTCCCATTTAGTAATAGTGTTCACATAGCTCTTTACAATTTTTAAGCACTTTCAGGCATAATACCTTGTTTAATTATCACCCCCCAAGAAAACAAAACAATATAAAGAAGCTACATTAAATACATTTTTCTTAAAGACAGAAAAAAAAGACTGAGGCTCAGAAAAACTGTGCAATGTAACCATGATAATACAGTGATGCAGGATAGTAAATCAGTGCTTAAAGCCAGGCTTTTCAGAAATGAGAGCCATTCTAGTAATGTTCTTCTTGGTCTGGGGCTAAAAATGTCTTAAGACTTGCTATTCTTAAGTGTAGGGCAAGTTCCTCAGAGCAGTGGTAGATAAGTTTCTCAGGTGAGACCAAGTGAAGGTTCGGATCACCCCTCAGCCTCAGAAGGGCATCCAAGACAGAGATTCTTTTTAGGAGGAAGGTCCTCTGGAGTCATGCCGTATTACTATTGGCTGTCATAATGTCTCGGTAATCCCAGGCCTGGGTAGCAGAGATCTAGAAATTTATTGCTTTAAAATTGCATTTTAAAATTGCAGTTAGACGCACACCTAGCACATAGATTTTTATTTCTAAGCACCATTTCCTCAACTAAAAAGAGTCAGGGCTCTATGGAGAGATGCTGATTCCAGGTCAGAGGCAGGGAAAGCACAAGGTTGGCCTGGAACATCTTACGTCACAAAGTGTAGAATTGCCCCAGGATTAATGGGATTATATGAAAAGGATATAGGAGCCAGCCTGAAGGAGCTCCCACAGCCAAATCCAATTTGAACACCCCCCCTTCTCTACCCTCAAATGATGATATTGGATTATAGCAGGCTAAACAAGCAAATAAAACCCCCTAAATCCATAGTGATACTTTAAAAAATAAAGAGAGGGGAAAAGGGGGAGAGAAAAGGGAAAACTTTTTCACAAAACAATGCTGACAAATGAATGTGGAAACAATGCCGGAATTAGAGAAATCACCATTTTTCAACCCTCAGTGTAATAACGGCAGATTCTATTAAGAATCACTAATAGATGTTAAAGCCATTGGGTAAAAGGGCTGTTGGGGAGTAGGATATTCATAGTGTTTCAGAGTGTCACCCCATAGCTTATTTATTAAATACAAAGGGAGAATGGAGAGACCTGGTGGTCTCTACCTTAACCAAGAGCTTGACCTTGGCATTGCCAATCATGGGGTGCCTCTGACTTGTGACTCCTGAGATGAGATGCAGTGGGTGGTACACATCACAGCTTATGCGATGCTCCTGTCAGAAATGTCACCTGAATCTAATCCCGAGGAGGAAACAGTCATTCATTAAGAGTGTGGGACATTCTTCAGGACAAGTAGCCTAGGCTCATTAAAGGGCCCAGATCAGAAGATCAGAATGAGACAGTGGAGTGCTCTACCTGGGAGAAAAGTAGAGAGACAGAACAGCCATGTGCAACGCTCAGAACTTGATTGGATCCTGGATCCAAAAAACCTGCTATAAAAGGACATTTTTGAGACAATTCGAGAAATATGAATATGGACTTACTGTTGGCTGCGGTTATTGTGTTACTGTTGATTTTCATAAGCGCGATAACGGTCTTATGATTACATAGAAGAATGTTCTTGTCCTTGGGAGATGCAAGCTGAAGATTTTAAGGGTGAGATGTCATTATATGGGAAGCATACTTTTGGGTGATAGGGCTGAAGAGAAGGGTGTGTATAAATATATAGAGCCGTACTTAAGGAATTGCAGTTAAGCCTTTCACATCACAAAGGACTTTGGGTTTCTGTCCAGTGGTAGTGATGCATTTGCAAGAAAGTTGGCAAATTTGAGCAGGGGATGGTCTCTGACCTTGGAGCAGAGCTAGCACAGCTAGAGATGAAATGGGAGATGTAAGTCTTCTTCCGACAAAGAATCTCTAGCACGGGCAGCACGAGACCCAAGGCTCATACATTCACACATCTAGCTAGTAATTACTCTTGAAGAGCATCTGCGTCGTTGGCCTTTGAAATCTAAGTAAAGTATCCATAGCTCAGGGTGCTCACAGTCAAAGCAAAGTTTTTTGTAAGTGAGGGCTCTTGAGACCTTCTCCGGTGGACTGCTGTTCCCTGAAATGGGGTTGCCTCACTCCCACATCAGTCTTGTTACACACCAGCCTCATTAAAACGAGTGTTGTTGAACCTTTCTCTCAAGAAAGAAATGCTCTAGATATTTGTAATACTATTTCTGGTCCCCTCTGTTTTCAAGAATGTCACCATCCCTCGCCTTCTGTGACTAATACACACTGCCCCTCAGAGCCAGTCCACTTCCCCATTTAGAAACTGGCTACTGGTAAAATTGCTAACAAGTGCTTCTCTGAGCACATCTGGAAAAAGTTCAGGGAAGCGGAGTGATACTTGACCAGAGAGCTGAATGGCCACTCCAGAAAATGTTGTGGTGTTGTGGCTTGTTCCTTATCTGTTGGTCTGAAAATAATCATTCATTCACTTGTTCAGGATGAGTAAGAGTCTGAGATGGATGAATAACAAGTTGTTGATTTCATTTCCTGTGAATGTCTTCTGCACGGAGGGCTGACTGGTAGAGAGAAGCATTCCAAAAATGTTTTGAGCCAACACAGCATAGTTAGGCCAAGTGGGTAGCTTCCCAAGACGTACTGCGACGTTTGCATTCCAGTCTCTTTACTTGCAATATCGACCTTATTCTTTATTTTATAATCACGACTCATACACAGACTAGTAAATCATTATGAACCAGGGATAGTGGAAGGAGACTAAAGTTTACTTATCACTAGCAGCACACCAGGCAGTTTATATGAATTGTTTCACTTAATCCTTATAACATTCCCGAAAATAAGGTTTTATTTTCCGCATTTTACAGATGAGAAAAGCAAGACTCAGACAGCTAAGAGACTTACCCCAAACACGCTGTTATAAGTTCCAGAAGCTGAAATCCATGCTCTGTTTACTATTTCCAATCATTTAGAGTCAACTGTAGTATTTGCTTGGTAAGTGATAGCCAGCAGGTTTTAAACTGTTAATTTCCTTTTGCCCCCAAATACACATCTGGGCCATCTCTCCCTCATAACCAGCCAACATATGCTCTTGGTGAAATGATCTTTGGTAAAATCTGTAGAGAAGAATAAGAACATGCATTTTCAAGCCAGATATCAACGAGGCCTACACTGCTGCTTGTCTCCAAGAGTGAAAAAAACACTGGAATAATTCCATTATTGTACACGTCTATTATATCATTTATTTCGGTAACACTCAATCCTCCTGAAGTCAGTAGATACTAGGATGTCACCAATTTTCTTAAGAGATGTTGTAGAAGTTATACGTTAATTCTGAAAACAACAATAACAATGACAAAAACACCCTTATCCTGGGCTTCCTTGGTGGCGCAGTGGTTGAGAGTCCGCCTGCCGATGCAGGGGACACGGGTTCGTGCCCTGGTCTGGGAGGATCCCACATGCCGTGGAGTGGCTGGGCCCGTGAGCCATGGCCGCTGAGCCTGCGCGTCCGGAGCCATTGCTCCGCAATGGGAGAGGCCACAACAGTGAGAGGCCCGCGTAACAGAATTGAAAAGCGTGACCATCGCAGTCAGATACCAAATATCTGAACACTTCTACTTAGAGTCACTTTGTCACTATTGTTTAAACTTCGAAAGTAACCTAAACTCTCTAAATTTCAGTTTTTGCATACATAAAATAGAGATAAAACTGATACTAAATTCATAAGGCTGTTGTGATAGTTTTATTAAAGAACAAAGGTCTAATTTAGCACATAGAACAGCTTACAGACTTAAAAGCAACAAATAAGATGATGTCCAATAGCGGAAGTGATATATGAGGTAAAGGAAATAAAACAGGTGAATTGGAAAGAGAGTGAAGGGGAGGCAGCCACCTTGGCTGGATAGGATAGAGAGGTGAGGTTGAAGCTGAGACCTGCATTCCAGAGGGAAATGGCACTGGTGCCGGGCTTAGAGGGAGAAGACCTGAGTTCAAGTTCCCATTCTGCTACTTCTCACCTAGCTCACTGTAGGTGAAATGGGTCTCACATTCCTGGTGTGCAAAAAGAAAAAAAGATAAACTGAAAAGCTACTTAAAGGAATGTGAAGATTTTAAAAAGTTAGTGCATACATGTGCGTTGCAGCATATCAAATCCCACAAAAGGTGAGTTGACACATCACTCCTCTTACACTGACAATAAGCCATTATTTATTCATTCACTCTTTCTTACATTATTTCCTCATTCATTGTGCAGGGTTGATGAAGTCCTGCTAAGAGCCTGCAACTGGGTGGGTGTCAGAATAGCCCTCCTCTATGCGGTGATCTACAGTTATCACATGAATTGTCTCACAGTAGTCTGGGAACTTTGCAGTACTGTTGCCATTTGACAGATGAGAAAGTTGGACATCACTTTAATGACATCCCACAGTGACAGTGCTCACATGAGGCAGCTGCCTGTCACCACTGTGAGGAGGACCCCCTGAGGGCAAGGATCTTATGCATAAGGGCTTAGACTGTGGATGTCCGTTTAGGCATCTGTCATCTTCTTAGCCTCTCCTCATGCTCTAGTCTCTCCAAACTCTCAGGCGGTGGTCAGCACACACTACCAAAAATGAAGACAAATGGACACAGCCAGGCCGGCTTTCTTCCCCAAGAAACACAGGGTGGGAAACAAGCCTTGCCAGGCCCCCAGGGGAAGGTATAAACCGGGTAACCATGTTTTCTGAACCCAACATCAGCTCACAGGACCTGCCAAGAAGACAATATTTAAATTCAGGGGGCTTCCCTGGTGGCTCAGTGGTTAAGCATCCACCTGCCAATGCAGGGGACACGGGTTCAATCTCTGGTCCGCGAAGATCCCACGTGCCGCGGAGCAACTAATCCCGTGCGCCACAACTATTGCGCCTGCGCTCTAGAGCCCACGAGCCACAACTACTGAGCCCATGTGCTGCAACTACTGAAGCCCGCACGCCTAGAGCCCGTGCTTTGCAACAAGAGAAGCCACGGCAATAAGTCCGTGCACCGCAAGGAAGAGTAGCCCCCGCTCGCCGCAACCAGAGAAAGCCCGCACGCAGCAACGAAGACCCAATGCAGCCAAAAAACAAACAAACAAACAAAAAAAGGCAGACTGCCCCTAACAGGCATATCATCAGCCTATGACCGCTGTAGAGAGGAGTCGTTCTTCGCAGTGGGCTTGGGCCTAGCCAACTTGCTGACTACGTGTAATACTGGGATTAGAATGGGAAGGAGGACAGGAAAAGAGAAAACAAAATGGGGACAGGTAGAAACAGAGTCCAGCCCATCACCTCCAATTTCTGAGTGTGTTCCGGCTCTTACTCACGAAAGCCTGGAGAGGAAGGCTCTTTGTTGTGTTATTAATCTCCCCAGGGGAACAACCACAAAATGAGAGCTGGTGCTGGTTTTGCAGGAATGATTTGTAAGGAATGAAAATAAGTAAATTTCTTAAAATGCTTGGCAATGTCAAATCTCCTGGGCCCATCAGAGGGACAGAAGCCAGTTCCAGACGGCCCCCCCCCACCCATGATCGTCCCTTGCTGTTAGTCGGAAGGGGTTTAAAAGCCTTGTTGTGTTTGGAAGGCAGGGGCGGAGGAGGAGTCTGGGGAGAGAAGGTGAGAGAGGGGAGGGAGGGAGGGAGGGAGAGAGGAATGAGCCCTTTAACTGCTTCCTTTTGTTGTGGTGCCTTTTGTACTAGGTCTGGGGCAGGATGTGAAGTGGGAAGTGTTTTGCAGTCAGAAGAACTGCAGCTGGTTGGGGATGGCGTGGGCGATGGATGCTCTGGGGAGAGACAGCAGAGGACAGGCGGAGGGAGGGAAAGACATATGGGGGTGGTGGATGAATAAGACCATTTTCCCCTCCCATCAGGCCTTCTTCCCCACTTGCAAGTCCAAGCGTTTCAGCTCAGTGTGTAGAGTGGTGTCCTGCTATGATCACTGGGTTTAGTCGTTGGATTTCACGGTTGGTTTGGGTTCTATGGCTTTCATGCAGTGTGCCCTTGGGCAAGTCACTTGACCACCGGGCCTCAGATTCTTCACCTGTCAAGTGGATACTACTACCTAGAACATAAAGCTGTTGAAAATAAATGAAATGCCTTCCAAACTGAAACACACACATCGAAGCTTATTCTTAGGGTTTTGTAGAAATGGCTGGAAGGCAGGATGGCAGGAGAGGACTCCAGAAGGGCAGCGTTCCGGTGCAACAAACCCAGTAAGTCCACATCACCCACGCCCTCTGCAGCTCACCTGCCTTTCTGGCCCTTTCCCATTTTACGGACATCGGGTCTCCATTGGGGTGTCCACAATGCCAGTCATGCCCCTGCTGGTCCCCCAGAGCCTATTCTTCCCAGCCTCTGCTCACCTGACTGCAAAGGCCCTGGGAAGAAGGCTCGAGGTGTCTACTCTTTGATCATTTTCTTCAAGTGAGACCACATGGGACAGAAGGAGGGAGGTGGGGTGGAGGGGGGAGGAAGGAAGGAACACAGGAAGGAGGGCTGGTTTTCTTCTGACTTACCCTGGCTGCAGCCTCTGCTCTGCTCGTCCCAGTATCTTTCCCTGACACATTCTCTGATCATGAACTGCCCCGGGTCTCCCGGTTCTCCATTTTCCACTCCTCTCCTGCCACCTCAGTCGCATTTGAGCTGTTCAAACGGAGAGAAGAAAAAATAAATAAATAATGGCAACTTCAGGAGCATCAGAACATCGAGTTGCCATTTACAGTCGTTCCGTATCTGTGATACCGTGTGACACCCCAGAAGGGCTACTACTATTGTTACCCCCATTTTATAGATTTTACAGGTGGGAGACTGCAGTTCATTGAGGGACTGGATTGTCCTCCAGTCACAGGGCTTGTAAGCGCAAGATCTGGGGCTCCGCCCTAGGGATTCAGATTCCAGACCTCCCTCTCTTCTGTGTCTGTCTCAGCATAAAAGTGCTGACTGTGTGTGTGCCGGGGCAGGAGGGGCGGGGGGGGGACACAATTTGCACCTTAATAGAACTGGAATAAGAATGATAAAAAATTGGGGGAGAATTCCTATCCGCTAATCCTGCCCAACCTAAACATTGCCTGTAGTTTCCAGAGGGTTCAGAATCACACTTATGGAAAAATCCTGAGCGTTCTTCAGTGCTTTGGGCACCTAAGGAGGTGCTTAAAAATGATTTGGGAAGTGAGTGGAGCTATCTGGCTTTCTGACTTGACTCCATCCAGAGCGTGAGGTGTGCAGAGGCCCACGGGCCCCGACTGTGGTATTGTCTTCTCTTCTCTCAGACAGAAGAACAGAATTGGAAAATGTCACCATGTAACTTAGAATCTGATTGGACAAACATGGGCTCTACTATCCACAAATGAATCCACCTAAAATAGGTTTTTTACACCTGTTCTGAGACAATCAGAATATGACCCCAAACCAAGCAATAGCCGAGAGCACTATTAATGTTCAAAGGGCTGTTATGTTATCAGTTGAACAAAGAATAGATTTGCAGATAATAGTGTATTAATACAAGGTGGTCTTCTGAGAGTATATAAAAAAAAGGGAGCCAAAACAGTAAAAATTAGCATCACCTGAACTCTGTCTGGAGGACAGGACACCCAGATCTTTAGGACAAGTACTCTGAGATCAAATCTTTCCTTCCTAGATTGCTGTCTTAGACTGTTTCGGCTGCTATAACAGAATACCATAGACTGGGTGGCTTATAATCAACAAACATTTGTTTCTTGCAGATCTGGAGGCTGGAAAGTTCAAGATCAAGGCCCTGGCAGATTTAATGTCTGATGAGAGCTCACTTCTTTGTTCATAGATGGCTGTTTTATCTCTGTGTCCTCACATGGCAGAAGGGGTGAGGGAGCTCACTGGGGTCCCTTTTAGAAGGGTGCTAATCTCACTCATGAGGGCTCCACTCTCATGACCTAATCACCCCAAAGACCCCACTCCCAAATACCATCCCATTGGGGATTAGGTTCTAACATATGAATTTGAGGAGGACACAAACACTCAATCTTTAGCAACCTCCAAACCTATCCTTGAGATAACATTTATATTATTTTCTGGGGACTTCTCTGGTGGTCCAGCGGTGAAGATTCCATGCTTCCGTTGCAGGCAGTGCAGTTTAGTCCCTGGTCAGGGAACTAAGATCCTGCGTGACATGCAGTGCAGCCAAAAAAATAAATAATTTTTTGTTCCCTGAGAAATGCCCCATTTTTTCCTCCCTAGGCCTTTGCCTAGCTCTAATGTTACTTATGCCATGAAACCTTCCCAATTCCTCTTCTCCCCTTGCTAGAAAAAAAAAAAATCTCTTCTCTGAAACCGAAAATCACCTTGATTTTCCCTCTTTCCTCACAGCATACTTGTGTGAAGGTTAGCGCCAGAAGTGTCTCACCCCAGGTCTCACGCTGGCTGTAGCTGAAATGAACATTAATTTCAGTATCCTGACTCCAGGCGATGCCCTTTGCATCGCACGTCCTTATCTGGAAGGACTGATGTATGGCCCCTGTGAGCACATCAGCAGATTGGTTCTGTAACTGCTGTCACAAAACAGGACCCTAGGACCCAGGATCGGTCAGCTCTGGCAAGGGGTAGGGAGTCAGGAGAGACCTGGAATGTAGATGCCCCGAGAGCAGGGCAAGCTGGCAAGCGTGCTTAAAGCTGGGATCAGGGAGGAACTAGTCTTGGCTGGCGTTTGTCCTTTACACGGTAGGTAAAATACTCTTTCTAAAATCTGATCAGGAAATGTACTCATGCCTTTCCCAAGCTAAAGACCCTTTTATTTATTTATTTATTTATTTTTAATTTTTTTTTTTTTTTGCAGTACGCGGGCCTCTCACTGCTGTGGCCTCTCCCGTTGCAGAGCACGGGCTCCGGACGCACTGGCTCAGCGGCCATGGCTCACGGGCCCAGCCGCTCCGCAGCACGTGGGATCCTCCCGGACCAGGATACGAACCCGCGTCCCCTAGATCGGCAGGCGGACTCTCAACCACTGCGCCACCAGGGAAGCCCTAAAGACCCTTTTAAAGGGTCTTCCATTGCTCCGTTGTCTTCAGGATAAAGCCAAATTCCCCGATGTGGTCTGCAAGGCCCTCTTCACTGTGGCCTCTGTTTTCCTCTACAACTTCACACCATGTAACCACTGCCCCCCATCACCACCGGGAACATGTGTAATCTACGCTCCAATTCAGTACAGTGGTGAGTGACACTATGACCCCACCTTCCAGACGTTCGCTGGTGCTCTTGACGGCAGACCAGGACACTGGCAGTAATGGTGCAGACAGACCAGTACTGTGATTGTGATGTGCTGGGTTTCATGGGAATTCACAGGAAGGACACCTGGGCCAGATTTAGGAGATCAGGGAGTCATACCTAAGCTAAAAGCTGGATGATGGTAATCGATGAAGAGGGTTAGGAGTGTTTCAGGCAAACAGTATGGAGTAAGTGCAGGAGGCAGACAAGGACACGGGGTTCAGGAACCAAAGGAGTAAGAGGTGGTTGGCAGGATGGGAGGAAGCGAGGCTGGGGTAGGTAGGGCCGGTCGTGCTGAGGCCTCTAAGCCCCACCGAGGCATCTAGACCGTGCCTTCAAGGCTATGGGCAACAGTGAAGGGCTTTAAGCTTAAACCGAGGTGCATAAGGAACTGAGGAGTGAGAAGGGGACGGTTTGAGCGAAAAGAGGTCACTAGCTTCTGCTAGCTTTGCTCAATCCATAACCATTTGTTGAAAACAACCACACAAAGCTCTAAGCCAAACCTGGTAGGGAAGATGCAGAAAAAAATACCCAGAGCTTTCCCTTAAAAGATCTCATGGAGGGCTTCCCTGGTGGCGCAGTGGTTGAGAGTCCGCCTGCCGATGCAGGGGACACGGGTTCGTGCCCCGGTCTGGGAAGATCCCACATGCCGCGGAGCGGCTGGGCCCGTGAGCCATGGCCGCTGAGCCTGCGCATCCGGAGCCTGTGCTCCGCAACGGGAGAGGTCACAACAGTGAGAGGCCCGCGTACCGCGAAAAAAAAAAAAAAAAAAAAAAAATCTCATGGTCTAGGAAGAGGGTTAAGACAGACAAAACAAAAACATATATACGGTGGACTAATCACTCAGCCATAAAAAAGAAGGAAATGACGCCATTTGCAGCAACATGAATGAGATGATCATACTATGCGAAGTCAGACAGAGAAAGACAAATATCATATGATATCACTTACATGTGAAAACTAAAATACGACACAAATAAACATATTTACAAACAGAAACAGACTCACAGATATAGAGAACAAACTTAAGGTCATCAAAGAGGAAAGGTTGGGGTGGGGGATGAATTAGGAGTTTGAGATTAGAAGGTAGAGACTATTGTATATAAAATTGATAAACAACAAGGTTCTACTGTATAGCACAGGGAACTATATTCAGTATCTTGTAATAAACTATAATGGAAAAGAATCTGAAAAAAATATATATATAACTGAATCACTTTGCTGCACACCTGAAACTAACACAACATTGTAAATCAACTATACTTCAGTAAAACAAACAAACACAACCAAAAACCCGAAACCAGGCAGAATATTAAAACTGTGATAATAGAGGTACAATCAAATGTTAGCTGAATTCAAGAAGGAGAGCAATTCAGTTCAGTTGGAGCATCACCAAAGGTCTCATGAGGAAGATGCTCTTTGAGACTGTCTGAAGAACAGGAAGGGTTTCAATCAGCAGTGATGGCGAAGCAAGGAGGGGAGGGGCCAGGAAGGTCAGGACCGGGGAGGAGAAAGCAGGAGAGCAGGGAAGAGCCTCCTTAGACTCGTGGAACAGGATGGGGGAGGAGGATAGTGAGAGATAAGCTGGGCAGGTTGAAGTCAGAGTCCCAAGGGCCCCAAATGCCCAGCCAAGAAATCTGGATTTAACTCTGCAAGTAACAGGAAGCACCAGAGGTTTTTAAGATCAGAAGAGCCAGGATAAGAACTTGAAGATTAATTGGCAGGGGTATCTATACACCAGTGTTACTCAGCTGGGATTTGTGGATGTATTTTCAGTGCTCTGAGAATTCTACAGTAATTTTAAAATTATGTGTTTTTATTCTAATGAAAATCTTAAAATATTATAATATTCTGGGGTATTTGAACGACTGCATTATGTAACAGAATTCTGCCACTCAAGTTCAATGTCCATTCCTTCACTCAAAATATTAATTGAGCGCTTACTATGTGCCAGGCGTTGTTCTAAGCACTGGACGTACAGCAGTAGACACAACAGATAAAAGTCTCCCTCTGTAAATTTGAACATTAACTGGATATTTATCAATATTAAGAACATTTTTTTAGGCATAATCACAGTGTATGTTTATGTTTTAAAAGGAGTTCTTATCTTTCAGGGATATATATACTGAAACGTTTATGCATGGATTTACATGGTATCTAAGATTTGCTTCACAGTTGTCCAGTGGGGTGGAAAAAAGTGGGTGAGAATATAGATGAAATGAGATTGTCCAGGAGTTGATTGTTGTACTTGGACAAAGGGTATGAAAAGATTCATTGTAATATTCTCTTTACTTCTGTGTATGCTTAATATTTTTCACAAAAAAGAAAAAAAAAGAGAAAGAAAGAAAGAAAAAAAGAAAGAAAAAAGAAAGAAAAAAAGAAAGGAAAGAAAGAACGGAAGGAATCCCTGCCCTTATGGAGTTTACTTTCTAGTGTTTGAATTGGTGCTAATGAGGCATCAACACCAAGTGAAGGCAATATGATGTCACGGTGCCAGAAAAGAACAGAAGTTGCAAAGCAGGTTATACAAAGATGAGCGAGGAAATTGAGGCCTTACCTGGCACATGGAAGTGCAGGCATCCTGGATTCCAAAGACCCAGTTTGATACATGAAGCCTCTTGGATGTGCCTGTTTCCTGAGTATCCTGTCTCTGTACATTTTTACTTGGAACTGTTCGTTAGCAAGTAAATAAGAAAGCATTAAAAATTGTGTTAGAATGATGGGGTACACTATCAAAAACTCATTCAGTGACAGTTTCAAGGGTGTTTGTGAAATAAACAATGTGACAGGACTCAAAAAGTGGCCCACCACACTCAAAATTAAAAGAATTTAGCTAACAGCAAGTGAAACACAAAATGAACAAATTCACCTTTCTAACACTAGCTTCAGCAGAACAATATACTGTCACTTTAAATCAATGTATTTTAGTTTCATTAGTTTTACATGTCTATTTGTTAATGTAAAATGTTTTAGTTACAGTTGTCCCTGGGTATCTGCAGGGGATTGGGTCCAGGACCCCCACAGATACCAACATCTGTGGGTGCTCAAGTCCCTTATATAAAATGGTATAGTATTTCCATATAGCCTACACGCATCCTCCTGTATACCCTAAACTATCTCTAGATTACTAATTATACCTAATACAATGCAAATACCATGTAAATAGTTGTAAATACAATGTAAAGGCTTTGTGGACAGTTGCCCGTGTGTGACAAATTCAAGTGTTGCTTTTTGGAATTTTCTGGAACTTTTGGGAATATTTTTGATCCGCGTTCAGTTGAATCTGTGGATGTGCAATTTGCAGATGCGAAACTCATGGACATGGAACCTGCAGATATGGAAGATTGAATGTCTGTAGTATAAGAACTACAGGTAAAAAGTTAATAGTTTTATGCCTGCACATATTTAAATTAAATGTATTACATCAACACTGAAGGACCATAGGATTATTCTCTCTCTCGTATAAAGTCAGTACGGTTTTCAGGAATACAGAGAGACTGATTATGATCTTACAAAAACCAAGGTGAGAAAACTGCTTAAATAGAACGTCCGCAGTGCAGCTGAAAATAAAAATTAGATTCAAGAGATATTTTGGAAGTAAATCTACCCCTTCTAGAGGATTGAAAATGATTTGGATATGGGAGGTGAATGAAAAATATTTGAATCTAGAGGACTAAAGAAATTCCATTCTCAAAAATCTGCAAAATTAATTTTGGACGCATTGCATTTGAAGAGCCAGCGTGGTAGCAAAATGGAAAGATGAAGCTGGAACTTGGAAGAACCAGAAGACAC
Source organism: Delphinus delphis (assembly GCF_949987515.2). Lineage (NCBI taxonomy): Eukaryota > Metazoa > Chordata > Mammalia > Artiodactyla > Delphinidae > Delphinus > Delphinus delphis. Next base: position 12,262,719 of record NC_082690.1, read on the forward strand.
ATTACCCATCCCACTACATTTGGGACCCATGGCCCCTTCACTCATTACAATGTGGATCAAGCTGACTATGGAAACCACACCCAGAGCCCAAAGCAAGGCCAGTTCCCCAGGACCAGAGATTCCCAAGCCCTAAACTGGAAGATGCCATGGCCAGGAGAACCCTGTGGCCAGGACCACGTGTGGGGTGGGGCAAAGGGCTCCAGGGCTCCCCATTCCCCTGCTCCAAGCCAGAGGGAGTTGCTGGCTTGACTTCCAGCCACTAGTTTTGTGAGTTGTCACTTGAAGCCACTTCTGTCTGCCTCCTGTTTTTAGTTCAGATTACAAATGGTAAACAACCAAAAAAAGCTTCCGGTTTGGAAATTAGAGACCATCTGTTTCTCATTCTATTTCCCCTCTCTTCTCTGATTTCTTTTATTCTCTTCCCGCCCTCTCCCCCACCCTAAGAACACACAGCTCAGCTGGGAGCATAGTGACCTCATTTGACTACCTTCACTTTAATGAAAATGTCGGGTTTGTTACTGGGATTATACTAGGGAATTCCTTGTTCCCACTCAGACTAAGGTGTCTTGGATTGTTTCATCAAAAAAAAAAAAAAATTTTTTTCACGAAGATGAAGTTTCTCCATTCTAACTTACAAATAAATCTAAATAAAATAATAAATAAAATCATGTCTGATTAAGCCGTATGCAGTTTTGTTGAAGGCAGTGCACAAACTCTATTTTAATGTCTTGTTAACAGACTCCTTAAACTTTAACCAAAGGATAATGGTTAACTTTTAAATCAAAGATAAAAATGAAACATTGAACTGGCTACATTGGAGGCAGCTGTGCTGCCAGGACTGCTTCTCTCCTGGAATTCAGAAGTGGGCAGGCTTGCTTGAGAACGTGGCTCTATTTCCCTGTAGTCTGGTGTTACAGGTCCCTCTTGTGTTGACTGTTAACACTGTCTTGCTACTGGCCCTAGAACATGATGATTCTACATTTGAGTTCATTAGCTTATTGCAACCAATATCCTCCTCCTCATCACCATCATTATCTCCACCTACACCATCGTCCTCCTCATCACCATCAGCATAATGGAAAAACAGTGCAGGGTAGTTCAAAACCACATGCTTTGGAACCAGACAGATATGAATTTGAACTCTTTCCTCTTCACTGTGTTACCTGGGTGAGTTACTCACACCTTTGTGTGTCAGTTTCTGCACTGATTAAGTGAAAGTGATTATGACACTCACATAACAGTTTTCAGGAGAAACTAGAATGAAATATTGTTGGGCTGTGCCCCGCAGGCCTGCAAGCCTTGTAGCTGTCCAACCTGAAGCCAAAGAAAGAGCCCGGGGACAGTGAGAGACATCAACGGCTTATTGGACAGGGGGATCTTACACATCTGAAGCAGGTTCCTGGAGCAACACCCCCGTCGTGTACGGCAGACCTCAAGCAGGACATGACAGCAACCTTCGCTACTTCGGGAGGAAGGAGGCTGCAATTTATAGGGGCAATGGATGTCAGGTTGGCTCATCAATTACTATGGAAACCAGTAGCTGGGGCAGGGAGCAAGCACATAGGCAGTTACTAATTAAGCCCCATAATTAAGAGGATTGAAGCAGGGATTGGTCAAGTAGGGGATGTACAGAGACCAGGAGAATAGCCATCTTGAATGGCCCGACCATACAAGTATGTAAAGTATCTGATGTCAAGGCTCAGAAAATATTACCCCCTTTCCCATTCATTTCTTCTTTCTCTAAGGAAGACAGAAATTCTGGGAAAGAAACAGTTAACGATGTAATGGAAGCAAATTGGATATGTCGGGAACTTATCAAAGGTTTGAGTAATCTTTAAGCTACCTACATAGTAACAAAGCAACCAAATTTAAAAAAAAATTAAAAATGAGTCAGTGGTACTGTTTTGGCTCATCATTATGCCCAGCAGGGTACCCTTTGCTCACTTCCTGTTTTCCCAGCTCCCTGCCTTTATTGTCACTACTCCGGAAGGCAAAGGACCTATCTTTTCTTCTGCTTGTTGACATCTGGCAAGTGTCTATTTCTTCCGTCATATAACCCTGTTCATAGCAAGTCCTCAAATCAAAATACAGACACATTTTCTTGAGATTAGTCAGGAGAGTTGTGTGTACAAAGTGTTCACCAAGGTCTTATACATAATTATGCTCCTGTCCACAATAAAGGATTTGTCCTTCCTCCGAATTCATGTAGAACTTATGCAAAAAACTCAGCCCTTAGCGTATAGCATCTTGCTCTAACGTAGGCTTCTCCAGGATCCTTGGGGCTGTCTCAATTCCTCTTTAACTTTCTACCAACAAGCACAGGCTTCACCACAAAGTCAGCTCTAATAAATATTTACTGAATTAAATTGAATTGTGTATCTTGTTTGCCTAAGGAGACTCGAAATGTTTCAAAACCAGAAACTTTATTCTCTACTTCTTCGTACCTTCTTTTCTCTCCTCTTACTCCACGACGGTGCTCAAGAAATGATCAGTAAATACCTGATAATATTTACAGTAAGGAATAGAACGGAGCAGACCCAGAATTCCAGTGCTGCAAGGCATCTTCATCGGCATCCACTCCAGGCCTGAATTCTGTGACAACGGTCCAGCCAAAGACCCTTCTCGCTTTGCCGGTGCAAGTCTCATCCCCGGGGTTGTACTGTTATCAAGGTAGAGATTTCAGAAAGAAAGCTCTTCTTTATATTGAGCTACAATTTGTTTCCCTTTCCCTTTCACCTTCCATCTAAAAACCTATCCATTGGAGGAATACAAAAAAATTTATTTTATTGAAGTATAGTTGATTTACAATGTTGTGTTAATTTCTGCTGTACAGCAAAGTGATTCAGTTATACATACAAACATACACACATATATACATACATTCCTTTTCATATACTTTTCCATTATGGTTTATCACACATTATTAAATATAGTTATATATATATACTATATATATAGTTATATATAGTAGGACCTTGTTGTTTATCTGTTCTATATATAATAGTTTGCATCTGCTAATTCCAAATTCCCACTCCATCCCTCCCCCAGCCCCCTTCCCCCTTGGCAGCCACAAGTCTGTTCTCCATGTCTGTGAGTCTGTTTCTGTTTTGTAGATAAGTTCATTAGGAATATAAAACATTTTTTAAACTGTCCACATGACAGCCCATCCTATACTCAAAGATAGCTCTTGAATCTATTTTTTTCCATGATGAAAACTTCAGTTCATTACATGACACAGTGTTAATCTCTTTGTCATCCAGGTCTCTCTGATTCTTCACTTGGAAGTGGCTATAATTATCAATATTTTTAATTGAGAATTTACTCTGAACCAGGCATTGTAGTGAATTGCTTACAAATGTTGTCTCTTTAATTCTCCTAAACTCTTAAGGCAGGTATTTCTATCACAGCTGAGGGCACTGAGGCTTCGTGGGGATAAGTAACTTTGCCTAAACAGTAAAGAGCCGAGCTGGGACTGGGATCCAGAAATGTCGGATCCCCAGGCCCAACCCATACCTACTATACTTTACTGCCTCCCCGAATGAAATTGGATCAGTCTGCTCGGAACTCAGTTCATTTTTCATCTGGACTGGATTCTTTTTGCCTGTTTTCCCCCAAATTCTGTTGCACTTCTCGTGTTTGTAGTTAAAGAAATCTACTTGCCTCCTAATGCTGATTAATTTTTTTCCCTCTAGATCTTCCAGTTACCCTGGCAACATGGCCAAAGAAATAAAGGAAGTGAGAAGGTGCCTGCAAGTTAAGGGGAATCCACTGGGACACAACTCATGGGCTCCTTGGCAGGTTCCAGGTCATGGTGGCCAAATGTCAGGGGGTGGGGGGACTACATTGTGGTTAAAGAGACAAAAACCAAACCAAACCAAACCGAACCAAAGCAATATGTGATGCCAAGTATTATTATCCAAAGGTGAGGTGAGAAAATGAAGCTTAAGGTCTGAAAGTTGGGAATGGAGTATACAGTGGGTCAGGGTACACTGAGAAAGAGAGACTGTAAGCAAAGAAAGGGCAACATTATCTCCGATTTCTAGGGCAGAGGTGAGGGCTCAGAGTCATACCTGATAATCTAAGGACCCTGGGCAAATCCGAATAGAAATATGGGAAGCAGTGCTTTTTTTCTTTTTCTTTTTTTGACCTGGTTTTAGTCACAGATTTTTTTTTTTCTCCCTGCAGAGCTTTCCTGAAATGCCTACTCAAATTATTAACATTTTCAACCGATTCTTTTGGCCGAAACAGAACATCCATGTGCCAATGTGTAGACTGAACTCTGTGACCTCTCTAGTGGGAAGTGTAGCTGTTGAAAAGTTTATCATTGAGTTGCAAACACTGGGAGGTAGTGAGCTTTACTTTTTCTTGCTTTTTAAAATAGTGACCTTTGACCTACATCTAGCATTTGAGGTGACATATATGTGCCAAACACTTAGATTTAATGGAGAGTTTGAGATGAGGTATATGGGAAAACAGCAGAGAGAGAGGGAGGAGAAGGGAGGGAGACAGAGAAATTCATAAAATTATCAAATACGTACTGTATTTTTTATTGTGGTAGAATATAACCTGAAATACACATAGCAAAAAACTCATGACATTTTGGACCTTTTTTTTTTTTTTTTTTTGGCCACGACACACAGCGTGCAGGATCTTAATTACCTGATCAGGGATGGAACCTGCGCCCCCTGCAGTGGAAGTGCAGAGTCTTAACCACTGCACCTCGGTCCCTGGAACATTTTAAAGTGTACAGTTCAATGATACTAAAATAGTAACTTTGTTCTGCAAACATCAGCACCACCTTCACCTCCAGAGTGTTTTCATCTTCTCAGACTGAACCTCTGTACCCACTAACCTTAAACAATAACTCCCCACTCCCCCCACCCCAGCCCCTGGCAACCACCACTCTCCTTTCTGTCTGTGAATTTGACATTCTCAGTACCTCATATAAGTGAAGTCACACAGGATTTGTCTGACTTATTCCACTTGGCATAATGTCTTCAGGACTCATCCATGTTGTACCCTGTGTTAGAATTTCCTTCCTTTTAAAGGTTGACTAGTATTCCATTGTATGTAGGTACCAGTTTTTCTTTGCACCTTCATCCACAGAACCACATTTTTTGAGGCAGAAAAATACTGACCTAAGTGTTAACAGCTGGCGTTCCCTTAAGCAAGCAGAATCACTATGAGTGATGTGGAATAAGAGATCTATTGTAGGTGCTGGGACTTACACAGTAGATGAGGATGTCTGTGGAAAGTTCTGCCACTGGTGGGTGGGCTCCAAGCTGCTGAAGGTCAATAGGACCAGCAGTTGAGAAGCAAAGCTGGGTGGGAAATGGGGTAAAGTGAGGACTAACAGGAACGCATAGGAATAAACTGGAACCTATGAGGACAAAGTGTAGCCTACTCACAAGGACAAAGGAGAACCCATGTTCATCCTCCCCGCATCTAACTCCAGTAGCGTAGGAAGAAGATGGTAGCTTTTCCCTGGAACTGCAGACATGCCTGGCAGGGGACGCAAAAGAGCTGGAGGGGGCGAGCCAGTGAGACTCAGAGGCTCTGTGGCTCCATTACTGCCCCACGGCGATGACAAGCCAGCAGATTAACAACACGTGCAAATGGTGCATCACCAACCTTCCTAGTATAATCACTGCTGCTTCCCTTCCACCTTCCACATTTCATGCAAATTTCCCTGAGGCCAACCTAACCCAGAAGCATACAGGGAAGGGGATTCTGGGAAATGTGGCTCCACTTTACTGAGGTTGACACAGTGCAAAACCACCACAATGTCTTTAGAACTACTTAGAGATGACTATTTCCATATGTCAAATTCCAAGTGCTTCTGAGGCTCTCAATAATTCCTTGTTTGAAAAAGTCTGGAGTAGATCCGATGTCCTTCTGTTTTTGTTGCAGGACAGTTGGGTATCAGGACATCTAAGTGATGGCATCAGATTCTCAATTATTATGACTAAGTCGTGATAAAACAAACCCTCGATCAGGGTTTCATCAAAAGGATGAAAGGGGAAAGATTCAGCATCATCTGGCAAGTTCCAAAGCCCTGGATGCCTGGGGTTGCAACTGAACCTTTGTCTCTACTTCCATGTCCAGTGAGTGGGAACCATCACCATTGAGATCACTGCTCTTCACTGGTCTGTTTCAAAGAGTGTGGCTGTCAGTGCAGGTAAAGGTGTCCAGACTAAGAGATAGTGGTTTTTGGGTGTGTATGTGTGTGTTGGGGGATGTGAGGAAAGGATTCAGAGAAAGTGTCATTCCCCTGGGGACTGGCTCACACCAGGAAGTGAGCGGAAGACCTTTCCACTTGCCGGTCCCCCTGGGGAGGTATGTTCTAATGACACAAACTGGGCCACTGTCAGTGATGATTCTTACAGTTCTTGGCTGTGATCCAGTTATTACCTTTGCCTGCCCACAGCCAGCCTGGCCTCAGCTCCAGGGGCTGACTGCCCGATGTCTGTGCGGCTCCCCACACCTTGACAGCTGCATCTTGACGGTTTCCCAGCTTGTTAGCAGCGTCCCTGGAGGGAGGATGAGAGAGGAGACAGAAACGCAAGTCTTTCTTGATTAGGAGCTCCAGGCAGATTCCTGAGGCGTGGAGAATGACACTGTCGACTTGGATTGGCCATGGATTTTGACTGTTTTGCATTGTGTCGTTGCTTTACAAAGTTAAGAGTTTTGTAAGACTGTTCTATCAAGGGGGCGTCTGTACTCTGAACTATATCTCACTTTCCATTTCTTGTTTTTTAATACCTTTATTTATTCATTTATTTTTGGCTGCTTTGGGTCTTCATTGCTGTGTGCGGGCCCCCTCCGGCTGCTGCGAGCGGGGGCTACTCTTCATTGCAGTGCGTGGGCTTCTCATTGCGGTGGCTTCTTGTTGCAGAGCACGGGCTCTAGGCGCACGGGTTTCATCAGTTGTGGCACGTGGGCACAGTAGTTGTGGCTTGCGGGCGCTAGAGCACAGGCTCAGTAGTTGTGGCTCACGGGCCCAGTTGCTCCGCGGCACGTGGGATCTTCCCGGACCAGGGCTCGAACCCTCATCCACTGCATTGGCAGACTGATTCTTAACCACTACGCCACCAGGGAAGCCCACTTTCCATTTCTTTATGCATTGAGTTACTACTTCAATAAACATTTAAGGCATGGGGAGGGACAAATATGAATGTAACATGCTTCTTGTCCTTGAGTCAAGTGTTGGGGGGTAGACACGCACACAGTACATGAATCTCAGTTATTCTAACTACAGAGTATTCAGAGTCGTGACAGCGATGCACCCGATATTAGAATATCATAAAGAAGGAGCATTGGCGTCTGGAGAGATGGAAGGAGCCTTCTTGGATGGGGTAATATCTGAGTTCAGCCGACCTTCGTGCTATTACTCTGTCAACTGAAAAAAATTCACAACCTAGAAGTTGAGGATTATGTTTTATTTGGGGGACTTGCTGAGGACTCAAGCCCGAGAGGCAGCCTCTCAGATAGCTCTGGGGGACGGCTCTCAAGAGGTGAGGGAGGACCCAGGGTATATAGGAGTTTTGCAGTAAAAACCAGGTGGTCAGAACATCAAAAGATTGCTATTAATTAAAGAAAACCAGACATCTCAAGTTAATGAATTTGGTACTTTCCTATGTACGGGAAGATGCAAGAGCCTGGGCTTAATGAAGTCATTTCTTTGAAATGCACCTCAATTACCTAGTGCCAGTACGAGTTCTTTTCCATCCTGAATCCCCTCAGGTTGCACCACTGGGGGCAGCTGCAGTGACTGACCTGCTTGATGGCAGGCGGCGTGTTTGTCTCCATCCTGAGTTGCCTCAGGGCTCACAGACATGGTGTCTGTAGTGGCTGATGGCTGAAACATCCTTTGTTTGCTGGTATGGCAGGCAGCATTCTTGGTCCACAGCTGTGAATGTGACTGCCATTGTGTTGGGGCAGGTGGAAAGGGGGATGTCCTGTTATCTACTGCTATGTAATAAATCGCTCCAAAAACTCAGTGGGTAGAAACGAAGACTATTTATCTGCTCCTGATTCTGCAATTTGGGCAGCGCTTGGCAGGGATGGCTTGTCTCTGCTCCTGTGGTACTTGCTGGAAGGTCCAGGATGGCCTCACTCATGTGTCTGGTGCCTTAGCTGGCAAGGCTGAAATGGCTGAGGGCTGGCTGGGTCTCTTTCGCTTTCATCCCCCAGGTCTCCACTCTTTCCATATGGCCTCTTTCTCCAGCAAGGTAATCAGACTTCTTTACATGGTGGCTGGCTTCCAAGAGGGTGAAAGTAGAAGCCACTGGTCTTCAGAAGGTCTAGGCCTAGGATTGGCACGGTGTCACTTCCACCACCGTCTACCGGCCACAGCAATTGAAGCCAGCCCAGATTCAACGGGATGGGAATTAGGCTCCACCTCTGGATGGGCCGGTAGGAAATGTCGGCGGCCACTCTACAACAAGGGAAGAGAATGTGAATAAGACCTAGTTTCTTTCCTAAAGGAGTTCATGGTCTCACCTACCTGAGGAATAAGATGGACACACGCTTTGAACAGAGTGTGAAAAATTCCTGAGCTCTGTGTCAGCTCCCTTGGGAAACAACATGCAAGACTTGATCCCTATGAGGTCCTGTGTCTGGCTATTGGTTTAGGAAGATTTCTGGTTTCCTGATATTGCCTCTTAGGGTAACAGAATCCTTCCCTTGGAATGCTGTGCCTGACTTGCGGAACGTTTGGAGCACTCAAAGAACACAGAGCTGGGATTTATTGTGTTTACCAAACAAGTTATATGAACAGTGCTCTTTCAGTTTGCTCCTGTTTGTTTAATAATTTCTCGTATGTATTTGGTTTGAGGTTTATTTTCAATTTAATCGGGGATCGAGGGTGTAGGAGAGCAGCTAGTTTCTGCCACCTTTAAAATTCCTGGGTGGCTATGATTTATTCCAAAAGGACCTCGGCGTTGCGTGTGGCTGAATTGGCTCAGCCAGTTCACAACAAGTAGTCTCTCCTTTCCACACCTCGGGCCACAATCTCCAGCTACTTTCTCCTCTGCTACTGGTGGTGTTTTAAAGTGGGTTGCACCTGTGTGCAAAAGTGACCCCTTGTGGTTTGCCCTGGGCCCTGCATCCCTAGGGGCTGGCGTCCCTGGAGGAGCCTGCACAGGATGCCACCAGGCTGTTGGAGCCATACATCGAAAAGAACAGTCTGTTTCCCAAGGAAATGTGTGCAGAAGCATATAGCTCAGCGCGACTGCTGCACCGAGAGGGAAACACAGCATCTGCCAGCCCACGAAGCCTGCTCACAGCTCTTCCCCGTACCCCCCGTCCCTCCCGAGAACAGTCTGTTTGCCAAGGAAATGTGTGTAGAAGCATATAGCTCAGCGCAACTGCTGCACCGAGAAGGAAACACAGCATCTGCCAGCCCACAAAGCCTGCTCACAGCTCTTCCCCGTACCCTTGCCCCTCCCGAGGAGAGCTGCTACGGTTATCCCAATCACAGTTGAACGATTATTTTGGAAAAGAAGAGCACAGGTCTGCAACAGCCATCTGATCTAAGAGCCAATTTATACTTGAGCAAAAGATGAAAATTACTGGCACGATTGGCCTCAGGGAGTTGAAAGCTGAGGGGTGACATTTTAACGATGTTTACATCTTCAAAGAGTTTTTATCCAGGACTTTTAACTGAGGAAATCTGCTATATGTACAAATGCAGATAAATGAATGTTCAATGGTAGTGAAAACCATTTAATGAAATTCACAGCAGATACTGATTGCATACCTGTTAAATTCAAAACACTGTGCAGCATGACCTAGGAAAGTGAGAGATAATTTTACTAGGGCCTGATTTTTCTTTTTGGCCCCTACTGAGTTTAGAAATCAAAATATTCATGTTTCTTATGGATCCTGGGCTGTGATCTGCTAGTAGGCTTAGGAGTAGAACCGATTGATGTGTATGGGAGTTTATTTATTAAAAATGTATTTATTTGCTTGTTTGTTTTCATTCATCAAACATGTTTTTCATTGTAGTAAGAATTTTTTAAAAATATTTATTCATTTGGTTGTGCTGGGTCTTAGCTGCGGCAGGTGGGCTCCTTAGTTGAGGCATGAAAACTCTTAGTTGCAGCATGCATGTGGGATCTAGTTCCCTGACAAGGGATCAAACCCAGGCCCCCTGCATTGGGAGCACGGAGTCTTAACCACTGGACCACCAGGGAAGTCCCTGTGGTAAGAATATTTAACATGAAATCTACCCTCTTAACAAATGTGTGAGTGTGCAAGAGTATGGTTAACTGTAGGTACAATGTTGCACAGTAGATCTCTAGAACTTACTCATCTTGCATAATTGAAGCTTTATACCAACTTGCCAACTAAAGAATGTCACTTGCCACCCGATTCTACAAGAATTAAGTTATTGGCTACCGCAGTTACTGACCTTCAACACACTCTGAAAGGAACTCCAGGTGGAATGAGGCACTCTGTGCTCTGGGAAAACTGGCAGAACAGGACTGCAGATAGATATTTGCAGGAGAGATTCTTCAGGAACCTGGATTCCTGCACCTTCCCACACTTAGAAAAGCACTGAAACTGAAACCATGCAACCCAGAGCGGGACTTGAACCCACTGTCTTTTATTTAGAATCACTCACCTGGTGTCAGGACTTGATGAAGCTCAGGTTCTTTGTGTCTCAGCACAGAAAGAATTCAGTGAGAGACAAAGTGATAAGACAAATGTAAGAAGTCAGTTTATTTAGAGAGATACACATCCTGTAGATAGAATGCGGTCCGTCTCAAAAGGCGAGAGCTGTGCTGAAATACGGGGTGGTTAGTGTTTATGGGCTGGGTAATTTCTTAGGCTAATAAGTGGGAGAATTATTCCAACTATTTTGGAGAAGGGGCGGGGATTTCCAGGATTTGGGCCACCACCCACTTTTTGACCTTTTATGGTCAGCCCCTGAGCTGTCATGGCAACTGTGGGTGTGTTGTTTAGCATATGCTAATATATTACAATGAGCATATAATGAGGCTCAAGGTCTACTTGAAGTCAAATCTTCTGCCATCTTGGGCCTAATCTGTTCTCGCCAGTTCTTGCTGTATCCACAACAGCTCTGTCATTCTTTTAAAGGTTGTGCTCTGCCCCTTTCCCTCCTGTTTCAAAACCATTAACTAAGATCTCTGTTCCTCATGATGAGCAGCAACCTTCTACAGAGAAGTGTGCTTGATTGCATTCTCTCTCTCTCTCCCCCCCTCCCTCCCTCCTTTTCTGAAGCAATAAAAGCACATAATGAAAGACCTAGGTGAGTCTTCTCTCACTGACTCCTGACCCACGACTTCCTAGAGTCAACCACTAACATTTTTTTCTTCTTCCAGATGTATCTGCACTTTTTTTTTTTTTTTACATAAATGGTAGCACAGTCTTTTTCTCTGTTTGGTTTCTTAATATTATATTTTCAAAATCTTTCCATGGACATACTATAGCACCATCTTACTATGTTAAAGAGCTATATAGTATTACTTATTTATTTATTTGTGGCTGCATTTGGTCTTTGTTGCTGTGCACGGGCTTTCTCTAGTTGCAGCGAGCACGGGCTACTCTTTGTTGCATTGCGTGGGCTTCTCATTGTCGTGGCTTCTCTTGTTGCGGAGCACGGGCTCTAGGGGCGTGGTCTTCTGTAGTTGTGGCATGTGGGCTCAGTAGCTGTGGCTCACGGGCTCTAGAGCACAGGCTCAGTAGTTGTGGCGCACAGGCTTAGTTGTTCCACAGCATGTGGGATCTTCCCGGACTAGGGCTCGAACCCATGTGCCCTGCATTGGCAGGCAGATTCATAACCACTGCGTCACCAGGGAAGCCCTATAGTATTTTATTATATTGCTGTATCATGGTGTATATAACTGTTTCCAGTCACTTATACTACTAAAGATGCTACAATAAATACTCTTGTACACACATATTTGGGAACATATATAGCTAAGGGATCAACCCTAGAATTGAAATTGCTGCATAAAAGGAATATATACCTTTTCATTCTTGATAGATCTTGTTAAATTTCTTTCCAAAAGAAGTTGTATCAAATTACCCTCTCAACAACAAAGTATAGAAATGCTCATGCATTGCATTATCCATTGTTTTTAATCTTTGCCAATCTAAATTTAAAGTGATGTCTAATAGTTTTAATTTGCATTTATTTTATTTGGAAAGGTAATAATAACAATAAAGGTAAAAATTAGTAGTTAAGTAAATATTTTCTAAATACTTTGTATATATTTAAACATCTTTTTAAATACTTAAAAGTCATTTGTAATTATTCTGTAATTTCATTCTTGTTCTTTGTCCATTTTCTATTAAAGAGATTAGCGTTGGAAACATCCCATAGAGTAACTGTGTGGTTTCCTTTATTCATAGAATTACCTGTTAGATCTGTGGGAAAGAACTACAAGACAGAGATGCCAAGTAGTCTATGAAAAACCTAACAGTCAAAATTTTTATCTTAGGTATTGGCATATCCCAACGATCTGTACTGTTCTAGGGTGTGATGGCTTGGGAGTGAATATGATATGAACCTAATACATTTTTAGAGGGTGTCAAATTCAGAACCAGGCAGATCCAACCCCTGACCCTAAACATGGTCCTAAAGTAAATTGCTTGAGGAAATTGGATCCCACAGATTACAGGTGGGGAATTTTGAAGTGTGTCCGTATTCCACTGGAGATCAAAGAAGCCCAACTAAAAGAACTGTGGGCTGACTCACATGACAACTTCTTTTTGAAAGGGCTATCTTATCTTGAAGATTATGAGTTTGGAGGAACTAAGGTGATTGGCAGGGGAAAGAATCGGAACATGTGAAATTCCTTAAAAATTTATTGGCTTAGGGACTCCCCTGGTGGCACAGTGGTTAAGAATCTGCCTGCCAATGCAGGGGACACAGGCTCGATCCCTGGTTTGGGAAGATCCCACGCGCCGCGGAGCAGCTGAGCCCGTGCGCCACAACTACTGAGCCTACGCTCTAGAGCCCACGTGCCACAACTACTGAAGCCCGCGCGCCTAGAGCCCGTTCTCCGCAACAAGAGAAGCCACCGCAATGAGAAGCCCGCGCACCGCAACAAAGAGTAACCCCCGCTCGCCGCAACTAGAGAAAGCCTGCGCGCAGCAACGAAGACCCAACGCAGCCAAAAATAAATTTATTAAAAAAATTTTTATTGACTTAAATAATTTTGCCTATGTTACACATAATAGAAAAAAGATTCTTTATACATTGTGTAGAAAGTCAGCATAAAAAAATAGATTAGACTTTGTGTATAATGTGAAGTGAAAATATTTTTCCCTAAGCTGTAATCTGGTTTTCAACTTTATGTCCCTATTAAAATGCAAATTTTAAAAAATGTGGTACGATTTAGTACTTAAAAAAAAGTTAAGGACGTCTGCTTTCAGGTTCCACATGTAGGGAGCTTGGAAGTTGCCACTTCATCCTAGCAACAAGTAAAAACCTGAACAGACTGAAAAATCAACAACTCTTCTAGGATCTGAAAATGAGATGAGGACACAGGGCAAACTGCACTCCCCAAGCTTGGAGAGACAGTCAAATGAATACCGGAAGTCCTGGCTTCCAAGAACGGAGACTCAGGAGTGGAAACCTGCCGAAGGCCAGCTGGGATAGGAAAACCAGCACTGTAATTGACGAATTGCTGGATGCTCGGTGTGTACCAGTCTGAGAATGAAAAACTCTAGGGAAACCCAGTAACAGGGAGACCTCCACAATATTGTGAGATTTACCCCCAGGAGCTTGACCATGTTCCCACAGTAAATTTTGGACAACAATCCCCTAGTGCTTCCGGTAGGGGGAGGGGAAAGGGAACCATTTTTAAATAAGCCAGAGCATTCTACTCTAAGGCGTGCCCTCAGAGGAAACTAGTTAACAAGAGCTTAACCTGCTAGGGTATTCTCAGAGCCTAAGTGACCTGAGGGAGGGAAATGCCCAAGACTAGCTCACCCCAGCCATCCTCTCCCACTCAAGGGGGGAAAAGAAAAATCTGAGAAAGTCTTGTGAAGTTCACAGTCCAGAGGCACGGGCTCACTAAAAGCCTGAGACTTTATCCCAGGACTTAGAACGTATCCCCTCAACCCATTCCTCACCACCACATTACTAAAGGCCTTTTACCCAGTACATTATGTCCAGCTTTCAAGAAGAACTGACAAGATGTCGACTGAAAAAAAAAAGGCACAACCTAAAAGTTGAGAATTATGTTTTATTTGGCAGACAAAACTGAGGGCTCTGTAGTTTCCTTTTCCAGAATATCATGTAGTTGGAATCATATGGTATGTAGCCTTGCAGACTGGCTCTTTCACTTAGCTATTTGCATTTAAGTTTTCTCCCTGTCTTTTCATGGATTTGATAGCTCATTTCTAGCACTGAATAATATTTCATTTCATTATCCATTCACCTATTGAAGGACATCTTGGTTGCTTCCAATTTCTGGCAATTATAAATAAGGTTGCTATGAACATTTGTGTGCAGGTTTTTGTGTGAACGTAAGTTTTCAACTCACTGGGTAAATATTTAGGAGTGAGATTGTTGGGTCACATGGCAAGACTATGTTTAGCTTTCTAAGAAGACACTAACTGTCTTCCAAGTGGCTGTACCATTTTGCATTGCCACCAGCAATTAATGAGTCCTGTTGCTCCACCTGTTTGTATTTTAATTGGAATAGCATTAAATTTATAGATTTAGGTGTGCTTGACCTTTTCATTATATTTAGTGATTATTCAAGAATAAAATAGATCTTTCAATTTGTAATCTTCATTTATATCCTCAAATAGCATTTTAAAGTTTTCTTTGCATATGTTGGGAGACACTTCTCCACGGGTTGCTCATGTTTCTCTATGAGTTGCGTTTCTCCCTTTGTTCCAAACTAACTTTTCAAGGATGTTTGTATAGCAAACAGCCTTAAAAGGTAGAGATTATGTCTTCCCCTTGAGCAAAGGGCAGGCATGATTAATGTCTTATATAAAAGATTCAGGTCCCCCAGGTCCAGGATTCTTCTGGTAATATAACCCACTGAATATGCAGGTGTCACCTGGCCCTCTCTTGTGTTGCCCTGTTGGAACTAGAGCTCAGGGAATTGGCCCAAGAAAATGCTAACAATCTAACAATTACTACTGCTAACAATTACTACTGTAATTACTGTGAGTAATAAAATTCTTTTTCTCTGACCCAGGAGTCTCCCTTCTCCTGCTAGCATCCATGAAACTGTGGCAGACTAAATTGTTAGTTTGCCAGTAAGATAAAATATGATTGTTATTTAACAGGGGAAAATACGTTGTTTTGTGTAAGAAAGCTATCATTACTAATAAAAGTCTATTTTTCAGACTTTTATTATCAAAAGTCTTATTTTTGTTGCATCGTCACCTTATTGAATTCTCTTATTGCTTGTAATAGTTTTATAGTTAATTGTCTGTGTATAATTATGCCACCTGCCAAAAATAATTTTGCTTCTTTCTTTCTAACATATATACAATATATATTATATGTATACCTGCATACATATAATAATAATAAATAGTAAACGAGTAATAATAATAAACAACCTTGTCTAGTTTCTGACTTTACAGAATTGCTTACATCATTTCTCTATTAAGCTTGACACTAACCTTAAAGTTTCTTGTCTTAAGAGTTCATATAGCTATATAAAGGTAGATATAGATACAGATAGGCATGGAAATATGCAATTGTATTAAGGAAGAATTATGTAAAAATCAAGAACAGACGTTAAATTTTATCAGATGATTTTATAGCATCTCTGGATAAACATTTCTTTTACTCTGATATAATAATAGGCTAAGTTAGTGAATTATGTAAATAGAATTCTTAATATTCACCCATTCTTTCCATGTTTAAACTCTATTTAGTCCTGGTATTTTAGTTTTTAACAAGTTGCTGAATGATATTTCTTCTACTTTTTATTTTATTTCTTTCTTTCTTTTTTTTTTAATTTTTATTTTTGGCTGCGCTGGGTCTTTGTGGCTGCGTGCGGGCTTTCTCTAGTTGCGGTGAGCGGGGGCTACTCTTCGTTGTGCGTGGGCTTCTCATTGCGGTGGCTTCTCTTGTTGTGGAGCACGGGCTCTAGGCACACGGACTTCAGTAGTTGTGGCATGTGGGCTCAGTAGCTGTGGCTCGTGGGCTCTAGAGCACAGGCTCAGTAGTTGTGGTGCATGGGCTTAGTTGCTCCACAGCATGTGGGATCTTCCCAGACCAGGGCTCGAACCCGTGTCCCCTGCATTGGCAGGTAGATTCTTAACCACTGCACCACAAGGGAAGTCCCTATTTCTTGATTTATTTTTATTTCTATTTTTTTGCCACACACACTTGTGGGATCCTAGTTCCCCAATCCGGGGTCGAACCCGGGCCCTCAGTAGGGAGAGCATGGAGTCCTTACCACTGGACCGCCAGGGCATTCCCTCTTCTACTTTTTATTTAGGTCTTTTCAAATTCATATTCATAAGCTAGTCTTTAAGTTTTGATATTCTTGTGATTTATTAAAGGAGGCATCAGTATATGATTACGCCATCAAAAGAATTGGGAAATATTTTTAATTTTCTGGATTAGTTTGAGGAATATAAAATTTCTTAAACCTTTGTAGAATTAAGTTGTTTGGATCTAGTGCCTTTTGTTTTTTTTGTTTTTTAAATTGTTGGCCACACTGCATGGCATGTGGGATCTTAGTTTCCTGACCAGGGATCAAACCCACACCCCCTGCATTGGACGCACAGAGTCTTAACCACTGGACCACCAGGGAAGTTCCAGTTCTAGTGCTTTTTAAATGGGAAGCTCTTGGATAAAATTTTCGATTTTCTGTATTATCTTTTAAGGCACTTATACCCTGTGCCGTTTTCATTGGTGCTTGGTTATATTACCCTGTACTAGTCTAAATGTTTTATACATGGCACTCTAGTTCTCTAGTTAGACTATAATGACCCCACTGCCTCCCGGTATTGGACACATTCTACTTTGCTTAGTACTGTCTTATAAGTTGATTGAACTCGCTCCTTGAATATACCTAACAAACCAGTACTTTCAATATATCAACGTGATGAGCCTGAGATCCATAAAGTTTAATGGGTGTTTTGTGAGGACTGGGTTTGATGATCAACTATATTTTATAAACTAGGGCTTAAACAAGGGACCAGGTTTCTTCACTGCAGGATATCTGAGAAGCTAGGCCACACAGAGAGTCTCTGAGACAAGGATGCCCTCTGCACACAGTGTTTTTCACATTTATTTGGCCATGCAATTTCCCTCTGCTTTCTGCCAAGAGTGACTCAGATGTTCTGTAGCAGTAATACTCTGAGCGTATTTTGTAAGTTTTTTTAGAAATTTCATTTTTCCAGTAATTCACCTTTATTGTATGTTACAAAACCATCGGTATATCTAAGTTGGAGATTGAAAAGAAATTGTCATTTACCAGTGTTTGAGGAACACTGCTCTATAGCACACTTCCTGATATGCTACTCGTGTACAGCACACATCTTTGGCATCTTTTCTGAGTCCTTTACTGCAACCTCAATTCCTTTATTGCAACTTAAAATTGTGGGAGAGTTAACTCTACGTGGAGTGAACTTGCAACCAATGGGAAACCAGAGGTTGGCAGGAGAGGGTCAGGTTGTCTCCCCCTCCCCCATCTTCTCTACATAGCCTTTCCGGAGACATCCCACGTGCCAAATGGACACATCTGCAAAGATCTGCTATGTCTCTGCATAGCTTGTCATGAACGGTAGCCAGAATGCTAACATTGCCTTGAATCTCTCCTTGTCTCAGTTTTTCTGCCCTAGATTTATATCTCACAAAGTATCAAGCTTTGTTTTCTACATAACTCTAACTAAACACTGCTAAAGTGATGATACAGTGTCTAAACAGATTTTAAAAAATTAATTAATTAATTTTTTGGCTTTGTTGGGTCTTTGTTGCTGCACGTGGCTTTCTCTAGTTGCGGTGAGCAGGGGCTACTCTTTGTTGTGGTGCGCAGGCTTCTCATTGCAGTGGCTTCTCTTGTTGTGGAGCACGGGCTCTAGGCGCGTGGGCTTCAGTAGTTGTGGTGCACGGGCTCAGTAGTTGTGGCACACGGGCTTAGTTGCTCCGTGGCGCATGGGATCTTCCCGGACCAGGGATTGAACCTGTGTCCCCTGCATTGGCAGGTGAAATCTTAACCACTGTACCACAGGGAAGTCCCTCTAAGCAGCTTTCACACACTGATTTTTCCATATGTAAGGATAACCATACAGATATAAGAATATATATCTATATCTATTTATATCTATCATCTACTTATCTATTATCTATCTATCTATCTTTAGAATATATAAATCTAAATTCCAGGCACCATAGCAGAATTTTTGAAGACCCTTGGCCCTCATTCATTCACTGATCATGTTTTGAGGGCCTACAATATGCTGGGTTTTTTTTTTTTTTCAAGTTTGACATGTCATTTATTAACCAACGTAATGAGTCTTTTTTTTGGAGTATAATTGCTTTACAATGTTGTGTTAGTTTCTGCTTTATAACAAAGTGAATCAGTTATACATATACATATGTTCCCATATCTCTTCCCTCTTGCGTCTTCCTCCCTCCCACCCTCCCTATCCCACCCCTTCAGGCGGTCACAAAGCACCAAGCTGATCTCCTCGTGCTATGCAGCTGCTTCCCACTAGCTATCTACCTTACGTTTGGTAGTGTATATATGTCCATGCCACTCTCTCGCTTTGTCACAATTATGCTGGGTTTGATAGGAGCTGGGAGATGATGAGCAAAATCTGATGCATGAGCCCGAGGAGACCGCCGTGGAGAGGAGGACACAGGCAGGCACAAGGCAGAAAGACTGCAGTGAAGCGAGGGGGTAGAAGTGCACACAGATATGATGGGCCACCTGAGGCTGGCGCCAGACCCACAGGATGGGACAGTGATCAGAGGAAGCCTCTGCAGAGCTGCGTCATGAATGATTTCAAGTAGCTGCATGGGGTTAGGGCTGCCATGGGGGATGGGAGCATGTCAGGCAGAGGGGGCACCCAGAAAACAGGAAAGTGGGCCAGGTCCTGACACATTCACTCAGGGACCCCAGAGTTGTTTGGTATGACTGGAGCTTAGGTATGAGGAGGTAAGGAGAAGGTGCATGAATTGGTGAGGCTGAAATCCAGACAGCCTGACAGCGCCCAGATCAAGAAGGGCCCCAGGAGCCTGCTAAGGGGGCCGACATTTCATCCTGAAGGCAATGGGGGACAAAGGATGGATGTTAAGAGGAGGGATGGTGTCATAATCTTAAAATATGTCTGCAAAGTCTGTGGTGCTGTTGTGACTTCGGAAAATTAACACTTTGTTCAGTAGAGCCCCGGGATGTCGGTCAGTGAGCTGAGGTTCCAAAAAAGACCATAAAGGAAATGAAGCAGAGAAGCTTATTGCTCATAGGTCCTGGAGCCCTCTTGGAGGGGCTACGCAGGGAGGTCAAAGCGGGGTGCAGGCAGAGAGAGCGGCAGGGCCTCGGGTGTGCAGAGGGAGGGCTTTGGGGTTCCTGAGCTAAGGCTGGATTGGACAAGTCAAACCAAAACGTGTGAGATTTTGGTAAGCTCCAGGGGGCACACAAGGGGCAGGCCCTGGGAGGTAGACGAGACTGGCTCACAAGGCCTGCTTGGGAAGTCATATTAGGAACTTACTTTGCATATAACCCTGTGGGCTGTTTTCTAGGGCAGTTCTCTAGGGCATGAGCTTGCACGAGGGGCTAATGTTCGTTGAACGTCCCACAGGACGCTTGGCCAAATAAAACAGATGCCGAGGCAGCAATGGCAGAGAACAGTTCTCTAAACTCTAGACAGATGCTCTTCCTTTCCAAAGAGAAAGTCTAATTCAACTCCTCCTGTAAGTGAGTCAGACTTAGTGACTCACATCTATTGAATAAGAAGTGGTGGAAATGACACTGAATGATTTCCAAGGCCATAAAGCTTCCAAGTGGCTCTCCCTCAGGACTCTTTTTTCTCCCCGCTCAGTGCTCTTGACCTCGGAGCACTGGGCCACCACGTAAGAAGTATGGCTACCTTGCAGCTGCCACACTGGAGGGACCACAAGTAGAGACCATATAAAAATAGAGAGGGCTGCTCAGGGAGTCCCCAGCCTTTTGAGTCCTCCCAGGCCAGGTTCCGGTCATGGGAGTGTGCAAGCCTTCAGGTTACCCCAGTCCCAGCTACTGTCTGACAGCCACCATGGAGAAGTTCTGAGTGAGAGCTATTGCAGCTGAGCCCAGTCAGACTCCAGGACCAGAGAAATAATAATCATAGATCATTGCTATTGTTTTCAGCCACTCTTTTAGGTTGTTTATCCCATGGGAATACATAACTAATGCAGTTGGCGTGCTGGGACTTGCAGTTTAGAAATGCACTCTGGTTGCAGGATGAAGATTGCAGACAGAGAGAAAAGAGCCATGTGGGGAAGAAATACTGAGCTCTGAAGCCAAAAGACTCCAGAAACTACCTGGACAACCTGTCGGCCCTTCCTGATTTGGGAGTTCCCCAGGTATTGCAGGAGCTGTCTGATCAGCACTCTATCTATGGGGTTACTGAAAACCTATTTTAACCCAAGAGAAACCAACCAGTGGAGGCCTCTGGGGCCAAATCAGCTTGGCAAGTTGGGAGGCTTGGTCCATATTGGGGTCTGTTTGGCTCAGGCTGGTCACTTGCTGGAACAATGTAGCCTGTAGCTGAGGACGGAGGCTCTCACACACAGTCACACAGGGAGAAGAGGGGACCCAGAGTATGGCCAGACCACAACAATCCGTTGTGTAGCATTGGCTTTGTACCAGGCATGGTTCTGAATGCTGTACATACACGGAGATGACCAGTAGAGGTCAGTAGAGTCGGTCAGCATCTTAGTCTTTCTGAGCTGCTGTAACAAAAATACTATAGACTGGGTGGCTTCAACAAAAAGCACTCATTTCTCACAGTTCTGGAGGCTAGGAAATCCAAGATCAAGGCACCAGCAGATTAGGTGTCTTGTGAGGGCCTGCTTCCTGGTTCATAGCCAGGCTGTCTTCTTACTGTGTCCTCACATGGCAGAAGGGGCAAGAGAAATCTCTGGGGTCTCCTATGTAAGGGCACTAATCTCATTCATGAGGGCTCCACCCTCATGACCTAATCACCTCCCAAAAGCCTTACCTCCTAACACCATCACACTAAGGATTAGGTTTCAACACAGGAATATTGGAGGGAACACAAGCATTCAGAGAAGTCAGGATGGAGTGAGAGAAACTCCCTTCCAGGCAGTGAGGGGCCTGGAATTAATGCAACAAGGTCCAACATGGGCGAGCAGGCCTGAGTCAGTCTTTGCCAAGATCTTGGCTTCACATCCTGTACCAGCTTATCCCTTCATATTAAGGCAGATGATTCTTTCAAGAGCTTTCATCTAACAGAAGAGACTGAGGGAAATTTTCAGCATTTTCTCTTGTAAGGGCTCCTGAAATGGGCTCTTCATGGGTCTGCACTCTAGCCCCTCCTCCATATATGGTCCACATAGGGGGACTATCAAAACAGATGGCATATCTCCCCTCCATTAAGATCTGCCAAAGCATTCCATGTCTGGAGAATAACTTTAAACTTTTTAAGACCAAATTCAGGATCTCCTGTGAGTTTCTCATTCTCCACTTTCTTTAGCCCCCTCTGCCTCTACCTCCTTCCATTCATCCGATGTTGCAGCCTCATAGGATTAGTATTGTGGACACATCCTAGGGTCCCATTCATGCTTATTCCACCATGCCTTGTCCCTCCATTTGCTGTAAATCAAAATCTTTCTCATCCTTCAGGATCAAGCTTCATTGCTACCTCCTCTGTGAGACTTTTCTGATCCCTTATTAAAAATTAAATGTTCCTCAATCGTACTTCTGGGCATATATCCAAAAGAAATCAGGATTTTGAAGTGATATCTGCACTCCCACATTTATTGCAGCATCATTAATTTTTGTTTTTGCCTGTGCCACGCAGCTTGTGGGATCTTAGTTCCCTGACCAGGGACTGAACCCGGGCCCTCGGCAGTGAAAGCATGGAGTCCTAACCACTGGACAGCCAGGGAATTCCCAATTGGAGCATTATTCAAATAGCCAAAATGTGGAAACAACAAAAGTGATAAAAGATAAACAGATAAAGAAAATGCGGTATATTTACAAAATGGAATATTATACAGCCTTAAAAATATAAATCCTGCCATTTCTGACAACGTGGATGAACCTGAAGGACATTATCGCTAAATGAAATAAACCAGACAAAGAAGGACAAACACTGCATGATTCCACTTATATGAGGTATAAGATATAGCCAAACTCATGGAAGCAGAGAATACAACAGTGGTTGCCAGGGACTGGGTGGTGGTCGTGGTGGGGGAATGGGGAGTCATTGTTTAATGGGTATAAAGCTTTAGTTATGTTAGATGAGTGAGTTCTAGAGATCTGCTGTACAGTATAGTGTCTGTAGTGAACAAATATGGTGTTGTGACTTCAAGATTTATTGGGAAGGTAGATTGCATGTTAAGTGTTCCTACCACAGAAAACAAAGGGACACAAGGAAACTCTGGGACGTGTTGGGTATGTCTATTACCTTGATGGTGGTGACGGTATCATGAGTGTTTGCATATGTCCAAACTCATCAAATGGCACACATTAAAGACATGCTGTTCTTTATCAATTACATCTCAGTAAAGCTGTTAAAAAATTAGTTGTTCCCTTTGTGCTTCCAAAGCAGGTTGCTTCATCTCTCTCACTGCTCTTACTCTGCCTCGTTCTGTAGTTATCTGTTTACTTCTCTGTATTCCCTTACTCAGCTGGGAGCTCCTTGAAAGAAGGGTTTTTTCCCCCTTATTCATCATTGTATTCCTCCAGCGCCTAGTAAAGTTACTGGCACAAAGTAAGTTGTCAGTAAATTGAATTTGCAGGAGGAAGGACCAGACATGAGAGAAGGGGGGATGGGGTGGGTTTAAGTTTTCAGTTCTCCTTGACTCCATGGATGGATGAAACGACTCTGCCTGGCTACTTAGCACCTGCTTGGTACCACCTGTATACACCTAGGGATCCTCCGGGGTCAGCATAATGGCCCCTACCTCTCTTCTAGATACCAATCCGCCTACCTGTGCTGGGTAGTCCACAGTGGAGCTTTGGCTGTGATCTGAAGTGGATTTGAGGGAGTTTGTTCAAGAGATCATCTTCTACAGCGTTGACTGTATCTCCTTTGCCAACCCTAGGAGAGGATGAAGCATTTTCACACCAGAGATTCACACTTAGATACTCACATTGCACTAATATTTCACTCATCCAGTTTTGACTTCTAGAGTTCTCGAGTGTTTGTAGGGTAGCTGTGAACCTAGAAGGAAGCAATGTAAAATGGCTAGAAAATAGATTTCACACAGCTTGTATCCTTCACTTTCTGTTTCAGCATTGAATGGAACCACCTTCAGGTCTGTTTCCAACATTTTTTTGTAGCCTAAGGGAGTTGATTTGATTCTCTGATGTCTTGTGATGGAGTACCGACAGCAGAGATGGAAGTGAGGAATTGCCTACGGTGACATCCTCAGAAATGGCCAGAGGGAATTCCCTAGAGGTCCAGTGGTTAAGACTCAGCGCTTCCATTGCAGGGGTTTGGGGTTCGATCCCTGGTTGGGGAACTAAGATCCCACACAAGCCTTGTGGCTTGGCCAGAAAAAAAAAAAAAAAAAAAAAAAAAAGCCAGAGACAGAAAGAACAGGGTGACATCCCCAAGAGCAAGAGGCGTTGTCTTGTTTAGGGGGAAACCCATCTAATTTAACCCCAAGTCATGAAGAGAAGTTAAATTATTGCTTGTTCTGCTCAAGAAAGTAGGAACATATGTGATATATTTTAGAAATATTTCCGAATTAATGTAAAAATAAATAAATTAAGGTTATATGCATATAATGTCATAACTGTTGTTGTCCAAACTCAGGAAAGCTCTGTGATTAAAAAGATACACCACAGCAACTAAAATAGTTCTAAAATCATAGCATTTCACTCGCATGTCTCATGTACAAGAGGGTGAATGTGTAGATTGCAGCAGAACTTCTAACCCCTTATAACTTGCCTCAAAATAAGGGTTTTCACCCTTTTCTTACTCTACCCCTCCCCTCCTCCTCTGCCCCCCAGCTCTGGCTCCTACTGGATTCTCATTCTTTTCTTCTTGGCTACTGTATTTTTCCATAAGATGTTACGGAAAAACCCAAACGATCGTTTTTGGCCAACCTAATACTTCATCCTGATTTGGCATCACAATGTCCCAGGTGTAATTCTCCAAGAAAGATGGGACTACAGCTGAGCTGAGCCCAAATCCTTAGCAAGTAAGGAGGGGCAAGTCCCAGGAAACACAGGAGTCCATCTTTTTTCCTCTACCACAAAGGGATGGGCATCATGTATGTTTTTGTTTCGTAATTTCTTTTTATTGTAAAGAAATGTTATTCTATTATCTTTCTGAGGCTTTACGTGCACTTATTTAAAAATCATGTTGAGATTGTCCTAGTATTTACATTTTATTAGGAATGATTTTCTTGGTTCCTTTTCCTCATGTGCTTTGAAAAACAGCCAACAAAATCCACATTTGGAAGCTGAATTCACTTTCAGTTAAGTGTAAATAATGGAACAATCTTGGAACGACTTGAAGAGGCAGGTTTCTAAAGGAGAGCTTCCCCTCCTTTCTGCAGCCAGTCTTTCCTCAACTGTAGTTTTGTGATTGGCTGCACTTGTTTTCCTGGAACCTCCAGTTTAGATATTAGGTCTTATCCTGATAGCTCGGGGCTCCTCCCCATTGGTGATAATGGAGAATTATCCCAGATCCAGCAGATGCTTTGGCCCGGGTTCTGTGTGTGCGTCTCTCCCAGCCTGTCTCTTTTTCCTCTGACCACAGGTACTTTTCTACAAGCCATTGCCCCAGGTAGTGGTCACAGCTTTCCCAGCACCTATTTCCTGCCAGTAAGCCTGGCTCTGGCCCCTCCCCTCCTTGTTACCCTGCAGGGCTTGGATTTCTTCTGCCTGTTTCCAGATCAGGGGTCAGATGCCCGTCGCTTCAGCCTACTTACCGTCCTACTTCTGTATGTGTACATAGTAGCTCTCAACAAGTATTTATTAAATGAATGAATGAATGAATCTTGTTTTTGATAGCAGCTATGTCCTTTTTGGTTTTAATAATTATGTTTCATTGTTGATTTAAAAAAACAAAAGGACAGGGACTTCCCTGGTGGCACAGTGGTTAAGAATCCACCTGTCAATGCAGGGGACATGGGTTCGAGCCCTGGTTCGGGAAGATCCCACACGCTGCGGAGCAACTAAGCCCGTGCGCCACAACTACTGAAGCCAGCGCGCCTAGAGCCTGTGCTCTGCAACAAGAGAAGCCACTGCAATGAGAAGCCCACGCACCGCAAAGAGTAGCGCCTGCTCACCACAACTAGAGAAAGCCCGCACACAGCAATGAAGACCCAACACAGCCAAAAATAAATAAATAAAAAACCAAAAGGACAAAAAAACACCCCCCAAAAGATGGAAGTTACTTTTAAAGTGTTAATAAGTGTGAAAACAAAGCAAAACAAAACAAAAAGATGGAAGTTACTCTAAAAGAGTGTTGTTAATAAATGTGAAAAAAGTGAAAAAAAAACCCCAAACGAAAAACACAAAAGGACATTTAAAGGTGAGTGCATCGTGACCACACGTTGTATTCCAGTTATCTGAAACGCCACTTAAGTACAATAGCTTATTCTTTGCTGACACTTGATAAGTTAACTGTTACTGTATTCGTGGGTAGCGGGAGGGGATGATGAGTTTAACATAGTAGACGAGGGCACAGCGACTCAGGAAAGGAAAAGTCCCCTTGACTCACTGGTCATACTGAAATTCACAAAGTCCTATGATCATGGGGGCTGTAAAGGAACATAGAGCTCATCTGGGACAAAGTCCATGATATTTCTGATGGATGTTCATTTGACTATTTGAATACTAATAGTGATGGAGACCTTATTACCCTACAAGTTAACTCAGACATTAGGAACAGAAAATTCTTTAGGTTGGGCCAAAAAAACATGTCCTGGAAATTTCTGCCCCTTGGCTTGCAAGGAAATCCATTTCTACATGATGTCAGGTATGTGCCCTTGAGTTTTCTCTGTTTTGGATAAAGTATTCACAGTGTCTTTGATAGCACTGAGTAGTGATTCAAAGCAGGGTCTCTGCGATTAGGCTTATGGGCAATAATTTATTTAGCCCAGGGGTTGGCAATCTTTTCCTGTAAAGGGCCAGACCGTAGATCTTTAGACTTTGTGGGCCATACAATCTCTGTCTCAATGACTCAGGCCTGCAATTGTAGCATGAAAGGAGCCACAGACAACATGGCTGTGTTCCAATAAAACATTATTTACAAAAACAAGGACAGGTTGGGATTTGGGTGGTAATTTGCTGAGCCCTGATTTAGCTCATTCTCCAGTGGTTTCTCAACCCTCATCTGTTTAGTTGACTCCTTGTCCCTCCATCTGTGTTAAAACGTGGCCTCCAGATTTAAGGACAACCTCCACATGAGGGTGACCAACACACAGTCTAACAGGCTTCTTGCCTCTCCTAAAAACACTGATACGGGAAGACAGTACCATGCAGTGTGTTCATGCAGAGAATACTAGCTCTGCCACCATACTAGTATGAGCTGTGTGCCCTTGAGCAATTACTCATCTTGTTCTGAGCCTTGGCTTCTGCATTCTCGAAATAAGCTCTTCGTACCTGTCCTGAAGAACTGCTTTGATGATCTGGGATAAAGCGTGTAATGTACCCAGCGTGCAGTGCTGGCACTTAGAAAGCAGCTCTAAATATTAGTCGTTATAAATGATGTTGTGCTGTAACGTTCCATTGTGACTGAGCTTTCTGAGCCCAAACTGAAGTAAAAGGAAGGAAAATTCCACTGCGGTTAAAATTAGGTTACGCAGTCAGCTTCTGCCCTATTCACTTCACCGCTCATCCACCCTCTGTGCCTCCACCTGTTACCCAATTAACGCCCTATTATGCCGAACACCTGCACGGAAGCCATTTGAGGGCTCCTTTCCAGCACTCGGGCTCCTTTCCAGTGCTCTCGTTAGCACCTCACTCACCCAGAGCCCCCAGAATCCACTGCCAGGTCTTGCAGGTGTTTGCCTGCAGGAAGGCTTTAGGGTTTGCTGAGCTTTGCGAGGGACAAGAAATTAATGTGGTAATTAATGCAAATGGCTCTGCAGAAGCTCCTCTCCTGGGTCCTAATCAGAAGAGATGATCTTCACATCTCTTTAACTTTGAAAGTGTGTGTGTGTGTGTGTGTGTGTGTGTGTGTGTGTGTGTGTTGGGGGTGGATGGGACGGGAAAGAGACAGGAAGAAGGGACAATGAGAAACAGAGCAATGACAATGGGAGGACAGAGGGAGAAAAACCAGCTTCCTCATCTGTGCCAGGCAGTGAGAGGGAAGCTCAATGATATTGGCTTTTGAAATCTCACCTCTCACTGTCTCAAGTGTAAGTTAAGGACAGTGAAAAGGTCTGGTAATCTCATTCCTCTCACAGGACAGACTAACAGGCTGCTGCTTAAGGGCTCCCATGTAGATGCTCTACAGTTGTTATCACTGTTTTGCTGAGCCCCATGTGTGTCATCTCGGTGTCCAAGATGCCGGCAGTGGACTTGCCCTCACTCCCCCACTTGCTAGCGTGCTGCACAGAGGGTGCTGGACAACAAGTTTCATTTGTAAAATCATTGCCGGTAGAACCTCGACGGAGGGGAGCCCAGACCAGTGCTCCTCAAGCAGGGTGGGCATAGGATCCACGTGGGTCCTTGTTAAAATATCGATTCCGATTCAGCATCTGGGGTACAGGGCCGAGTCTGCATTTTAACAAGGCCCAGGTGATGCCCCAGTCTACTTGAGTAGCAAGACTATAGACCAATTCCATTCTGAGTCAGTCTGAAGGACCACTGCTTCCAGCACCCAGCCTGGCTTCTATTACAAATAGCCATGCTTAGTTGTACAACACAGCTTTAGGAGATCATAAAGATCAGTATCGTGGGCCCAGGGCATACGAGTGCCTCGAGCCTGCTCACTGAGTCCTGAGTCTGACTCTGAACCTTCAGATTAGTTTATAGTCATCGACTCTGACCCTGAACCAGTATTTGATCCCTGTCTCATCCTAGTAAACCTGTTTTATAGCTGCCAAATTCAAGACACCAAGTCAAGTGGTAGCTAAGTTTTCTAAGGCTAGAAATTGCTATTGTTCTGAATTAAAAATGAACAGGAGCGCTTCCCTGGTGGTGCAGTGGTAGAGAGTCCGCCTGCCGATGCAGGGGACACGGGTTTGTGCCCCGGTCCGGGAAGATCCCACATGCTGCGGACCGGCTGGGCCCATGAGCCATGGCTGCTGAGCCTGCGCGTCCGGAGCCTGTGCTCCGCAACGGGAGAGGCCACAACAGTGAGAGGCCCGCGTACCGCAAAAAAAAAAAAAAAAAAAAGAACAGGAAATAAAGTTGGAAGACCAGAGTTGAGTCAGCAGAGACTCTGATATTTATTAACAAAATATTTAACCTTCCTGGGCCTCAATTTTGTCATCTGTAAAGTAAGATAACATACTGTAGTACCACCTATCTTGAAAGGCTGATAGACAAAGAAAACGATTCCTAAAACTTTAAATGGAGGTAATATATGTGAGGGTGCTCTACTAAGTAGCATTATTTTGAGACAAAATACATAAATGTGTCTTTTCTGCGGAATAAATCCAAAGAACAAGGCTGTGCAACTGTACGCACTTGCTCTGTGTAAGTCAAGGATGTGTAGCAGGTCTGAAAGGTTTATGCTCGTAGAAACTGTGCTGTTTTGTTTTGTTTTTTTTTTTGGCTGTGCCCTTGGCAGTGAAAGTGTGGAGTCCTAACTACTGGACTGCCAGGGAATTCCCGAAAACTGTGCCTTTCTTATCCAACTATCTGCACTATAGTCTGACAAGACTATATTTATGGGGCAGAACAATTATAATATGAAATATCTTGGAAAATCTGTTCACACATAGGTTTCCTGTCATCAAATGAGACGTTCAGTTCCCCCAACTTCCAAGTCTACTCCAAGAAGCTTATTCAGTTATGGTTATGGAACTCCAGGGAGCTGCAAATTTCTCAGTCTGCCTGGCTCTGCACGGTTTTCTGTGTGTCAGATCATGGAATCCGTGAATCTGAGAGCTGGAGGCCCCCTTCAGGATGGTCCTGCACAAGCCCCTCATTTTCCAGATGTGGAGCTGGCACAGCCGGCCAAGACCACACTGCTCGTTAGTGGAGAGCCGGGGCTGGGATGCGGGGCTCGGGTCCCCACCAGGGCGCCTCCCTCTACAGCAGGCTGTCAGTCACCTTCTGGGGACTTAGGTAAACTCAGCAGAAGGCTTCTTCCTTCTGGGGAGCAGACTGCACTTACAAACCAAGGCGCTCGGCTACCTGTTGTCAGGACCACCCAGTCACTCAGGCTAACGTGTCACTTTCCAGTGAAAACCTTGCGATCTCATCACCAGGAAATCCAATCAGAGGCTCTGGGGAGTGAGGTAGAGATGGAGAGGACTAATACAAGGATTCCTCTGTGGGGAGGGGTCATCCCGCAGTCATCATCCTGTTCTTGTCTACGGCAGAGCTGCAGACAAATGTACTTCTTACTGTAAATCTTAGCGGTAGTAATGAGTTATTAATAAGACAATAATAACAGCGTTAGCAGAATTTTGATGGCAGCCTTAACTTGCCTGAGCATTCTCAAAAGACACCTGGAGTTTGGGACTTCCCTGGTGGTCCAGTGGTTAAGACTCCACGCTCCCAATGCAGGGGGGCTGGGTTCGATCCCTGGTCAGGGAACTAGATCCCTCATGCATGCCGCAATTAAGATCCCACGTGCCGCAACTAAAGATCCCACATGCCACAACTAAAGATCCCGCATGCCGCAACTAAGAGCTGGTGCAGCCAAATAAATAAATCAATATTAAAAGAAGAAAGCCACCTGCGTTTTTCCAGCTCTGGGTCTACCATAAACGGACTGTCTGACACTAGGACAATGATTTCATTTTCCTGAGCTTCAGGCTTATCCTGTAGATTCTGTAGATTCTGCCGCGGCCTTCCAGAAGAGGAGCTGTTAACGGAGCTGATAGCATTTTAACCAGAGTCGACATTTCCTGTACGGAAAATAAATCGGCTTCCACCTTGTACTTGACAGACTAATATAATTAGGCGCTCTCTCCCTGTCCCCTTGTTTTTCTTTTGCAGATCAGCTCATGGTACTTTTTAGATTTGACTCAATGCTGCCTTATAATCCTGTTTTTATATTCACTCCAGAACGAGGGTCTGAATTTGAGACTGGCAAAAGGGGCCAGTTCTGAAGGGGTTAGGCTGGCTGTGAATCTTCAAAATGGGCCCCCATTGACTCCAAATCCCTCAGGTTCTGCCCTTTGGACAGAAGGCCATGTTTCGTGTGGATACCCATGTCTCATGCCTGAGAAGAACAGCTACACAGGTCAGTAACCCCTAAAGTCTGCTGCCCATTAGACTCAGCCTGGGAGTTTTTTAGAAATCCTGGTGCCTGGGCCGCGCTCCATCCCAATTAGATCACGATGTTTGGGTGGGGACCAGGCATCAGTTCTTCCTAGAAAAGAACCCGTGTGATTTCAAATTGGTGGAGCAAGTTTATGACTCACTGAGATGGGAGACATGTCCCGCGTCCACGAAGCAAAGCCGAACAGTCTCTTCCGACTTCCTTCTTGCTTCCCTTTACGTTGGATTTTACAGAGGATGGTGAAGAGAAAGAAGCTGCGCAAGGTACAAGTTGGAGAAATCAGAGTGAGGAAGATGCCAGGGTTAGAGTAGGAATAAAGGAGGACGGAGGCTGGGGAGGAAACAGAGGGAGGGCAAAAGACTAGAAGAAACCCTGCAGCTGCTGTTGCAAGAAGGTGCTTTTCTTCAATACCTTCAGAGCTAAAGGACTTGGGATGACACAGAAGGTGGTGGGAGAGCTTGGAAAGAGAAGAGCGTCACTGAGAAATATGGTGGGACGTGGGTGTGTAGAGGTAAATACATCAGCTGCTGCCCTGTAGGGAACTCCTGGGGATATGTCTGTGTTGGGGTCTCATTCTTCATAACTAATTAAGAGAAGGGAATCCTCTCTGAAACGTCACTCAGGTTCCACAGGTGGAATTTACACACGAGGTGCAATTTATCCATTTATTACTAGACAAGGAAAATTTTAAGCTTTCAGTCTGCTGGACGATGCCCTCCCCTAGGTACTCGTGTTGTCCAAGCCTAGAGAGAAAATGACTCCTTTCTACTTGGAGGCTTGGACAACAGAAGCCCTTCTGCTGGGAAGCTTAGCGAGAAGGTTGCTAAGTGCTCTGGGGAGAGTCTCTGAGGTTGCACAGGCTTTTTTAACGAATGGTTCTCCATCACTGAGAACGGGAGGCTCTGAAGCCAGGCAGACACCCCGTGTCTTTTAGCTGGTTACCCGATGGCTCCCAGGGCTCCATGGTAACTGTTCACTCACCTGTACCTTCCATGGACCACATGCTCCTGGAGGTGGAGATTGTTTCTCTTGTTGGCCACGGACTCTTCAGCACCTACACGTGCCTGACATGCCGTGGATCTGTTGAATGAATGAATAATGATTTTCTAGATTACAGCTGTGTAAACTTGGCTGGTTACTCACCTTCTCTGAGATCCAGTTCTCTTTCTCTGAAAAATGAGGACAATGGGAGTGTAGGGACAATTAGGAACACTCATGTAAAGTGCCTCTCAAGGGTCTGTCCCACAGCAATGCTCTGTGTGATCACTGTAGCAGTTCTTGCCCCACAGGCAGGTGTGGAATTCACCTCCATCCCCATTCCCTGCAAAACTGCGGTGGTTCCCCTCCTCAAGTTTCCATGAGCCCTACTTCAGCTGGGCTTCCACACATTTCCTTTTTTTTTTTAACATCTTTATTGGGGTATAATTGCTTTACAGTGGTGTGTTAGTCTCTGCTTCATAACAAAGCAAATCAGTTATACATATACATATGTTCCCGTATCTCTTCCCTCTTGCGTCTCCCTCCCTCCCACCCTCCCTATCCCACCCCTCCAGGCGGTCACAAAGCACCAAGCCGATATCCCTGTGCTATGTGGCTGCTTCCCACTAGCTATCTACCCTATGTTTGTTAGTGTATAT
Source organism: Delphinus delphis (assembly GCF_949987515.2). Taxonomy (NCBI): domain Eukaryota; kingdom Metazoa; phylum Chordata; class Mammalia; order Artiodactyla; family Delphinidae; genus Delphinus; species Delphinus delphis. The sequence goes on from NC_082690.1 coordinate 12,294,911, forward strand.
ATGTCCATGCCTCTCTCTCGCTTTGTCACAGCTCACCCTTCCCCCTCCCCATATCCTCAAGTCCGTTCTCCAGTAGGTCTGTGTCTTTATTCCTGTCTTACCCCTAGGTTCTTCATGTCATTTTTTCCCCTTAAATTCCATATATATGTGTTAGCATACGGTATTTGTCTTTCTCTTTCTGACTTACTTCACTCTGTATGACAGACAGACTCTAGGTCTATCCACCTCATTACAAATAGCTCAATTTCCTTTCATTTTATGGCTGAGTAATATTCCATTGTATATATGTGCCACGTCTTCTTTATCCATTCAGTTGTTGATGGACACTTAGGTTGTTTCCATCTCTGGGCTATTGTAAATAGAGCTGCAATGAACATTTTGGTACATGACTCTGTTTGAATTTTGGTTTTCTCAGGGTATATGCTCAGTAGTGGGAATGCTGGGTCATATGGTAGTTCTGTTTATAGTTTTTTAAGGAACTTCCATACTGTTCTCCATAGTGGCTGAACCAATTCACATTCCCACCAGAAGTGCAAGAGTGTTCCCTTTTCTCCACACCCTCTCCAGCATTTATTGTTTCTAGATTTTTTGATGATAGCCATTCTGACTGGCGTGAGATGATATCTCATTGTAGTTTTGATTTGCATTTCTCTAATGATTAATGATGTTGAGCATTCTTTCATGTGTTTGTTGGCAGTCTGTATATCTTCTTTGGAGAAATGTCTATTTAGGTCTTCTGCCCATTTTTGGATTGGGTTGTTTGTTTTTTTGTTATTGAGCTGCATGAGCTGCTTGTAAATTTTGGAAATTAATCCTTTGTTGGTTGCTTCATTTGCAAATATTTTCTCCCATTCTGAGGGTTGTCTTTTGGTCTTGTTTATGGTTTCCTTTGCTGTGCAAAAGCTTTGAAGTTTCATTAGGTCCCATTTGTTTATTTTTGTTTTTATTTCCATTTCTCTAGAAGGTGGGTCAAAAAGGATCTTGCTGTGATTTATATCATAGAGTGTTCTGCCTATGTTTTCCTCTAAGAGTTTGATAGTTTCTGGACTTACATTTAGGCCTTTAATCCATTTTGAGCTTATTTTTGTGTATGGTGTTAGGGAGTGATCTAATCTCATACTTTTACATGTACCTGTCCAGTTTTCCCAGCACCACTTATTGAAGAGGCTGTCCTTTCTCCACTGAACATTCCTGCCTCCTTTATCAAAGATAAGGTGACCATAGGTGCGTGGGTTTATCTCTAGGATTTCTATCCTGTTCCATTGATCTATCTTTCTGTTTTTGTGCCAGTACCATACTGTCTTGATTACTGTAGCTTTGTAGTATAGTCTGAAGTCAGGGAGCCTGATTCCTCCAGCTCCATTTTTCATTCTCAAGATTGCTTTCGCTATTCAGGGTCTTTTGTGTTTCCATACAAATTGTGAAATTTTTTGTTCTAGTTCTGTGAAAAATGCCAGTGGTAGTTTGATAGGGATTGCATTGAATCTGTAGATTGCTTTGGGTAGTAGAGTCATTTTCACAGTGTTGATTCTTCCAATCCAAGAACATGGTATATCTCTCCATCTATTTGTATCATCTTTAATTTCTTTCATCAGTGTCTTATAATTTTCTGCATAAAGGCCTTTTGTCTACTTAGGTAGGTTTATTCCTAGATATTTTATTCTTTTTGTTGCAGTGGTAAATGGGAGTGTTTTCTTGATTTCACTTTCAGATTTTTCATCATTAGTGTATAGGAATACCAGAGATTTCTGTGCATTAATTTTGAATCCTGCTACTTTATCAGATTCATTGATTAGTTCTAGTAGTTTTCTGGTAGCATCTTTAGGATTCTCTATGTATAGTATCATGTCATCTGCAAACAGTGACAGCTTTACTTCTTCTTTTCCGATTTGGATTCCTTTTATTTCCTTTTCTTCTCTGATTGCTATGGCTAAAACTTCCAAAGCTATGTTGAATAAGAGTGGTGAGAGTGGGCAACCTTGTCTTCTTCCTGATCTTAGTGGAAATGATTTCAGTTTTTCACCATTGAGAACGATGTTGGCTGTGGGTTTGTCATATATGGCCTTTATTATGTTGAGGAAAGTTCCCTCTATGCCTACTTTCTGCATGGTTTTTATCATAAATGGGTGTTGAATTTTGTCGAAAGCTTTCTCTGCATCTATTGAGATGATCATATGGTTTTTCTCCTTCAATTTGTTAATATGGTTTATCACATTGATTGATTTGCATATATTGAAGAGTCCTTGCATTCCTGGAATAAACCCCACTTGATCATGGTGTATGATCCATTTAAAGTGCTGTTGGATCCTGTTTGCTAGTATTTTGTTGCGGATTTTTGCATGTTCATCAGTGATATTGGCCTGTAGTTTTCTTTCTTTGTGACATCCTTGTCTGGTTTTGGTATCAGGGTGATGGTGGCCTCGTAGGATGAGTTTGGGAGTGTTCCTCCCTCTGCTATATTTTGGAAGAGTTTGAGAAGGATAGGTGTTAGCTCTTCTCTAAATGTTTGATAGAATTCGCCTGTGAAGCCATCTGGTCCTGGGCTTTTGTTTGTTGGAAGATTTTTAATCACAGTTTCAATTTCAGTGCTTGTGATTGGCCTGTTCATATTTTCTATTTCTTCCTGATTCAGTCTTGGCAGGCTGTGCATTTCTAAGATTTTGTCCATTTCTTCCAGGTTGTCCATTTTATTGGCGTGCCCTCTGCTTGTAGTAATCTCTCATGATCTTTTGTATTTCTGCAGTGTCAGTTGTTACTTCTCCTTTTTCATTTCTAATTCTATTGATTTGAGTCTTCTCCCTTTTTTTCTTGATGAGTCTGGCTAATGGTTTATCAATTTTGTTTATCTTCTCAAAGAACCAGCTTTTAGTTTTATTGATCTTTGCTATCATTTCCTTCCTTTCTTTTTCATTTATTTCTGATTTTTATGATTTCTTTCCTTCTGCTAACTTTGGAGTTTTTTTGTTCTTCTTTCTCTAATTGCTTTAGGTGCATGGTTAGGTTGTTTATTCGAGATGTTTCCTGTTTCTTAAGGTAGGATTGTATTGCTATAAACTTCCCTCTTAGAACTGCTTTTGCTGCATCCCATAGATTTTGGGTCATTGTGTCTCCATTGTCATTTGTTTCTAGGTATTTTTTTTATTTCCCCTTTGATTTCTTCAGTGATCACTTCGTTATTAAGTAGTATATTGTTTAGCCTCCATGTGTTTGTATTTTTTACAGATCTTTTCCTGTAATTGATATCTAGTCTCATAACATTGTGGTTGGAAAAGATACTTGATACAATTTCAATTTTCTTAAATTTACGAAGGCTTGATTTCTGACCCAAGATATGATCTATCCTGGAGAATGTTCCATGAGCACTTGAGAAAAATGTGTATTCTGTTGTTTTTGGATGGAATGTCCTATAATATCAATTAAGTCCATCTTGTTTAATGTATCATTTAAAGCTTGTGTTTCCTTATTTATTTGCATTTTGGATGATCTGTCCATTGGTGAAAGTGGGGTGTTAAAGTCCCCTACCATGAATGTGTTACTGTCGATTTCCCCTTTTATGGCTGTTAGTATTTGCCTTATGTATTGAGGTGCTCCTATGTTGGGTGCATAGATATTTACAATTGTTATATCTTCTTCTTGGATCGATCCCTTGATCATTATGTAGTGTCCTTCTTTGTCTCTTCTAATAGTCTTTAGTTTAAAGTCTATTTTGTCTGATATGAGAATTGCTACTCCAGCTTTCTTTTGGTTTCCATTGCATGAAATATCTTTTTCCATCCACTTACTTTCAGTCTGTATGTGTCTCTAGGTCTGAAGTGGGTCTCTTGTAGACAGCATATATACGGGTCTTGTTTTTGTATCCATTCAGCCAGTCTGTGTCTTTTTGTGGGAGCATTTAATCCATTTACATTTAAGGTAATTATTGATATGTATGTTCCTATTCCCATTTTCTTAATTGTTTTGGGTTTGTTATTGTAGGTCTTTTCCTCCTCTTGTGTTTCTTGCCTAGAGAAGTTCCTTTAGCACTTGTTGTAAAGCTGGTTTGGTGGTGCTGAACTCTCTCAGCTTTTGCTTGTCTGTAAAGGTTTTAATTTCTCCATCAAATCTGAATGAGATCCTTGCTGGGTAGAGTAATCTTGGTTGTAGCTTTTTCTCCTTCATCACTTTAAATATGTCCTGCCAGTCCCTTCTGGCTTGCAGAGTTTCTGCTGAAAGATCAGCTGTTAACATTATGAGGATTCCCTTGTTATTTGTTGTTTTTCCCTTGCTGCTTTTAATATGTTTTCTTTGTATTTAATTTTTGACAGTTTGATTAATATGTGTCTTGGCATGTTTCTCCTTGGATTTATCCTGTATGGGACTCTCTGTGCTTCCTGGACTTGATTAACTATTTCCTTTCCCATATTAGGGAAGTTTTCAACTATAATCTCTTCAAATATTTTCTCAGTCCCTTTCTTTTTCTCTTCTTCTTCTGGAACCCCTGTAATTCGAATGTTGGTGCGTTTAATGTTGTCCCAGAGGTCTCTGAGACTGTCCTCAATTCTTTTCATTCTTTTTTCTTTATTCTGCTCTGCAGTAGTTATTTCCACTATTTTATCTTCCAGGTCATTTATCCGTTTTTCTGCCTCAATTATTCTGCTATTAATTCCATCTAGAGTATTTTTAATTTCATTTATTGTGTTGTTCATAATTGTTTGTTTCATCTTTAGCTCTTCTAGGTCCTTGTTAAATGTTTCTTGCATTTTGTCTATTCTATTTCCAAGATTTTGGATTATCGTTACTCTCATTATTCTGAATCTTTTTCAGGTAGACTGCCTATTTCCTCTTCATTTGTTAGGTCTGGTGGGTTTTTATCCTGCTCCTTCATCTCCTGTGTGTTTTTCTGTCTTCTCATTTTGCTTATCTTACTGTGTTTGGGGTCTCCTTTTTGCAGGCTGCAGGTTCGTAGTTCCCATTGTTTTTGGTGTCTGTCCCCAGTGGCTAAGGTTGGTTCAGTGGATTGTGTAGGCTTCCTGGTGGAGGGGACTAGTGCCTGTGTTCTGGTGGATGAGGCTGGATCTTTTCTTTCTGGTGGGCAGGTCCATGTCTGGTGGTGTGTTTTGGGGTGTCTGTGGACTTATTATGATTTTAGGCAGCCTCTCTGCTAATGGGTGGGGTTGTGTTCCTGTCTTGCTAGTTGTTTGGCATAGGGTGTCCAGCACGGTAGCTTGCTGCTCGTTGAGTGAAGCTGGGTGTTGGTGTTGAGATGGAGATCTCTGGGAGTTTTCGCCGTTTGATATTATGTGGAGCTGGGAGGTCTCTTGTGGACCAGTGTCCTGAAGTTGGCTCTCCCACCTCAGAGGCACAGCACTGACTCCTGGCTGCAGCATCAAGAGCTTTTGGTCCACACGGCTCAGAATAAAAGGGAGAAAAAGTAGAAAGAACGAATTAGAAGAAAGAAAGAAAGAAAGAAAGAAAGAAAGAAAGAAAGAAAGAAAGAAAGAAAGAAAGGAGGGAGGGAGGGAGGGAGGAAGGAAGGAAGGAGGGAAGGAAGGAAAAAAGCAAGAAAGAAGATAAAGTAAAATAAAATAATATAAAATATAATAAAGTTATTAAATTAAAAAAATAATTATTAAGAGAAAAAAAAGAAAAAAAAAGAAAAAAAAAAACAAAAACGGACGGATAGAACCCGAGGACAAATGGTGGAAGCAAAGCTATACAGACAAAATCTCACACAGAAGCATACACATACACACTCACAAAAAGAGGAAAAAGGGAAAAAATCATAAATCTTGCTCTCAAAGTCCACCTCCTTAATTTGGGATCATTCCTTGTCTATTCAGGTATTCCACAGATGCAGGGTACATAAAGTTGATTGTGGAGTTTTAATCCGCTGCTTCTGAGGCTGCTGGGAGAGATTTCCCTTTCTCTTCTTTGTTCTCACAGCTCCCAGGGCTCAGCTTTGGAATTGGCCCCGCCTCTGCGTGTAGGTCGCCAGAGGGCGACTGTTCTTCGCTCAGACAGGACGGGGTTAAAGGAGCCGCTGATTCGGGGGCTCTGGCTCACTCAGGCCCGGGGGGAGGGAGGGGCGCGGAGGGCGGGGCGAGCCTGCAGCGGCAGAGGCCGGCGGGACGTTGCACCAGCCTGAGGTGTGCCGTGCGTTCTCCCGGGGAAGTTGTCCTTGGATCCCGGGACCCTGGCAGTGGCGGGCTGCACAGGCTCCCTGGAAGGGGGGTGTGGATAGTGACCAGTGCTCGCACACAGGCTTCTTGGTGGCGGCAGCAGCAGCCTTAGCGTCTCATGCCCGTCTCTGGGGTCCGCGCTTTTAGCTGCGGCTCATGCCCGTCTGTGGAGCTCCTTTAAGCAGCGCTCTTAATACCCTCTCCTCGTGCACCAGGAAACAAAGAGGTAAGAAAAAGTCTCTTGCCTCTTCGGCAGGTCCAGACTTTTCCCCGGACTCCCTCCCGGCCAGCTGTGGTGCACTAACCCCTTGCAGGCTGTGTTCACGCCGCCAACCCCAGTCCTCTCCCTGCGCTCCGACCGAAGCCCGAGCCTCAGCTCCCAGTCCCGCCCGCCCCGGCGGGCGAGCAGACAAGCCTCTCGGCTGGTGAGTGCCGGTCGGCCCGGATCCTCTGTGCGGGAATCTCTCCTCTTTGCCCTTCGCACCCCTGTTGCTGTGCTCTCCTCCGCGGCTCTGAAGCTCCCCGCCTCCACCACCCGCAGTCTCCGCCCGCGAAGGGGCTTCCTAGTGTGTGGAAACATTTCCTCCTTCACAGCTCCCTCCCACTGGTGCAGGGCCAGTCCCTATCCTTTTGTCTCTGTTTTTCCTTTTGCCCTACCCAGGTACTTGGGGGGTTTCTTGCCTTTTGGGAGCTCTGAGGTCTTCTGCCAGCGTTCAGTAGGTGTTCTGTGGTGATCTCGGCGTCTTACTCTTCCGCCATCTTCCCGGAAGTCCTCCTGCGTGATGTTCTTATGTGCTGATGCCGCGTAAGTGCTTTTTATCCTTTAGGTACTAATTCACGCTTACATTTTTTTTTTTTTTTTTTCTATACGCGGGCCTCTCACTCTTGTGGCCTCTCTCGTTGTGGAGCACAGGCTCCGGACGCGCAGGCTCAGCGGCCATGGCTCACGGGGCCCAGCCGCTCCGCGGCATGTGGGATCTTCCCGGACCGGGGTACGAACCCGTGTCCCTTGCATCGGCAAGCAGACTCTTAACCACTGCGCCACCAGCGAAGTCACACGCTTACATTTTTATGTGCTAATCCTGTTCCTCCGAAAGAACAAACTTAACAAAAAGTTTTCTGTGTCAGTACAGGGCTCTGTCAGGCTGGTTTGCAGACATCACACCACATATAGATACTCGAGGCTGGCCGTTGGGCACACTGCCACCGTGGTTCTGGAGCTCTGGTGGTCGCAGCACATGGGTCACCAGCAAAACCTTCTAACCACACCGTCTCATGCTTGTTACTTGCTATGAAGATCAATTTCCTGATTGTTGCTAGGGTTTGGTTTAATCTCACGTTTTCTATCAGGAAGTACACTGTTCGGAGCAGACATCTTTAGGGTTCATCTTTCCATCAGCAGCTGTTGGAGGGAGGAAAATTTCTTTCTCCAAGCCTTGGATTTGGGGCCAGGAGATCTGGGTTCTAGGTCTGGTTTTGCACTAGTGGTTCCCCCTCACAGGACCTCTGTTTTTGCCTCTATTAAATGAAAAGACTGGACTAGGATGATTGGTTTACCAACTGTGCTTCAGAAGACCGAGATGTTCAGTAGAACTTTCTGGGGCTCTTATAAAGAATGTGGGAGTTTAGTGAGTCCCCTTACCCCTCATTTTTTCAGGCACAACAGCCCCCCTTCCCTCCACTTTATGTATTAAGTAGTCATTATTTTTTCCTTGCTTCTCTCTCTCTTGCCCTTCATTCATTCGTTTGTTCTTCTGTTCATTCCTTCCTTTTTTTAAAAAAATTATGAATTGTATAGCTAAATAAAGTTTGAAAAATTTGGGCTAGGGGAATCTTTGTGGTTCTAACATTCTGTAGTTCTCATTACCCCTTATATTAGTGTTGAGCAGTAATAAAAGCATAAGAGATTTGACAATTCATAGAGTTCTGATAATTCACCAAAGCAGAAAACTTTCATGCCTTTCTTAGACCCTGTTTGCTAGCTGAGCTCATCCAGGAAGAAGGATACAGATGGCTAGACATTTGCATTATAAACTTTCTGCGTGTCCTTTTTGTACCTTTCCTTGTCCTTGTGTATTGCTTTTTTTCTCCAGTGTCACCTTCTTGAAAATAAACAACTTCATCTCTAATAACATAATGAGACTTGCTTTTTCTCGAAAAGACTGAACTTATTAGTGGCCCCATGTATCTTGGAAGAGCAAAGGGCAAGACAAGACTCCTAGACCAAAAGGTAATGAGAATCTCTGTTTCCACATTTTCCTTACGTGGGCTTGTGTTAGGTCTGCCAAAATCTGGGACGACTCCTCTGTGAGTGCAACTCACAATTTGATTCTTTTCATCACAATGAGAGGATAATTGTCAGGACATCAAATTGTAGTGTCAAGAAACGCCTCTATATTCTAAGCACAGGTCCTGCTTTCTTTCTGAAGGTGGATGTCATTGAGCATACAAATGGTTCAGAGCCTCACAATAGGTTTAATTTACTTGGTCTTTGAAGGCAGATGACAGAGGAGATGGCTGCCATGTCTGTAGCCGTGTCCCTGCCATTATCCCCAGGCGTCTACCTTGAAGGAGGGGAGTGTCTTGACCCTTTTTATTGTTCTCAGTGCAGAAATTGTAGACTACTTGTGTAATTCAAACATAAGTCTCTTACATGATTTGAAGCAAGTTTTATAGGGGCCTCTCATCCCACCTTGCTTTTTAAAATTCTTATTTTGACACAGAGACTTTCCTTCCCTATTCTTTTTTTTTTTTTAACATCGTTTTTGGAATATAATTGCTTTACAATGGTGTGTTAGTTTCTGCTTTATAACAAAGTGAATCAGCTATACATTTACATATATCCCCATATCCCCTTCCTCTTGCGTCTCCCTCCCACCCCTCTAGGTGGTCACAAAGCACCGAGCTGATCTCCTTGTGCTATGCAGCTGCTTCCCACTAGCTGTCTACTTTACATTTGGTAGTGTATATATGTCCCTGCACTCTGTCACTTCATCCCAGCTTACCCTTCCCCCTCCCCGTGTCCTCAAGTCCATTCTCTACGTCTGTGTCTTTATTCCTGTCCTGCCCCTAGGTTCTTCAGAACCATTTTTTTTTTTTTTTAGACTCCATGCATATGTGTTAGCATACGGTATTTGTTTTTCTCTTTCTGACTTACTTCACTCTGTATGACAGAGTCTAGGTCTATCTACCTCACTACAAATAACTCACTTTCGTTTCTTTTTATGGCTGAGTAATATTCCATTGTATAATGTGCCACATCTTCTTTATCCATTCATCTGTTGATGGACACTTAGGTTGCTTCCATGTCCTGGCTATTGTAAATAGAGCTGCAATGAACATTTTGGTACATGACTCTTTTTGAATTATGGGTTTCTCAGGGTAAATGCCCAGTAGTGGGATTGCTGGGTCATATGGTAGTTCTATTTTTAGTTTTTTAAGGAACCTCTATACTGTTCTCTGTAGTGGCTGTATCAATTTACATTCCCACCAACAGTGCAAGGGGGTTCCCTTTTCTCCACACGATCTCCATCATTTATTGTTTGTAGATTTTTTTGATGATGACCATTCTGACTGGTGTGAGGTGACACCTCATTGTAGTTTTGATTTGCATTTCTCTAATGATTAGTAATGTTGAGCATCCTTTCATGTGTTTGTTGGCAATCTGTATATCTTCTTTGGAGAAATATCTATTTAGGTCTTCTGCCCATGTTTGGATTGGGTTTGTTTTTTTGATATTGAGCTGCATGAGCTGCTTGTAAATTTTGGAGATTAATCCTTTGTCAGTTGCTTCACTTGCAAACACTTTCTCCCATTCTGAGGGTTGTCTTTTCGTCTTGTTTATGTTTTCCTTTGCTGTGCTAAAGCTTTGAAGTTTCGTTAGGTCCCATTTGTTTATTTTTATTTTTATTTCCATTTCTCTAGGAGGTGAGTCAAAAAGGATCTGGCTGTGATTTATGTGAAAGAGTGTTCTGTCTATGTTTTCCTCTAAGAGTTTGATAGTTTCTGGCCTTACATTTAGGTCTTTAATCCATTTTGAGTTTATTTTTGTGTATGGTGTTAGGGAGTGTTCAAATTTCATTCTTTTCCATGTAGCTGTCCAGTTTTCCCAGCACCAGTTATTGAAGAGGCTGTCTTTTGTCCATTGTATATTCCTGCCTCTTTAATCAAAAATAAGGTGACCATAGGTGCTTGGGTTTATCTCTGGGATTTCTATCCTGTTCCATTGATCTATGTTTCTGTTTTTGTGCCAGTACCATACTGTCTTGATTACTGTAGCTTTGTAGTATAGTATGAAGTCTGGGATCCTGATTCCTCAAGCTCCATCTTTCTTTCTCAAGATTGCTTTGGCTATTCGGGGTCTTCGGTTTTTCCATACAAATTGTGAAATTTTTGTTCTAGTTCTGTGAAAAATGCCATTGGTAGTTTGATAGGGATTACATTGAATTTGTAGATCGCTTTGGGTAGTATAGTCATTTTCATAATGTTGATTTTTCCAATCCAAGAACATGGTATATCTCTCCATCTCTTTGTATCATCTTTAATTTTTTTCATCAGTGTGTTATAGATTTTTGCATACAGGTCTTTTGTCTCCTTAGGTAGGTTTATTCCTAGGTATTTTATTCTTTTTGTTGCAATGGTAAATGGGAGTGTTCCTTAATTTCTTTCAGATTTTTCACCATTAGTGTATAAGAATGCAAGAGATTTCTGTGCATTAATTTTGTATCCTGATACTTTACCAGATTCATTGATTAGCTCTAGTAGTTTTCTGGTAGCATCTTTAGGATTCTCTATGTATAGTATCATCTTATCTGCAGACAGTGACAGCTTTACTTCTTCTTTTCTGATTTGGATTCCTTTTATTTCTGTTTTCTTCTCTGATTGCTGTTTTGGAAGCTAAAACTTCCAAAACTATGTTGAATAAAAGTGGTGAGAGTGGACAACCTTGTCTTGTTCCTGATCTTAGAGGAAACGTTTTCAGTTTTTCACCATTGAGAATGATGTTGGCTGTGGGTTTGTCATATATGGCCTTTATTATGTTGAGGAAAGTTCCCTCTCTGCTTACTTTCTGGAGGGTTTTTATCATAAATAGGTGTTGAATTTTGTTGAAAGCTTTTTCTGCATCTATTGAGATGATCATACGGTTTTTTTCCTTCAGTTTGTTAATATGGTTTGTCACATTGATTGATTTGCATATATTGAAGAATCCTTGCATTCCTGGGATAAACCCCACTTGATCATGGTGTACGATCCTTTATTGTGCTATTGGATTCTGTTTGCTAGTATTTTGTAGAGGATTTTTGCATCTGTGTTCATCAGTGATATTGGCCTGTAGTTTTCTTTCTTTGGGACATCTTTGTCTGGTTTTGGTATCAGGGTGATAGTGGCCTCATGAATGAGTTTGGGAGTGTTCCTCTGTCTGCTATACTTTGGAAGAGTTTGAGAAGGATAGGTGTTAGCTCTTCTCAAAATTTTCAGTAGAATTTGCCTGTGAAGCCATCTGGTCCTGGGCTTTTGTTTGCTGGAAGATTTTTAATCACAGTTTCAATTACAATGATTGTGATTGGTCTGTTTATATTTCTTCCTGGTTCTGTCTCAGAAGGTTGAACTTTTCTAAGGATTTGTCTGTGTCTTCCAGATTGTCCATATTATTGGCATATAGTTGCTTATAGTAATCTTTCATGATTCTTTGTATTTCTGCAGTGTCAGTTTTTACTTCTTTTTCATTTCAAATTCTATTGATTTGAGTCTTCTCTCTTTTTTCTTGATGAGTCTGGCTAATGGTTTATCAATTTTGTTTATCTTCTCAAAGAACCGGCTTTTAGTTTTATTGATGTTTGCTATTGTTTTCTTCATTTCTTTCTTTTTCTTTTTTTTTTTTGTTTTTTTTGTTTATTTTTGCGGTACGTGGGTCTCTCACTGTTGTGGCCTCTCCCGTTGCAGAGCACAGGCTCTGGACGCGCAGGCTCAGTGGCCATGGCTCATGGTCCTAGCCGCTCCGCGGCATGTCGGATCTTCCCAGACCAGGGCACGAACCCGTGTCCCCTACATCGGCATGCGGACTTTCTACCACTGCGCCACCAGGGAAGCCCTTTTGGGTTTTTTTGTTTGGTTGTTTGTTTGTTCCTTCATTTCTTTTTTATTTATTTCTGATCTGATCTTTATGATTTCTTTCCCTCTGCTAACTTTGGGTTTTTTTGGTTCTTCTTTCTCTAATTGCTTTAGGTGTAAGGTTAGGTTGTTTATTTGAGATTTTTCTTGTTTCTTGAAGTAGGTTGTATTGCTATAAACTTCCCTCTTAGAAATGCTTTTACTGCATCCCATACGTTTTGGGTTGTTGTGTTTTCATTGTCATTTGTTTCTAGGTATTTTTTGATTTCCTCGTTGATTTCTTCAGTGATCTCTTGGTTATTTAGTAGTGTATTGTTTAGCCTCCATGTGTTTGTATTTTTTACAGATTTTTTTCCTGTAATTGATATCTAGTCTCATAGCGTTGTGGTTGGAAAAGATACTTGATATGATTTCAGTTTTCTTAGATTTCCCAAGGCTTGATTTGTGACACAAGTGATGATCTATCCTGGAGAATGTTCCATGAGCACTTGAGAAGAAAGTGTATTTTGTTTTTTTTCGGATGGAATGTCTTATAAATATCAAAAGTCTATCTCGTTTAATGTATCATTTAAAGCTTGTGTTTCCTTATTTATTTTCATTTTTGATGATCTGCCCATTGGTGAAAGTGGGGTGTTAAAGTCCCCTAGTATGATTGTGTTACTGTCAATGTCCCCTTTTATAGCTGTTAGCATTTGCCTTATGTATTGAGGTGCTCCTGTGTTGGGTGCATAAATATTTACAATTGTTATGTCTTCGTCTTGAATTGATCCCTTGATCATTATGTAGTGTCCTTCTTTGTCTCTTCTAATAGTCTTTACTTTAAAGTCTATTTTGTCTGATGTGAGAATTGCTACTCCAGCTTTCTTTTGATTTCCATTTGCATGGAATATCTTTTTCCATCCCCTCACTTTCAGTCTGTATGTGTCCCTAGGTCTGAAGTGGGTTTCTTGTAGACAGCATATATACAAGTCTTGTTTTTTTATCCATTTAGCCAGTCTATGTATTTTGGTTGGAGTATTTGATCCATTTACATTTAAGGTAGTTATCGATATATATGTTCCTCTTACCATTTTCTTAATTTTTTGGGGTTTGTTATTGTAGGTCTTTTCCTTTTCCTGTGTTTCCTGCCTAGAGAAGTTCTTTTAGCATTTGTTGTAAAGCTGGTTTGGTGGCGCTGCATTCTCTTAGCTTTTGCTTGTCTGTAAAGGTTTTAATTTCTCTGTTGAATCTCACTGAGATCCTTGCTGGGTAGAGTAATCTTGGTTGTAGGTTTTTCCCTTTCATCACTGTAAATATGTCCTGCCACTCCCTTCTGGCTTTCAGAGTTTCTGCTGAAAGATCAGCTGTTAACATTATGGGGATTCCCTTGTATGCTATTTGTTGTTTTTCCCTTGCTGCTTTTAATATTTTTTCTTTGTATTTAACTTTTGATAATTTGATTAACATGTGTCTTGGCACGTTTCTCCTTGGATTTATCCTGTATGGGACTCTCTGTGCTTCCTGGACTTGATTGACAATTTCCTTTCCCACTTTAGGGAAGTTTTCAACTCTAATCTCTTCAAATATTTTCTCAGTCCCTTTGTTTTTCTCTGCCTCTTTTGAGACCCCTATAATTCAAATGTGGTGCGTTTTTTGTTGTCCCAGAGGTCTCTGAGACTGTCCTCAGTTCTTTTCATTCTTTTTTCTTATTCTGTTCTGCAGTAGTTGTTTCCACTATTTTATCTTCCAGGTCACTTATCTGTTCTTCTGCCTCAGTTATTCTGCTATTGATTCCTTCCAGAGAATTTTTAATTTCATTTATGGTATTGTTCATCATTGTTTACTCTTTAGTTCTCTAGGTCCTTGTTAAACGTTTCTTATATTTTCTCCATTCTATTTCCAAGATTTTGGATCATCTTTACTATCATTACTCTGAATTCTTTTTCAGGTAGACTGCCTATTTCCTCTTCTTTTGTTTGGTCTGGTGGGTTTTTACCTTGCTCTTTCATCTGCTGGTGTTTCTCTGTCTTCTCATTTTGCTTAACTTACTGTGTTTGGGGTCTCCTTTTCACAGGCTATAGGTTCATAGTTCCCGTTGTTTTTGGTGTCTGCCCCCAGTGGGTGAGGTTGGTTCAGTGGGTTGTGTTGGCTTCCTGGTGGAGGGGACTGGTGCCTATGTTCTGGTGGATGTGGCTGGATCTTGTCTTCCTGGTGGGCAGGACCATGTCCAGTGGTGTGTTTTGAGGTGTCTGTGACAGTATTATGATTTTAGGCAGCCTCTCTACTAATGGGTGGGGTTGTGTTCCTGTCTTGCTAGTTGTTTGGCATAGGTTGTCCAGCACTGTAGCTTGCTCGTCGTTGAGTGGAGCTGGGTCTTAGCATTGAGATGGAGATCTCTGGGAGAGCTTTCACCATTTGATATTATGTAGAGCCAGAAGGTCTTTGGTTGGCCAATGTCCTGAACTCGGCTCTCCCACCTCAGAGGCACAGGCCTGATACCTGGCCGGAGCACCAAGAGCCTGTCAGCCACATGGCTGGAAAAGGCCTGGAACAGATGAAGATGCAGCAGGTTCTCTACAGAACTGTGAACTCAGCAGGGCTTGTTTCTCAGTCCTCTCTTCCATCAGAAGCTGATATTAAGAATGACTGTGACAGTCACATCAACCTTAGAAATAACTACCACTGGGTCATGTCTTTATGTTTGGTATTTGAAATGTCTGTAGCTGGCACAGGCAGCATTTGAATGTTCTCAGAAGCGCAGATAATATTTACATTCAGATTTTCCTTTCCCAGGCAGCAGGCATGCAGCTCCCTGGGCCTGTTTGAAGCTGCTAGTGTTGGAGGGTCTCCTGCAGAGTCAGGGGTGGCTGTGGCTCACCATGGGAACAAGGACCTCCTTCCCTATTCTTTAACAAAAACTTCAGAAAACAAATATGTATAATTTCTGGGCAAAGATCAACTTTTCACAGGAAATTCTCAAACAAAATGTGATCTTTTCTTGGTTGCAAATCTACAGTTTCTCTTTTGGGAAGGCAAACACAGATACTCTCAGTACTTAGGAGAAGAGACAATCATCAGAGTCTGTAAATCTTGACTGATTCCCAACAGAATGAAGAACAGTTGTGATGATGTTATCAGTGGGTCTTCAAGGCTTCCCCCAACTGGCCTTCCATGGTGATTGGGGGCATGATTAGGGAAAGCCCTGGGGAATTAATGTAAAATCTTTTGAAAACCTTTCTATGTGATTCAGACGGAAACTGAAACATTACCTAATTTTCATGATGCATTGCATCAACACGATCTCATAAATCTTCTGACCAAATGGTCTTGGTCTTTTAATTCATCCCAGGATCCCTTAAGAGTCATAGTGACAGAAACTTTGGGGGTGAGTCCCTGGAAGCCAAGATGATGGTTATATTTGTCAGTCATTCAATCAAAACACTGTCCATAGGGTTTTTTAGGATCTGACTTAGAGTCTCTGTTATGGGCGAACTGTGTCCCCACCAAATTCATAGGCTGAAGCCCTATGAATGTGTTTGGAGACAAGTTCTTTAAAACGATAATTATGTTAAAAGGAGGCCATTAGGGTGAGCCTTAATCTAATATGCCTGGTATCCTTAAGGAAGAGAAAATTTGGACACAGGCATGTGTGTGCCCAGAGAAAAGACCACGTGAGGACACAGGAAGAGGGTGGCCAGCTGCAAGCCAAGGAGAGAAGCTTCAAAGGAAATCAACCCTGCTGACACCTTGATCTTGGACTTCTGGTCTCCAGAAGAGAACTCCAAGAAAATACATTTCTGTAATTTAAACCCCCCAGTCTGTGGTATCTTGTTATGGCAGCCAGAGCAAATGAATAGTCTCTAATACGTTCTTATGTCATTAGATTTTTAATTAATTAATTAATTAATTTTTGGCTGGGTTGGGTCTTTGTTGCTAAGCGCAGGCTTTCTCTAATGGGGGCGAGGGGGGCTACTCTTCTTTGCGGTGCGCGGGTTTCTCATTGCGGTGGCTTCTCTTGTTGTGGAGCATGGGCTCTAGGCACGTGGGCTTCAGTAGTTGTGGCTCATGGGCTCTAGAGCACAGGCTCAGTAGTTGTGGCACACGGGCTTAGTTGCTCCGCGGCACGTGGGATCCTCCCGGACTGGGGCACGAACCCGTGTCCCCTACATCGGCAGGCAGACTCTCAACCGCTGCACCACCAGGGAAGCCCCATCTCACTTTTATCATCACCTCTGGGCACACCAATTGCAAAGGGCCCTTGGTCATTCACCCTGGAACTGCTTCAAGTCCGCCACCTGGATTTGCACTTGTCTGGCAGTTTCTGTTCTGATTGCCTCTGAACTCTATTTAGATGTTCACAGACTTGCTCCAGCTTTACGATAACACCCTCTGAGGTTGTTAAGTGAGGGGAAGTTTAGAATGAATTTTGGCAGGGAAAGAACAACTTCCCAGCTGAGTTATTCCTGAGAGATTTTCATCCTATGACTATAAACTCCTTACCCCACAATTGTTTCCTCTGTCCCCCCTCAAATATCTGTCCCTCTGAGGCAGCTGGGCTTAAAAAATGTAACTTCTGCCTCATTACTGTTCTGTAGTTTAACTATTTCATGAATACATACGGCTAGGGTTCACATGAACCTTGAACTGTCTTTCCAGGAGTGAGGGTAGATTCCAGATGCTCCTTTTTAACCTTGTGCTGCAGACCCTATAATTTGCCAACTCAGCATCCATTTCCCCCTTGTTCTCTGCTAATAAATCCCAATTCTGCTCAGGGCAGAAATGTGTGCAGCACAGATGAGATACTCACTTTTCCAACCTCTCCTTCAGATATTAGTGACCAGGAAACACAGTTCTGGGCAAGAAAATACAAGTAGAAATCGTCCTGAGAAAGAATTTGCTTCTTAGGATAAAAAAGGGCAGACAGGGCTGGCCTCACGGTGATTCGTCTTCTTGAAAATTGCTACCAGGCTTGAAGCTGGTATGTCCATCTTGCCACCCAGAGGCATCATCATGAGAGAAGGAGACGTATCACCAATACTTTGACATCACCGAGCTCCTGAGCCAGTGCTACCAGCTACTTACCTCCAGATTTCTTAAGTCAGAAAGACAAATCTGTATTTATTTAGCCATTAAAATTTGAATTTTCTGTTATAGGGAGGTGAATCCTTCTGATCCTAGAAATGATTTAATAGTTATAAAGAACTTACAAGTTGTATGCAAATTTGAAAAAAAAATATATTTACCCAATTATGTTTCTTAGAATAGCATTATATTGTGAAATGTTAATAGGTGTTCCATAATGAAAGGGTTTGATAGTCAAGTAAATTTGTGTATCACTGAGATAAAGTTTAATGGATTTTCTTTTCTTTACAGCACTTCCATCCTTCCCTCCTCCCTCCCTCCCTCCCTTCCTTTCCACATATTGATGTTCTTTGTGAATCTACAAAAAAAGGTATACAGTTTGGAACATTCCCCAGACGTATTTGACCATGGGACCTGCATTGGTTACCTACTGCTGTGTGACAAAGCAGCCTAAAACTTAGCTGAAAACCACAAACGTTCATTCTCTCACACTATCCGAGGGCCAGGAACCTGAGAGTGACTCCGTCAGGTTGTGCCCAGGGTCTCTCACAGGCTGCAGTCATCTCCAGGCTCTGTGTGGGAGGGTCCACGTTAGGCCCACTGTCCACAGGCCTTCCAAGATCCACCTGTCACTCACTCCTCACCTGCGTGGCTGTCCGCAGGCCTTGGTTTCTGCCATGAGGGCCTCTCCCCAGGACTGTCTCTCCACAGGGCAGCTGGCTTCCCTCCGTGTGAGTGATGAGAAAAAGAGAGAGAGAGAGAAAACCAAGATGGAAGATGTGTTTTTTTCCATTACTTTTTTTATTACGTTAAAATATACAGAACATTTAACAGTTTTAACAGTTTTAAGTGTACAGTTTAGTGGCTTTAAGTACATTCACATGGTTGTGCAACCATCACTACCATCCAGCTCCAGAATATTTTTTCATCCTTCAAAACGGAAACCCTGGGCTTCCCTGGTGGCGCAGTGGTTGAGAGTCTGCCTGCCGATGCAGGGGACACGGGTTCGTGCCCCGGTGCGGGAAGATCCCACATGCCGCGGAGCGGCTGGGCCCGTGAGCCATGGCCGCTGAGCCTGCGCGTCCGGAGCCTGTGCTCTGCAACGGGAGAGGCCACAACAGTGAGAGGGCCGCGTACCGCAAAAAAAAAACCCTGAAACTCTGTACCCATTGAACAGTAATCCCCCATTCCAGCCACACCGTCCCCAGGCTCTGGCAACTGCTATTCTACTTCCTGTTTCTAGGAACGTGACTGCTCTAGGTACCTCATATAAATGGAATCATATGGTATTTGTCTTTTTGTGCCTGGCTTATTTCACTTAGCATGTCTTTAAGTTTCATCTGTTTTCTAGCATATGTTGGGATTTCCTTCCTTTTTAAGGCTAAATAATATTCCGTTGTATATATATACATATTTTATTTATCCTTTCATATCCATGTGTCAATGGACACGTGGCTTGCTTCTACGTTTTAGCTATTGTGAATAATTCTGCTGTGTATGAACATGGGTATACAAATATCTGTTCGAGTCCCTGCTTTCAAATCTTTTGGGGGTACACCCAGAAGTGGAACTGCTGGATTGTATGATAAATCTATTTTTAATTTTTTGAGGACCATCACACTGTTTGCTATAGCGGCTGAACCATTTTACGTTCCCACCAACGGTGCGCAAAGGCTCCAGTTTCTCACCCTCACCAAAATGTTATTTTCTGGGGTTTTTGTTTGTTTCTTTGTTTCATAATAGCCATCCTAATGGGTATGGAGTGATAGCTCATTGTGGCTTTGATTTGCATTTCCCTAATGATTAGCGATATTGAGCATCTTTTCACATGCTTATTTGAACATTTGTTTATCTTCTTTGGAGAAATGTCTATTTAAGGCCCTTTGCCTATTTTTGATTGCTTTTTGTTGTGGAGTTATAAAAGTTCTTTGTATATTCTAGATATTAATCTCTTAACAGATGTATGATTTGTAAATATAGTTCCCCATTCTGTGGATTGCCTTTTCATTCTCTTGATAGTGTCCTTTGATGCACAAATTTTTAATTTTGATAAAGTCTAATTTATCTTTTTTTCTTTTGTTCCCTCTACTTCTAGTGTCGTATCCAAGAAATCATTGTCAAATCCAATGTCATGAAGTTTTTTTTCCTGTTTTCTTCTAAGAGTCTTTTAATTTTATCTTTTACATTTAGGTCTTTGATCCATTTTGAGTTAATTTTTTATGTGGTGTAAGGTAAGAGTCCAACTTCATTTTTTTGCGTATGGATATCCAGTTTTTCCAGCACCACTTGTTGAAGAGACTATTCTTTCCTCATTGAACTGTCTTGGCACCTTTGTGAAACATCATTTGTTGGTATAGGTATACGATATGGGTGTAGGTTTATTTCTTAGCTCTCTATTCTAGTCCATTGGCATGTCTGTCTGTCTTTATGGCAGTACAATATTATTTTGATCGCTGTAGCTCTATAGCAACTTTTGAAATCAAGAAGCGTGAGTCCCTGATTTTGTTCTTTTTTAGACTCAATGTTTTTATAACCTAATCTTGGAAATGACAGCCCATGTGCCATATCTCATTCATCAGATGTCAGTCAATACGACAAGCCCACACTCAATGGGAGGGGATTACATAGGACTGTGAATACCAGAGGTGGTGATCAATGGGGTCACTTCAGAGGCTGCTCATCCTTTCTACAGAACATCTACTAACATTTCAGGAGACAACACTGTTCTGTAACTCATTGTGAGAAACCACGAAGCCGGGGCTCACCAGGCACCCCCAGAAAGGCCATGGCATTAACTTTTTGGTTTATTCACATCCCTCCCAAATAGTCTAGCCAGGGTGACTCTAGAAATGGTGGACAACCAGAGAAAAGGGTGGCCATTCTGGAGCTGCTCTGACAGTGTAGTTGGAGGGACAAAATGTGGAAGACACACGAGGAGAATATTTATTGAAGCAAAATTCAACAAATGTTCACAAAGTGCCAAAAGTGCCAGCTGGCTGCCTAGCATTTTGCCAGAGACCAGACTCCTCTAGGACATATCAGTGCATCTGTAAGTCTCAATATGCTGGGACATTAAGGCAGGTGAGACAGTGCCGTCACCTCGGTAAAGGAACACCTGGGAACGCCATTATCACAGGAGGGTACGGGAGAATGTTATGGGCATGGAAGGTATTTCAAAAAGAGGTATTATTCATACACCCTGGCGTAGGAGGTGATTTGTGTGCAGAGAAAGTCTGTTAACCTGGATGAAGCAGGGAGTGTGTAGGAGAAAAGAATGAAGGAGAATGGAGGCCTATCAGAGGGGATTGAAATCTGCATTCCAAGCAAAGGGGAGGGAGTCTTTGTGGGAACTTGGGTAATTTGCTCCAGGTAAGCAGTCCACTGAACTATTTTCAGCCGCTGCTTATGTGATTGCCGTCCATATTTCTAAGCAACATGCTTATTTAGCTATTTCGTGATATATCACTTGTACACAGCATCCATTCACTTCCCTTAATGTTTGATAGTATTCCTGTCAAGCCCCAAACTCTGGAGAGTCTGCATTTTTCTTTAACTCTCATCCTTTGATGGTAATTGATCTAAGTTTTCCACTTCTTAGTTTAAGTAATTAATTTTTTCCCAGGAAGTCAACCACCTCATATGGTTTTCTAAAATCATATGCATAGTTCTGAGCAAAGAAGTCTCCTCTCTAGTTCTTTAAAGTATATTCAAAGTTTAAAAGCAAAAATTATAGCATTGCCTGATGGGGTTTTAATGTATGTAAATGTAATGTATAAGACAACTGTAACATAAAAGGGTGTGTATAAAGAGCCCTATATGGTGGTCAAATTTCTACATTCTCCTTAAAGTGGGAAGGACCCTGTTAAGAGAATAACAAGTTCTAGAATGAAAGAAATATTTGTAAATCATGTATCTGACAAAAACCACTGGTATCTAGAATATAGAAAGAACTCTCAAAACTCATCAGTAAGACAACAAACAACCACATTTTATATGAGCAAAACTTGAATAGACACTTCACCATTGAGAATATATGGGCAACAAATAAGATAATGAAAAGATATTCAACATCATTATGCATGAAGGAAATGCAAATTAAAACCACAATGAGATACCTCAGTACACATGTTGGAATTGTTAAAATTAAAACACCGACCAGGGATTTCCCTGGTAGTCCAATGGCTAAGACTGTGCTCCCAATGCAGGGGGCCTGTGTTCGATCCCTGGTCAGGGAACTAGATCACACATGCCACAACTAAGAGTTTGCGTGCTGATCCCGCATGCCGCAACAAAGATCCCACACATGAAACAAAGATCCTGCATGCCACAACTAAGACCTAGCGCAGCCAAATAATAAATATTTAAAACAAAACCAAAAAAACTACCGACCATATCAAGTGCTGAGAAGGATGCAGAACAACTGGAACGCCCATACCTAGCGGGTAGGAATGAAACATGGAACCACCATTCTGGAAGAAAGCTTGGACATTCCTTGTAAAGTTAAACTCACACTTACTATGACCCAGCATTGTTGCTCCTGGATATTTACCCTAGAGAAATGAAAAATTAAGTATACACGAAAACCTTTACACATATTTATAGCAACTTTATTTGTAATAGCCAGACACTGGAAACAACCTGAGTATCTTCAACAGGTTAAGAGATAAATTATATTACATGCATAAAATAGAAGGCTGCTCAGCGATATAAAAGAGTCAACGGTTGATGTTTGTAACAGCTTGGATGAGCCCCAAAGGTATGATGCTGAGTGGAAGAACCATCACAAAAGGTTACATAATGTATGTTTCCATTTACATGACATTCTCACAAAGACAAAACTGTAGTTATGGAGAACAGACCAGAGGTTGCCCAGGGTTAGCAGGGCAGAGAGGGTGTGACTATAAAAGGAGAGCATGAGGGAGTTTTGGGTGATGGAATTGTTCTGCATCCTAGGTGGTGGTTACGTGAATAGATACATATGTTCAAATTCAAAGACCTATATACCAAAATAAGTTAATATTACTCCATGATTTAAAAAATAAAATTAACAATATTAATGGTGGAATCTAGATGGTAGATCTACTCATATTCACTATAAAATTCTTCCAACTACACTGCAGCTTTGACCTTTTTCATAATACATCAGGGAAAAAATTACCAATGCCTAGACCTCCGTCCATTCAGACTGCTATAACAGAATACCATAGACTGGGTGGCTTACACAACAGGAATTAATTTATCGCAGTTCTGGAGGCTGGTAAGTCCAAGATGAAGATGCTGGCAGATTTGGGATTTGGTGAGAACCCACTTCCTGGTTCATAGGTGGCCATCTTCCCTCTGTGTCCTCACATGGTGGAAAGGGTGAGGGAGCTCTTGGGGGGCCTCTTTTATAAGGGCACTAATCATATTCATAAGGGCTCCACCCCCATGACCTAATCACCTTCCAAAGACCCCAACTCCTAATATCACATTCAGGATGAGGATTTCAGCGTATGACTTTCGGACAAGGGGGGAGGAACACAAACATTATAGCAGCCTCACTCCCAGAAATCATGATTTAATTTGCCAAGAAGGTCTGAGCATTCATGTTTTATAAAGCTCCCTGGGGCAGTGGGGATGGGAAAGGTAGGACCAGCAGTGAGGACAAAGCCTTGTAAAGCTGTGTTGTCCGACCATTCTTATTCCTCTACGTGGATTCTTTCTCCCCCCGCTGCAACCCACCTTTCTGATTTTCTCCCATAATAGACTTAACTAGATGTGGCAGCTGAATCCTTAACCACATTATTTTCTCCTGGTCCTCTCCTTCTGTTATCAGCTGTTTTCATTCTCACACTTGAAACTGAGGTCTGATCTGTTTCCTTTCAGTTTGTATTTACGTTATTTGCAGTCTTACAGTCACTGGTGTAAACACTCCACACCTGCATGCCTTTGCTCATGTAGTTTTCTCTCTTCCAGAAATTTCTTCTACTTGTTCCTACAAAATAACTCTATTCTAAATTACCTTAAACGCGGAGCCGAGGGCCATTCCCTAAGGAATTCCAAGTATCGCGGTCTGGATAATGTGCGTGAGGTCTTTGCATCACCTGCGTGAGAGGGTGATAATTAGGAAGAGAGGGGCGGGGAGGAGAATTGTACCAACGGGTTCAGAAGCAGGCAGTGGGAAGAAGCCAAGGAAGCCAGGCAGGACTAGAATCCCAGAGGCAGTGTGGAATACTGGAAGGAATCTGGGCAGAGGTCAGTATGCTGCATCTACTGTGTCCCAGTCTGGGCTCTTCTAGGAAATACTCTGGGACTCAGACCATCCACTTAATGTCTTCAGGATTCAGTTGCATCACTTGGAGAATATGGGATTTGAACCAGATGACCTCTAAGTTCTCTCTCATTTCTAGCATTTGGCAGTTCTACAATTCGGACAGAGGATTTTGTAAGTCTAGGATCCAAGAGGGAGAGGCTATTATTAGTCATTTTCACATGATCGTACATTAATTCAATGAACTTGCTTTCTCAGAAACTGACATAGCCTGACACTGAAGAAAAATGAGTTTTGATGAGAATGCAGAAACAGAGCATGTAATTTGGAAGCACGGGGATGTTTTAAAGGAAAGGTTAGACTGAGAGGGTGAAGCCCTACAAGAGGGCACTGGTGAGGTTCCTGTATCCTCATTTTACAGATGAGAAACAAGGTCAAGAAACATGACAATGTCACCCACCTAGCAAGGGAGGTCATCTGAATTTGAACCCACGTATGTCACGTTCCAAAGTGTAAAAGAGGGGTGGTCTGGGAAGTGGAAGAAAAACATAGAAGGAAGGAAGGGGGATTTGGGACTAAGCTCAGGTACTTTGAACATCTCTCAACATCTCAGGCCAAACTGATGTAGGATTGCTTTTTCCTTCTTCTGCCTCCAGAGATGCCCCTGGGTCCTTTCCTAGGCTCTGTGCTCCTGGCCTAGGACGAGGAAGAGATGGCTTCAGCAAGATGCTCTCAGGAAGACCTGGGATGTTTTCTGCAGCCAGTCAGTTCCTGCTAAGACAAAGCATTTGGGGGAGAATCGAAGATTTACTCAGGTTTTCTGAAATGGGGGATTTTAGAGAAAGTTGACCACATGAGATGATTATGAGTCTCTTGCTCAGATAACAGTGGGGCGCTAGGGTAACACTTCGGTTCTTAGGGTGCACGAGTGGTCCTTTTTGATGTTCACTAGAATTGCAAGGTGGCAGAGAGCAAGTCCTCACAGGCCTGGCATTCGGACAAGCCAGTGACTCAGAGGTCTGTGAATATACTCGTTTGGACCGGACACCATCAGGTGCTGGTGGGGACAGAAGAGTGGTGTAATAGGTGTCATACAAAGTCCTCCCAGACCATGGCCTGAGCCACCACGTGAAGCATCTACAGAAAGGTCTTGTTAGCACGAGTCTAGAAAGAAACAGCTCACACACACCACTGGGTGGCAGTATGGCGCGCCCCTTTGTTTCTAGTAAGTGGCTCTGTTTTCCGGATCTAAAGAATCATATTCCTTTGGGTTAAACCAGCTACCCTTTCCTTCCTCCCTCCCCGAGTGTCCCTGTTGCTACATATCCTGAGCTTCCGTGTGTGTGTGTGCGCGTGCGATGCGGGGGGGGGGGGGGGGGGGGGGTTGGGGTTAGACGGGAGAAGGATAAATGTTTAGGATCGATTCCTTCCCCTCCTTTCCTCTCCCCTCCTTTCGTCACATCATCTTTCTGTTCCTCTGAAGCAGCTCGGTCAGGTCTTTATTAACAGAGACATAATGAATTAAAAAAAAATAGATGGCAAGTCTAAACACAACACCGTGGGGGAAATTCATTTCTAGGCTGAGATGTAAAATACTTCTGTTCAAAATATTCCTTAGGGGAAAATCCTAAAAAGAGGAAATAAGATATTTTTCGAAAAATGAACGGGTGCTGTTTGCCAAGGGCAAACGGGCAGAGGTAGCAGAAGGTGGAGCCTCAAGACGTCAAATGTATCAATAGAGCTGCTCTGCCATCTGGTGGCCAAAGTGGCACCTGCACTTTGTAAACTGCGTGGTTCCCAGACTTAGATGTTTATGAATTATAAAAAAGGAAAAACAAGCAAACAAACAAAAAGTCCCACAAAAATCCCAGGTAAATAAATAAATCCAGCTCAGGGTGGCACCTTTTTAGTTTTCCAGGTAATACTTTTTTTAAAATCCAGCATCTATGGTTACCATCATCTTACTCTTCAAGGGCAATAATTCATAAAGAAAGTGTTTTTGTAGAAAAAAAAGGGCAGCCCTTTTAATTGCATACCTAGGTTAATGAACGTATAATCATATTTTTCTTATTTATTTATTTTTTTCTTTTTTGCGGTACGCGGGCCTCTCACTGCTGTGGCCTCTCCCGTTGCGGAGCACAGGCTCCGGACGCGCAGGCTCAGCGGCCATGGCTCACGGGCCCAGCCGCTCCGCGGCATGTGGGATCTTCCCGGACCGGGGCACGAACCTGCATTCCCTGAATCGGCAGGCGGACTCCCAACCACTGCGCCACCAGGGAAGCCCTTTTTCTTATTTTTATAGTTTTGTTACAAAGGGGTGAAAAACTTAACAAGATTTGGCACTGGTCTAAGGACTGGCGTTTGAGAACCACTGGTATAAAACACTTCATACAATTATTTAAAATCATTTATAAATATCTGGGGCCTCTGAAATATTTTGACATAGGGACTTGGAGTTAAAGCACCATACTCAAAATTGTCTTTAGTGGTTATTTTTAACCAAACACTTTTTAAAATTGTCACTATTTCACAGTTTCTGAGTTGTAAAGATTCCTGTGGGGTTTTCACATTTGTTCCATCTTTTCCTGGCTTAAGAATAAATTGCCTTGGAATTCCCTGATGGTCCGGGTTCAATCCCTGGTCGGGGAACTAACATCCCACAAGTTGTGGTGTGGCCAAAAAAAAAGAATAAATCATCCTAGTATTTTCACAGTAATTTTACTGGTGTTAGTAGCACGTTGTGTTTCTCTGGTTCAGGTGTCTCTAAATTTTTGTTGTAAAAATCATGTTTGTGCATTCGCCCCTTGTTTTACGTGTGCTTATTTTATGAAGTTCATAATGTATTATCACGTATTGTATATGTTATAAAGCATACTTGTGGCTTGCATGTAAAGTGAGAGCATTCTTGTTGGGGACTGTGACCCTTACCCTGTGGGGTCTGTGATAAGTCAGTGTAGTTAGTATTAGAATCCAATTGTCGGGGTGCAGTACTTTCATGTCCTCATTTGTAAAGTGGGACGTAATGATAGTATTTAGCTAATACACTTCTCAGTACAGGATAGTTCATGTATTAGTACATGCTTCACATTAGGCAAACTAAATACTGTTTGGATGGCAATTCTTCAAAAATCAACATAGGGCTTCCCTGGTGGCGCAGTGGTTGAGAGTCCGCCTGCCGATGCAGGGGACACGGGTTCGTGCCCCGGTCCGGGAAGATCCCATATGCCGCGGAGCGGCTGGGCCCGTGAGCCATGGCCGCTGAGCCTGTGCGTCCGGAGCCTGTGCTCCGCAACGGGAGAGGCCGCAGCAGTGAGAGGCCCGCGTAGTGCAAAAAAAAAAAAAAAATCAACATAAAGTCAAAATCACACAGCAATCACTTTGCACTTCTGAATTTTACCTAGGAGAAGAAGCAGGAGAAAATATTAAGGACAATTTGAAAAGTGGAGCAATAAAGAAAATTTCCTATCAGGTAGTAAAACATCTAATGCTACTTTACTGAAAACAGTGAGCTGCTACTATCAGAATAGAATAGTAACATAGTAAAGAGAATTCAGAGACAGGAAGGACCCAAGAAAACTTGGGTTTTCTTAGTGAGATGAGCACAGCAGAGTTCATTGTGCATCCCCAAAGTTGTGTGGTTTTATAACCAAGTTGACAAAATATTTAAGAAAGCTGTAAATCTAATTAAGAGTTTTACTTTCTCAATTTTAACATCAGATTTACACATTTAAAAACATATTTCTCATCTGCAAAATATTCAGAACATTCATAAAAAAGACTCAGCATTGCTTTAACTTTAAAGTTAGAATAGAATGCTTATCATGTTAATGAATGAAACGGTATTTCAACAGCATCTTTTCAAATTAATGGGGAATAAATATGTATTCAACCAATGGTCTAGGAGAAATGAATAATGGTTTGGGCAATAGTTAATTTTCTTTAACTTGCAACCCTCATGGACATAAATTCCACATTCATTAAAAAGTTAAAAGATTGAAAATAAATCATTAAAAAGTTAGAAGAAAATGTAAGTGAATATTTTTCTGATACTAACAAAAGGTAAGACCTTTTCAAGCATAAAAGCAAAGGAACCATAAAGGAAAACACTCGTAGAGTTAATCTCACAAAATTAAAAACGTACAGATGTTAAGCAATTAATATCAGAAGTGACAAACTACAAAACATTTACAATGTGTATCAGAAAAAAATTTTAAAACTGTTACAGTAATCAAGATTGGCAAGGTTATAGTGAAGACATGGATGGGCAGCCTTTAAGGGCCAGGTAGTTAATATTAGTCATCTTGGGCCTCACATTCTCTGTGATCACAACTCAACTCTGTCATGTGACACAGAAGAAACCCTGGACAACAGGTATACAGACGGGCATGGTTACATTCCAATAAAACTTATGCACACTGAAATCTGAATTTCATATAATTTTCATGGGTCACAAAATATTTTTCTTTCTTTGACTTTCTTCAACTTTTAAAAAATGTGGAGACTCTTCTTAGCCCTGGTGGCTAAGGCCAGATTTGACCCACAGGCCATAGCTTGCTGACCTCTGGTGAAGATACATGTGGTGAAAGGAGCTTCAGGGAACATTCATGTTCTTGAGGATGATGAGTTGCATTAGGCCCACTACTAGGGCTTATCAGAAAATAAATCTGTGGGGACGTGGGACAAAGAGTGGAGTGATATTCAGTGGAGAATGTGGAGCCCTCAATGTTTTGTGGGTCTGGTACCACCAGGCAGGAGGGAAGGAGTGGGGTCTGTTAGGATCATGCTGTAATGCTCCAGGGCAGGTGAGGGGGGATGGATGCCAGAGATGGTGTGAAGATGGAATTGGCCATTAAGGAAGGTTCAGAATGAGAGTGACAGAGAGATTCTGACCTGCGTAACTGGAAGGGTGCCCGCCCCGTGACCAGAAAGGGAACAGATGAAGAACTCATCTTAGCTGTGATCTGAGGTACCAGAAAAATACTCAGGTGGATAGAATCCAAGAGAGAGCCAGAGCAAGACTGGAGGATGGATTTGAGAGACATCTCTGGGATGTCCGGAGGAGTGGAGAACTTTGGACCATGCCCAATACTGAAAGCAAGAAAAGGAACAGGAATGGCTAAGGATGGAGGTCGCAGTGTCAGTCCTGACTCCATCATAAACTTCAGGAATTTTACCGGGATTAAGTCTCATAGGAAAATTATGAGCATCACAAGCGATCACTGGATAAAGTAGTTTTCACACTGCCCTGTCCTTAGAGGTGCTGGCTACTATTATTGTTACCAAAGAGTTGAATAAAAGGAGACTCTGGAGAAGGCTATGTTGGGACAAGGGACTTTCCAGTTCCAGTGGCCTGTGGTTCCCAGCTGTGCTGTTGGCATTTCTGATGGGGAGCGGTGGGTGGGTGATGTTTCGTAACTGTTAGGTTACCTCAGTAGAAACTAATCGTGTTGGTGGATTTTCAATTCGTTAATGAAAAGCGTTTCTTTTTCTTGCTCTAAGGTGTTAATTTTGGGGTCAAGTAGATCCTCATGATGTTTGGTTTCCTTGGAGATGCTAGATGCAGAAAAAGCCTTGATTGACACAGTGACTCAGCAGAGCTAGGGCTGCTGCGGGGCTCCCCTCTGGCCTGGCCAGACTCTACCCACTTGTCTCCCATCCTGAAGCCCTAGGGCTGATGCCAAAGACCACTTGGGTTGTTAAGCAGCTTGCCAGGAGCCCTAGGACCCTAGAATCATTCTCACAGCAGCCTTTTCAAGATAGCCCACACTACTTAGTGTTCTGACACCCAGAGTCAAAGGCTCCCAACTCACACACTTGTATCCTTCTGATGTGGGGACCGGGTTTTGCTGAATATCCTTACAGATTGTCTCTGTACTTGTTCTATGAATGACTGTGAGAAGACCATTACAATTTCCAACTATAATTGCTTATTATTTTCTTTTCCTCATTTCAACTCTTACAAGTTTTCCTTCATGCGTTTCAGATTCTCTTACTAGGCAGTTATACATTTAAAATTTATATATCATCTTGCTCTATCAATCATTATGAAATGATCCTCTTTGTTCCTAGTAATATTCCTTATCTTGAGGTCTATTTTGTCTGATATTAATATAGGCACTCCATCTCTTTTAAACTTACTGTTTACACGATATATCTTTCTCTGTGTTTTTTACTGTCAAACTATTTGTGTTTTGGAATTTAAAGTGCACCTCTTGTAAACAGAAAATAATTGGATATTGTATTTTTTTTTACATCTTTTTTGGAGTATAACAGCTTTACAATGGTGTGTTAGTTTCTGCTTTATAACAAAGTGAATCAACTATACATATACATATGTTCCCATATCTCCTCCCTGTCCCACCCCTCTAGGTGGTCACAAAGCACAGAGCTGACCTCCCTGTGCTATGTGGCTGCTTCCCACTAGCTGTCTATTTTACATTTGGTAGTGTATATATGTCCATGCCACTCTCTCACTTCATCCCAGCTTACCCTTCTGCCTCCCCATATCCTCAAGTCCTTCTCTACGTCTGCGTCTTTATTCCTGTCCTGCCCCTAGGTGCTTCAGAACAATTTTTTTTTTTTTTTAGATTCCATATATATGTGTTAGCATACGGTATTTGTTTTTCTCTTTCTGACTTACTTCTCTTTGTATGACAGACTCTAGGTCCATCCACCTCACCACAAATAACTCAGTTTCATGTCTTTTCATGGCTAATATTCCATTGTATATATGTGCCAAATCTTCTTTATCCATTCATCTGTTGATGGACACTTAAGTTGCTTCCATGTCCTGGCTATTGTAAATAGAGCTGCAATGAACATTGTGGTACATGACTCTTTGAATTATGGGTATATGCCCAGTAGTGGGATTGCTGGGTCATATGGTAGTTCTATTTGTAGTTTTTTAAGGAACCTCCATACTGTTCTCCATAGTGGCTGTATCAATTTACATTCCCACCAACAGTGCAAGAGGGTTCCCTTTTCTCCACACCCTCTCCAGCATTTATTGTTTGTAGATTTTTTGATGATGGCCTTCTAACCCATGTGAGGTGATACCTCATTGTAGTTTTGATTTGCATTTCTCTAATGATTAGTGATGTTGAGCATCCTTTCATGTGTTTGTTGGCAATCTGTGTATCTTCTCTGGAGAAATGTCTATTTAGGTCTTCTGCCCATTTTTGGATTGGGTTGTTTGTTTTTTTGGATATTGCGTTTTTATCCTGAGGGATAATCTCTGCATTATGAGTAAAGGGTTTAGTCTATTCCCATTTAATGTAATTATTGTTACAATTAGATGTAGGTCTGCTCTTTTGATATTTGTTTTGTATTTGTCTCGTTCTTTTTCTGTTTGTCTTTACTAAATCTTTTCTTATTAAACTGAATTTTTTTGTTAACTATTTTTAGTTACGCAATTGTAATTCTGTCGACTTTTTAGCTATCCTTCTTTGCATTTTGTGGAGGAGTTGTTTTAGGGATTGCAGTATGTATCTTTAAGGTTCACGATATACATATATTAATACCAAATTCCTATAAAATCTAGAAAATGTGCACCATTAGAGCTTCAATTATTCTCCTCTTCAGAGCTATTGTTATCTTATATCCATATCTATGCATAATAAACCCTACAATAGAGTTTTATAATTTTTACTTTAAACACTGATATATCTTTAAAATAAGTTGAGAGGAAAAGAAAAAAAATTACACAAAATTTTATGTTTCCTGACAAATATACTATTCCCGGTGTTCTTTATTCTTTTTCTAGAATCTGAGTTAGCCTCCAGTAACATTACCCTTCAGCTCCAAGGATTTCCTTTTAGAATTTCTTGTAGTGTAGGTCTGTTAGCAGCAAATTCTCTCCATTATTGTTTATCCAGAGATGTCTCTATTTTACCTTTATTTTTTATTTATTTATTTTTTTTGCGGCATGCAGGATCCTGCCGGACCGGAGCACGGCCCCTCCCGCTGCGGAGCACAGGCTCCGGACGTGCAGGCCCAGCGGCCACGGCCCACAGGCCCAGCAGCTCTGCGGCATGCGGGATCCTGCCGGACCGGAGCACGAACCCGCGTCCCCTGCATCGGCAGGCAGACCCCCAACCACTGCACCGCCGGGGAAGCCCTACCTTTATTTTTAAAGGACATTTTCACTGGATGTTGATTCTTGTTTGGTAGTTTGCTTGTTTTTTTCTTCAGCATTTTGAATGTGTTCATCCAGTGTCTTCAAACCTCCATTGTTATCTAATGAGCAATCCGCTATTAATCACACTGTTGTTTCCTTATATGAGTTTTATCTTTTCTCTCTCTGCTTTCAAGGTTTTGTTTTGTGTTTAGCTTTTAGAAGCTGTAATATGCTTTGTTCAGCTATGGTTCTTTTTGTATTTATCCTATTTGGGTTTTGTTGAGTGTCTTGGAATTGTTAGTTGTGGTTTTTCATCAAATTTGGGAATTTTTAGGCTATTCTTTCTTTTTTTTTTTTGCGGTATGCGGGCCTCTCACTGTTGTGGCCTCTTCCGCTGCGGAGCACAGGCTCTGGACGCGCAGGCTCAGCGGCCATGGCCCACAGGCCCAGCCGCTCCACAGCATGTGGGATCCTCCCGGACCGGAGCACGAACCCGCGTCCCCCGCATTGCCAGGCGGACCCTCAACCGCAACCACTGCGCCACCAGGGAAGCCCAGGCTATTATTTCTTTAAATAGTCTTTCTGCTTTAAATAGATTTCCCTTTCGTGCTCTCTGTTCCTTCAATTATACATGTATAGGAATTCTTTATATTGTTTCACAGATCTCAAGACTATTCATTTTTCTTCAGTCATTTTCTTTCTATTCTTTGGATTGGATACTTTCTATATTCAAGTTACTGATTCTTTCTTCTACCATCTTAGATCTGCTCTTGAGCCCATTAGTGAATTTTTCATTCTTTTTACTTTTCAGCTCTGGAAATTGCATTTTTTTTTTTTTTTTTACAAAATAGTGTTAATTTTCCTGTTGATAATCCTATTTGATCATTCATTCTTGGTATAATTTTCTTTAATTTTTTGCACATTTTTCTGCATTCGTTTAACATATTTACAATGGCTATTTGAAATTTGTCTCCTAAATCTAGCACATGGGGCTCCAGGCAGTCAGTTTCTGTTGATCATATATTATTTCCTGAATAAGGGTCGTACTTTCCTATTCTTTGCATGTTGATGCTGTTGTAAACTGGACATTGTAATTAATAGGTTGCAGTGACTTTGGCTTCTGTTCTGTTCTTCCGTGGGTTGCTTTTAAATTTTTGTTGAATAATTAGTAATCATCTAACTTGTTTAGACTCAAACTACCAAATCTTTCTCCTCTGTGGTGTGCAGCTGCTAATGTCTCTGCCCATTTTTTTCAGTGTGACTTTGGTGCTTCTCCTGTACTTGTACATAGTTTAGGGGTCAGTCAGTGATATATGGGCAGACAGGAAGGCTTCTGTTCTTTGCTGCCCAAGCTGTTTGTGGTTTGAGGAGCATATTCCAAGGCACAGCGTATTTATAAGTCTTGCTTACCTTTTTTTTGAACTCCCTGATATTTTCAGCACACATGTAGCTTAGCAGTCAGCCAGGGCTGTGTGAAGAGTTTGTTATCTCAGCCCTTCTATGGTTTTCTGGCTTCCAAAGTTTCCTTGCTGTATATTTATCAGCTCTGATACACATCAGTAACTAAGTCTTCCTCTTCTGGTTAGTAAAGCTGTGGGTTTATACCACCTAAACTGGGGACGATAGCAATGTTCCTTGGCAGTAAGGCCATCAATGTGCCATTCTCACTAAATGCATTAGCAATTTTTCATGAGTGAATGCTTCTCAAGTTGTTGCCTTGAAACAACAACTTCTCAAGATGTTTTTCAGTGTGCTGAAATGTGCTTTTATAATTTTGTCTGGTTTTATACTTGTTTTCTCCTGAAGGGAATCCCCCAACTTCCTCATACCATCATTATTGGAAATAGAGTGTTTGTACATATACATTTTAAAGTTCTTTCTTTTTTTTAAGAAACATTTTATGACCAATGCTATTGATGGTACATGAGGCAAAAGTGTGTGGAAAAATAACGATAACAACATCTCTAAGGCATTCTGAAGAGTTGCAGTCTGAATAAGTTTAAGAAATATCTTGATTTATTTTGCAGTTATTTTCTTGTTTCTTCCTATGTTCAAGAATGATCTATGAAATTAATCTGTGCTATGTGTAAATGCATGTGATTTTTTTTCTTTAGGACTAAACCAAGGATTGGCATTTCCAGATGGAAAATATGAACTTAAAAATGGTTTTGGCTATACATTAAGATAGGCTTGATTTTGAACATCTTGCCCACATTCATTGGATTCCTGTCTGGTCTTGTAATCACTTTTGCTTCCTGACTACATAACTGCTTTATTCAGCCATTCACCTATACATCTTACTGTGTGGTTCACACTGTAATACGCTGGCAGTACAAAGGAACACAGTCCTTCCTTGTTTGGGAGCTGATGTGTTAGTGACTGGGGCAGGTAAACCAATTGCTATATAATACATGTGCTCTAGACCAGTGTTCACTAAGTGCTCTGAACCCACAGAGTAGGGAGTTCTAATATGTCCTGAGTCAGGGGAGGTGGTGACACCTGAGGTGAATCTTGATGTTTTATTTATTTATTTTTTATTTATCTATTTATTTTTTTTTGCGGTACGCGGGCCTCTCACTGTTGTGGCCTCTCCCATTGCGGAGCACAGGCTCTGGACGCATAGGCTCAGCGGCCATGGCTCACAGGCCCAGCCGCTCCACAGCATGTGGGATCCTCCTGGAGAGGGGCACGAACCTGGGTCCCCTGCATCGGCGGGTGGACTCTCAACCATCGCACCACCAGGGAAGCTCTTGATGCTTTATTTTTATTATTTTTTTATAGTATTAAAAAATATATATATATTTATTTATTTTGGGCTGCGTTGGGTCTTTGTTGCTGCACATGGGCTTGCTCTAGTTGCAGCAAGCGGGGGCTACTCTTTGTTGCGATGTGCAGGCTTCTCATTGCGGTGGCTTCTCTTGTTGAGGAGCATAGGCTCTAGGCGCGCAGGCTTCAGTAGTTGTGGCATGCGGGCTCAGTAGTTGTGGCACACGGGCTGAGTTGCTCTGTGGCATATGGGATCTTCCCGGACCAGGGATCGAACGCATGTCCCCTGCATTGGCAGGTGGATTCTTAACCACTGCGCCACCAGGGACGTCCAATTCTTCTTATTTTTTTAATTGAAGTATAGTTGGTTTACAATGTTAATTTCTTCTGTACAGTAGAGTTATTCAGTTACACGTATACATACATTATTTTTCTAAATATTCTTTTCCATTATGGTTTATCATGGGATATTGACTATAGTTCCCCGTGCTATACAGTAGGACTTTGTTGTTTATCCATCCTATATATAATAGCTTACATCTGCTAACCCCAACCTCCCATTCCATCCCTCCCCCAACCCCCTCCGCGGGATTTTGATATTTTAGTTGGTGTTATTAAGTGAAACGGGAGGTCAACAGGAAGCAGAGGGAATCACGTGTAGAAGTGCACAGGCATAAATATGGCACCCTCAGGAAAGGGAGCAACTGGGTATGGCTGAATGACTGTGTGTGTGTGTGTGTGTGCGTGTGTGTGTGTGTGTGTGGTAGGAGATAAAACTGGAAAGGCAGTTTGCAGTTAGAATGTGAAGGGCTTTAGAATGCCAAAGGTCTTAGGAGCTTCTGGGGGTTTTGATTTTTGAACACATTTGTTTAATATAATTTATATGTGTGTGGAACCTGCTGACTGGGCTGATGGAGAAGAGAGAGAAATCACTTGGTGAAGATGCTTAAGACTCAAAGGTAAGGTCAACTAATTCCCCAGCGCTGTTGGAAACAGGCAAGATATTGTCTTGTGTGGTACTATGATTCCTATGGGGTGCCTAGTGTGGGTTGTAAGCCTTAAAAGGGAAGGGTGAAAGAAAGTCTTCTGTTGTTTACCACTCTGCTGTGTTCATGTTCTCTATAATAAGATAATCAGATAAGGAGAGTGTCCTGGGCACATGCCCAAGCTGGCTGGCCACTGGGAAGAGAGTAAGGACTTATATTAAATTCTGCAAACTCACATTCACCTCCAGGTTCACATTCCCTCGGGCTTAGCTAAACTATTATAGTGGGAATGAACCTCAGTCTACAAACCCAGTTGTGCAAAGCAAAGCACATCAAATTTCTTAATTTCCTTTAAATCAAATTGCTTCTGACTTAAAATCTCTAATCAACTTGCTGGCAGGAAATTAAGCCTCAGTTATCATTGGAGTTCTCCGCCCCAAGAACATACAAAGGTCCAAAGGTCACCCAGTGCTAAAGCATTGGGGATGCCCTTCCAGTCAATGGTTGCCAGTCACTGTTTGCCGAGTAGCCCAAGTCTCTATGAGTTTGTCCCTTTAGGACCATTGCCCAGCTGTCTCCATGCTACAGGCAGAACATAGGAAAAATTTCCAAAATTTTAGATCTCACTGCTTGCTGAAGTATACCACAGTGGAAGAAAGTTACAAGAAGCATCTGATACAGTGTTGGAGACTCAAAGTCTTCTTGGAAGGAGTGTTTTTCCTGCCAAAGCATTCTGCTTCGCTTGTTATTCTTCCTTCTTCTTCTCTTGAACCTTCTAGTTAAATAATTTTTAACTCTTTTCCTCCCCATCCCGTCACCCCAGCTCTGGTGCCTCTAGAGTGGTCTGGTCCACTGCCTTTTTCTTGATCTGCATCTTGCCGTTGTCTTTCCTACAGAGATACAATAACCACCTACACCATGCAAGCAACACATTTTCCAACAGTAAAAAGTGTTATAAAAGAGTTAGGAAGGAGGGTAAGTATATGTTCTCTTTTTTTTAAGGCCCCCTGAGTATATGACCTTCTTCTTATGGGTCTTAAGGATCCATCTACCAATGGGTAGATGAGGATTCTTAAAGAAGGAATGTAAAGGAGAAGGGAGTGGGAGAGGAAGAGGAGAAAGGCAGACTCTACCTTTTCGTTTTCTCCCCCGTCTTGAGGCTGAGATACTCAGTAATCCCAGAGCCTTTGCCTCCACCATGTGGTTCAGCAAGTCACTCCCTACCTCCCTGCCACATACAGATGCCACTGCAGAAACGAGTTCGGGAGACGAAGCAATCTGAGGACATGGGTATTCAGTGTTCCGTATAGAGACTAAGTATTCCCTAAAGGGACAATTTGGAGTACTGGACTGGATTCAACCCAGTCCAGGCAGAGTCTCCTTCCCACTTAACCATTGGGTGGGGACTTAATGAGGAACACTGGATCAGTAAGACACAAAATAGATAAGTTGACTTTCTCTCACAACTGAGCGTACTGTGAGTAGGTTTCCACCCACACGTGCCATATGGAGGAGGGATATGGGATAGAGGGAGGGAATTTTAAAGGCTGCAGCACAAATAAAGGCAGAGACGAGAAAGTTTGGGGTATGTCTGGAGAGTATTGTGCAATCCAGTTTGGCTGAAATGTTGAGCATATATGGGGCAATAATGGAACATGGGGCCGGAAAATTGGGCTAAATTTTAGAAGGCTTTGTTTATTGGAGTGAGAAATATGTAGATATATCAGTGAGGACTGAGCATTGTCAACAGATTTAGAAGAGAGGGATGCCATTAGAGGATAACTCTTCATCTATTGGGTTAAATATCTGAACACTTTGACCTACAAAAATAAGGTCCTTTTAAGGTTCCACCTAACATTTAAGGGCAACTATGTTGACTTCCTGTGACATCAAGGCTAGTTTTCACTTGTTGGCTCAGGATCCACCAGCAGCAACCTCTTAATGGGCATGTTAAACTAATTCTTCGATTATTTGTCCCACTATTTGCTAATCCTCTTAGTTATGTTTTCATAGATCCATAATTCCTTGTTTTTTATTCTCTCTATAGGATATCATTGAAAGTCATTGTCAAATGCTTTGATAAAATCTGTTTTAGTGCAGTGACACTGTCAGTGAAAGGAACAAGGTTAATCTGATGTGGTGTGCTCTTGGTGAACCAGTTCTGTTTCTTCATGGTCATCATTTCCCCCATCAGTATTTCCAAACAGCCCTGTAAACGTCCACTCTTCAATCTTGCTCGAGTGTAACATCAAGACAGCCTGACTATTTTCAGAATCCCCTGTCTCTCAGTTTCCGGTAATTCTCCCACTTTCTACAACAGATGTATTTTACCATATATCTATATCTATATCTATATCTATATAGTATACACACACACACACACACACACACACACACATAGTGTGGAGGAGAGGAGGAAAGCACTGTGTAACATAGCAGCCTTTTCTATAAATGTATACGGTTTCTCACGTTTTTCTTTTCTTCTAGAGCGTTAGCTCTTAAAGTGAGGACCCAGACTAACCATTTTAGAGAATTTGGGAGTTCTATGTTTCAACAAGCCCTCTCGGTAATTCTACTGCACACTGAAGTTTGAGAATAGTTGTTCTAGAGAAATCTTATATTATGTGATAAAATGGACCCTAAACAAATATAATCTTCAGTGATTTCAATTAAAAATTAATGTATTAACTACTAAATGTCGAGCACTTTCTATTAGACACCCTCAGTTTAGTTTTTCGACGTGTGAATTACTATCTTCATTTTATAGATGAAGAAATTGAAGTTCAGAAAAGTGAGCAATTCCGAATCCAGAGCTCTGTCCACTATCCTAAGATTTGTAAAATACAAAAAATGTTCAGTTAACAAATGTCATGGTAATGTCATTTAAAAATAGCATATTTGTTGTTGTTGCTGTTTTCATTTTAGGCAAAATGTATGCACTGTTATACATTTTGAAGTCTGTCACTATTATTGGGACTGGTTGAGGGTTTTTCCCCCATAATAAACTGACTGGCACATTTAATTAACAAAACCTGTCCTGTGAAAGGTGAAATACAGTTAAACACAAATTGACAAGTCAATGCCCTTGAATAATTGAGAGATGAATGGAAGCTTGTACACGAATACATCTACAGATGTACTGTACACACCAGCATTTCCCAAG
This sequence comes from Delphinus delphis, assembly GCF_949987515.2. NCBI lineage: Eukaryota > Metazoa > Chordata > Mammalia > Artiodactyla > Delphinidae > Delphinus > Delphinus delphis. Next base: position 12,333,522 of record NC_082690.1, read on the forward strand.
CTGCTCTATGAAGCTTTGCTACTCACAGTGGGTCTGTGGACCAGCTGCATTGGAATCAACTGGGAAAAAGTTAGAAATGAACAATCTCGGGCCCCACCCCAGACCTACTGAATCAGAATCTGCCTTTTAAGAATAAATCCATGTGGACTTTCCCAGTGGTGCAGTGGTTATGAATCCGCCTGCCAATGCAGGGGACACGGGTTCAAGCCCTGGTCCGGGAAGATCCCACATGCCGTGCAGCAACTAAGCCTGTGCGCCACAACTACTGAGCCTGCGCTCTAGAGCCCATGAGCCACAACTACTGAGCCCGAGTGCTGCAACTACTGAAGCCCACGCGCCTAGAGCCTGTGCTCTGCAACGAGAAGCCACCGCAATGAGAAGCCCGCACACCGCAATGAAGAGTAGCCCCCGCTTGCCGCAACTAGAGAAAGCCCACGCGCAGCAATGAAGACCCATCGCAGCCAAAAAAAAAAAAAAGAATAAATCCATGTGAGTCATAGTAAAGTTTAACAAGCTCTGCTCTAAAGAGTAGTTTCTTGAAAGATAATGATAGGTTTTCTGTCAGTCGAGGGTACCATTGTCAAACAAACTTGAGAACACCTGCATTTAACAGGTGGATTTAAACAAGGTCAAACAGGTATCCTACCCTGAATTGTAAAGGTCTGATTGGAGGTAGTAGGAGGAGGAGCGTTGCTCAAATTTAAGGTCACTTTCAGGTCTAAGACTGTGGTTCTCTGACCTACAAGATAAATATCCTCAGAAACATGCCCACCTTTCTAATCCCTCCTTCATCTTTTGTTTGTCCTGATAGACACTACAGCATAATTTATTACATTGTCACTCCATCAAGACACTGGATAAAACACTGAGCAGAGATGATCCCATTTACCTTGTGGAGGAGTTATCAATACTTCTGTTTTGCAGATATGTAAACTGAGGCACAGAGATGTTAATTAACTGACTCAAGATCCCACAGATCATAACTGGCAGGGCTGGGATTCAAATCCAGGCAGTCTGGAGCTGTAGAATCTATGGTATTAATTACTATTCTATATGCTTGTTCAGATCTGTGTGACTTCAAAACTTTGGGCATGTGACAACTTGTGAAGTAAAGTAAATAATGACAAAAAAAATTTAAAGATTTAAAGGCATTTGATTTTTATTTAGTGTATAAACAATATTTTTAAAATGGCATTTAATTTTTGACTACTTAATGCACTCACACGGTTCAAGGACCAAAACACAGAAAGGGGCAACTTGATGCAAACTTTCTCTGCCTCTCCCAGCCATCCAGTTCCCCTTTCTGGAAGCAAACCATGTTGTTAGTCTCTCATGTATCACTCCACAAACATTTTAGCAAATGCAAATATTTTTTAGCAAATGCAAAAATTTAGCAAATATTTAGGAAATATGTATATTTCCTCTTCCTACCTTTTTTGGACAAATGATAGAGACCATAAATATGTTTTGCACAGTGAGTGTGTTAACAGTACATCCTTTTTAAAAACTGGAATATAATTGTCTTACAATGTTGTGTTAGTTTCTGCTGTACAATGAAGTGAATCATCTACAGGTATACATATATCCTCTCCCTCTCGAACCTCCACCCAACCCCATCTAGGTCATCACAGAGCACCGAGCTTAGCTCCCTGCGTTATACCGCAGGTTGCCACTAGCTATCTCTTTTACATGTGGTAATGTATGTATGTCAAACCTAATCTCCCACGTTCCACATCAATACACAAAGGACTTTCTCATTTTATTTTTAAAATTAATTAATTTTATTTTTGGGCTGTGTTGGGTCTTTGTTGCTGGGCATGGGTATTCTCTAGTTGCAGTGAGTGGGGGCTACTCTTCGTTGCGGTGCGCGGGCTTCTCTTTGCTGTGGCTTCTCTTTGTTGCGGAGCACGGGCTCTAGGCGTGTGGGCTTATTGCTCTGCGGCATGTGGGATCTTCCTGGACCAGGGCTATGAACCTGTGTTCCCTGCACTGGCAGGCGGATTCTTAACCACTGCGCTACCAAGGAAGTCAACTTTCTCATTCTTATCTGATGGATACTTTGTATTCTTTGTATGTGAACGCAATACTTTAACCAGTTCTCTATTGTTGGACTGGTTATTTGAAATATTTTGCTATTTAAGACCCTATGGTAACATATAACCTTGCATTTTCATCATTTTGCATGTTCAGAAGTAAATATTTAATAGAATAAATTGTGTTCTGCAGGAGTGTTTTTAAGTTTCCATCATCAATTACACACAATCCCTTGCTCCTTGGGTATTAGGGTACGCTCCTAAGCAATTTAGTTTTCTCTTACCTCTCACTATAACTTCTAATGTTTGTATTTTTAAGTGCTATTCTGACCTATTGCTACTCACAACACTTCTGAAACCAAATATGTATTCTTCTTCCCCCACACCAACAACCAATTCTCTAACTCTCCAGACACAGCTGAATGTCCAGTGACTCACATCAATTCTGATACTAACTACCCAGAGTTAATGCAGACCCCACAGGTTAAGGGCTCAGTCCCACATGACTGCTCCCACTTCAGAGGCCAGTAGCAAGTCCCAGGCCTTTCGGTGTTCTGATCCACCAGCTATAAATTGGGGGTTCCCCATGACTCCCTCCTCAGGTTCAATAATTTGCTGGAATGGCTCACAGAACTCAGGGAAAAGAGTATACTATTACCACTTTATTATAAAGGGAATTATAAAGGACAGAAACACAGGGCAAGACAAAGGTGAAGAGGTACACAGGGCAAGGTACAGGGTGGGGTGCAGAGCTTCCATGGGAGGGCCACCTTCCCAGCATTTTATGCACTCACCAATCTGGAGGATCTCCGAACCCCACCATTTAGGGATTTGTATGGAGGTTCCATTCCACAGGCATAAGTAATTAAGTCATTGGCCATTGGTGATGAACTCAGTCTTCATTCCCTGTCCCACTGCCTGAGGTTCAGGGCGTGGGGCTGAAAGGTCCAACCCTCTAATCACGTGGTTGGTTCCTCCGGCAACAGGTCTAGGGGGCCAACAAGTCACCTCATTAGCATACACCCAGGTATGATTAAAAGGGGCTTATTATGAATAATAAAAGATTCTCACCCACCCCTATCACTCAGGAGACTCCAAGGGCAGCTCCTGTGTCAGGAACCCAGGTGAAGACCAAATAAGTATTTCGTATCGTGTCACAATGTTACAGCTATTGACTGCTGTACTCCGGTTGTGTGTTCATCCATCTTTCTGAATTTTCTTATTGTTTGTTATAGTTTTTCAGCTGATTCTTTTGGGCTTTGCAGTTATATATCATACTATCTGCAAAAAAAAAAAATTATTTCCTCCTATATTTATACGTCTTACTTTCTTTTTCTAAATGAGTGTTGCCAGAAACAGGGGTCAGCAAATGACAGCCTATTGGCTGAATCCAGCCTGCGACCTGTTTTTTTTTTTTTTTTGGTACGCGGGCCTCTCACTGTTGCGGCCTCTCCCGCTGCGGAGCACAGGCTCCGGACGCGCAGGCTCGGCGGCCATGGCTCACGGGCCCAGCCACTCCACGGCATGCGGTATCCTCCCGGGCTGGGGCATGAACCCGCGTCCCCTGCATCAGCAGGCAGACCCCCAACCACTGCGCCAGCAGGGAAGGCCCTGTGACCTGTTTTTGCAAGTAAAGTTCTGTAGGATCACAACCACATACGTTCATTTACATATTATCTACGGCTTTTTCACTACAGCTGAGTAGTTTTGACGGAGACAAGATGGCCTGAGAAGCCTTAAATACCTACTATCCAGCCCTTTACAGAAAAAATTTACCCATCTTTATGCTAGAACAATGTCAAATACTAAGTTTAGTTAATAGTGGGCATCCTTGTTTTGTTTCTGACTTTAATGGGAATGCTTCTGTTGTCTCATTTAAGTAAGATGCCATGGTGGCTTTCAAAATGTACTTGTACGTTTTTGAAGGTCTCCCATACAGGTGCAGTCTTGTCTCTTCTCCTTGAACTTGGATAGGTTATGGCTGCCTCAGGGAACATAATTCAGCAAAATAGACTCTGTTGGTTTTCCCAGCAAGGTTAGAAATGGTCATGCCTGTTTCTCTCTCCTGGGACACTTGCTTTGGGCACCTTCAGTTGCCATTTAAAAAATCTAGCTCCCCTGAGGTCTCTACCTGGAGGCTTCACACAGAGAAAGATGCCTGAGGGGTCCTAGCTGTTTGATTCTTTGCAGGCTGAGCACCAGACATTGGAGTGGAGATGCTTTGCAGAAGGCCCAGGCCCAGAAACGTCTGAGGGCAGCCCTGACAGACCCAGGCAGGAACTGCCTTGCTGAGCCCGGGAGACCCCCAGATTTGTGAGCAAAATAAATAATTGTTATTGTTTTAAAGCCACTGATTCTGAATGGTTTGTTGCACAGCAATAGATAACTGGACACTGGCTTTTCAGTGAAGTTACATGTACCTTTATTATATTAAGGAAGAACGCATCTGTTCTTAATGAGTTTTTTAAATCAAAAATAAGTATTCTATGTTAACTAATGGCTTTTGGCAACTATGAAAATGCATGCTTTTTCTCCTTAGAGATATTATAATGATAAACGGTATTAGTAGATTCCTAATACTAACCTGTCCTTGCATTCCTGAAACACAGCCCACTTGGTCATAATTTTATATGCAGCTGGGTTCTGTTTGATAAAATTTTATTTAGTATTATTTACACTGATACTCATAAGTGAAATCGTACTGTAGTCTTATATTTGTGCTATTTTTATTGGGTTTTGGTTTCAGTAGGAGTGGACCTAAGTTTCAAAAGACCTGAAGCTTATACAGTTTTGGAGGCACTCTAAGAATAGAAAATGATGAATATAAATTTTGGGCCAGGGCTTTGGGAGGAGCCATTGATAGTCAGGGAATCTGAAATTTAAGCCTCTTGAGCTTTGTTTTATGTCTGTTGCCAGGTGTCAGTGTTATTCCTACTTCATAAAAATTTTTGGAAGCATGTCTTATTTTTCTTCGGGCTGTACAGTATAAATACTTTTTTAAGAATAATAGAACAGATATCACTTAATATCATTGCAGAAAACAATTTTCATTTTTTACATCCTATTATAGCCCTTGTCTTTACAGCGGTTTCTTTTGTTTGTTTTTTTTAACATAGCTCATTCATTCATTCATCAACCATTTACTGAATGCTTACCATGTCAAAGACATTATCCTAGGGGCCATGGACTTAGGGATCCAGATAGAATATCTACCTCACAAGGCAAAGGCAATGACAGAAAAAGCAGACATTTACGATACAGTGGAAAAACCTCAAGGATTAGCGAAATCCATCTCACCTGTCTTCGCTAATCAAGGTGGTTTTAAGACTTGCAAGTCCACCAAGCAGCACGCAGCCTCAACAATAAGATGTTTGCTTGCGTTGTGTTCTAGGAGCTTGAAGTCAGCTGCATCCAGTTCGAGTTGAGCCTGTTCAGACAGGATAGAACCACGGACCCTCCAGCTGGACATGCGCAGCATCCTTTTGCTGTCGGCGGGCCGAAAACTCCACCCCCAGAACGTGCAGAGGCCGCTAGCTTAGTCACGCCTGCGCAGAACGACACACCACGCCCTTCTCCAGGCGCCTAGTAGGCGCCTGGCAGGGGCCTGGCGCGCCCCAAGCTCCCGACGCTTCAGGACGCCCTGCTGCTTTATTCCTTAGCTCATAAATACCCCGAGCCCCTTGCCTTCAGGAGGTGAATTTGAGATTTGTTCACCCGTTTCGTCGCTTGGCTGTCTTGAAAATAAACCCTCTTTGCTGCAGACCTCGGGGTCTCGGCCTTTTGGCTTGCTGTGCGTCGGGCAAGACGAACCTGGTTCGGTAACAGTGGACCAAGTGCTCTTACAGGTACGTGGGTGTGCGCCTAACTCAGCCTGGGGGAGGAGTTGGAGCGGAGAAAGAGCCTTCAAAGAAGGCGCCCCAGAGGGGCCAGCATCTAAGTTAGATCAAGGTGAAGAAGTACTTCCTTATTTTGCTTTTTCTTCTGAGCTAAAGGACTCTGACACTTTAGTGATACTAAAAGTCCTTCTAGAAGACTTGGTTGGCTAGCTGGTAGGAGACCTAGGAAATGTCTCGCTGGGGCGTGAGCTGGGCTCAGAGACAGGTGGTTAGACAACAGGTCCTCTCAGTGGCCTGGTCGAGCCGGGAACCCAGGGGACCAAAACCCAAGGTAGAGCCAGAAACGTGGAGAGGTCTGGGGGAGGATGGCAGGTATTGCAGCCAGGTCTGGAGACCCGATATTTCCACTGCAGGTCTGCTGCTTCCTCCGCAATTTTTTTTAAAAATTAATTAATTAATTTATGGCTGTGTTGGGTCTTTGTTTCTGTGCGAGGGCTTTCTCTAGTTGCGGCGAGCGGGGGCCACTCTTCATCGCGGTGCACGGGTCTCTCACTATCGCGGCCTCACTTGTCGCGGAGCACAGGCTCCAGACGCGCAGGCTCAGTAGTTGTGGCTCACGGGCCCAGTTGCTCCGCGGCATGTGGGATCTTCCCAGACCAGGGTGTGAACCCGCGTCCCCTGCATTGGCAGGCAGACTCTCAACCACTGCGCCACCAGGGAAGCCCCCTCCGCAATTTTAAGGGCTGATATTTTGTTTCAGTCACAAGGTTCAGTATGAGTTGGAATGGGGGATAATTTTACCTGGCCCAAATCCTGTGTGATGGAGGGTCTTCACTGAGTACTTTGTTTTCTAGGGCTCCTCTTGGTTTCTTTCCTGTCCCGGGATTACCTACACCCACCTCTCACATACCAGAGGCAGTTCCGGCCGACTCGGTGGGAAGCTGTGACATGAAGCTGAGGATTCTGAGCCAGGAGCCCTGCGACGCCACCCGGGTAAGACTGTTTCCTCATCTGCAATATTACACACAAATTACAGGGTGATTGTGAGGATAAAACGAGAGCACGTTAGTGGAAGTGTCATATACGTTGTAAAATACTGTGTAAATAGCCCCTGTTCTTAGGGTTTAGAGATTTTTAGTCTTAGAGATTAGAGAAGTGAGGCTTGAAGCTTGATGGCTTAGAAATGTTCTGGAAGTGATGCCAAGCTTATGGGGACACATCGGACTCCAATAGGCCAAAGTAAAGGAGGCTCAGGTGTTCTTTAGCTAGGCTTGAAAACACTCAGGGAATGGACACACAGGTGTAGGGGAAGAAGCAGTTCTCACTGCTTATCTTAACAGATATTTCTAGTGACTCTCCAACAGGACGGCTGCTTCTCATTCAGGACAGCAGAAGCCACAGGGATTACATGGAAGCAGTTTCTAGGAAGGGATGGAGAAACAGATAATGACCTGGTGTGGATGGTCTAATGCTGAGGCAGTGTTAGTCATCAGCGTGGCCACATGGTGTCCAGGGATGGTCTAGGAACTTGGCATTCCCAGTATCCCCTGGATTGGTCTTAGGAATTAAAGCATTTGGCTTTGATATGTTATTACACATTACTTGCATCATAATGGCCCCCACTATAATCCCTCATGTCTGCAAAGCACTTTAAAGTTACCGAACACTCAGATGTACGTTATCCACGTGGTTATGGCAGCAGCAGGGGAGGTGGATGAGACGGGCATGTTTATACCCAGTGAGTAAACCATGGCTAAACGTTCACCTGAGGAAAGTCAGCAGGCCCTCAGGATGCATTGCATTATTTACTCCTTGGTAGCTCCATGAGAGAGGCATTCAATCACGGTCTGACAGTTGAGAAACTAACATTGCAGAGAGATTAAGGAAGCTAAATAAAGTTGCACAGCTGTCTCGAGCAAGTGGCAGATCAGTGGTTGGAATGGAGGTCTGTCTTCTGACTTAAAGTCCTGTGTTATTTCCACCTTCCTCCTTTAAAAAAAAAAAGGAACGCTGTTTTACCTTCAGTTGTTTCCAAATGGAAGCATATGTTTGGGCTGGTTGTTGAGTCTGAAATAAATAGCTCCTTTTAGACTGTTGAGACAGCCAGATGCTTTCAATATGCTCCCAAGGTCGGTGATTGGGTCTGAATAGAAGCCAGATGTCCTGGATTCCAGAGCGATTTCCTCGTGGTCCACTTCCCATCACTCCCAACACTCCATGAAACGGAGAAAGGGAAGGGGAGCCCAGACTGAGTCTGCTTTTCACATATTTCTCCTTGGAAGAAGGAGGTGAGGGAGCAGTTGAGGTTACAGTTGGGCTGGAGCCGGCTGTGGGCTTGGGCTGGGATGTGGGCTGGAAGACAAATAGCCGGGAAGAATGCGCCATGGCTTATCCCAGGCCCGTCGCACCCCTCTGCCGCCTGACCTTTCTGTCCTCCTTCATCGCTGACAGCTCAGGCTCGGCTCCCCGGCGAGGAGGAAGTGCCCCGCAGTTAGTCTGCTGATTACAAAAACAGAACCATCATAACACTTGTCAGCTCTGCTTCCTCCATGCGCTTTGGCAGATTTTTTCCCCCCAATTTCTTGTTTTATTACTGTTTGTCAGGCTGGGGAGGCTTTGAAGTTCTTTTCAAATCTGACTTTTATCAGAGCGTGTAGGAGTTGGGGGGTGGGAAATAGGGTGGATGCAACCCATCAAAATATTCTGTTCCACACCCAACTCACTCGCCTCCCTCTGTCTTTGTCTGAAAAGGTTTTTGACACGGTGTTTCTATATGTGGCCTGCCTTCCAGACGAGAGAGTGACATCTATTGTCGTAATATAGGAAGGAAATTATGATTACTTAATGATAGCATGTCGCAGCTTGTCGCTTCTTTGTTTTCCTCTTAAATACTTGCTGTCACAGCAACACACAATTGGCCTTCAATCCTGAGGCTGGTGGGACCTCGTGTGGTATGGGGTGGTGGAAGCATGACTTACTGGTGGAGCCGGGGAGGATACGAGTGAACACACAGATGTTTCTGCTGCCCGGCTTGACCTGGGGTGGAGGCCTGCTCCTTGGATGCTGGCCGTGAATGCACCAGGACCAGCTTAAACATGTCAAGTGCAGCCTTCGTCCCCCAGATGCTAATGATCTTTTCCTTGTCTGGTTTGCTCTCAGAATCTGGAGGGCTTTGTTTGTGGAGACAGTCAGCAAAGGGGGATGGGCCAGGTCTCAGCTGGTTGGGGTCACCCCCAATTTAGCTTTCTGGTGACAACAAAAATCATTTCAATCCCGTTTAATAATCTGATATGATTCCCTTTTGTTCAAACAGTGGAATACAAAACATTGGGACTTCCCTGGTGGTCCAGTGGTTAAGACTTAGCTTTCCAGTGCAGGGGGTGTGGGTTCAATCCCTGCTCGGGAAGCTAAGATCCCACATGCCTGGTGGCTAAAAAACCAAAACAAAACAGAAGCAATATGGTGAAAAATTCAATAAAGACTTTAAAAATGGTCCACGTCAAAAAAAAAAAACAAAAAACAAACCCAAAACTTTAAGAAACAAAACCTTCCAACACGCTGCGTCTTCCCCAATCAGGCCCAGATCTACCAGAGCCCACCTCTCAGTCGCCTCATACTCTTTGCCCCAGCTGTGTACCTTTCTTTGTTTCCTGAAAAATCAGTTTTAATCATAGAACATTCCAAACCTAGGAAAAAGCCAGAAAACACACTCTTTTTGTATCCATTATATAAATGCATGGGCAGATGTAAAAAAAAAAAAAACAACATAATGTTGAGTGTCAAAAGAAAGTTGAAAAAATATTCTAGTGAAATATTCTTTATGAAAACTTGAAGCCCCCAAAGCCTGTTCTGTCTCCACCTGGCGAGCTGCTTCTGTTCCTTATGACCCAGTTCAAATACCACCCCCTCTCAATTCCTTGCTCAGTAGAGCTGTTGCCCCTCTCCAATGACTTACAGCCATTCATTTGTAGGGTTTCCATCGCAGGTTCGTACTCCTGGAATTATAGTTTCTGTTTTCATGTTGGGATCCCTCACTAAACGGTGAGCTCTTTAAGGACTGGGCTGCGTTCTTATTTGTACACTCGGGACATAAACTCATGGTAAGAGTCTTATCAGAAGTTTAGTGAAACTAAAACCTCATTATATGACGCAAGAACAATAACTCTAGGTAGAGAACGATTTCAAGTAGAGTTCCCAGTCTTAGTAGCGGCTCTTTTACTGTTTACAAAATGCTTTCGAACTCATCAATTCAGCTTCATTATCACGTGTTAAAGTACGTAGTGCAGGCATTATTTCCATTAAATGAATGAAAAAACTATGATTCAGAGGTTAAAGGACCTGTTTGTGGTCACACAGCTTGTGGGTGATGGGGGCTGGCTCACCAGCTTTGGAGGTCATGCTCTTTTATTATGACTTATTGCATTGGAGTCACTCCCATCAGGCAGTCCTTCCATCCTTCCCTCTTTCCCCTCTCCCTCCCTCTTTCTCTTTTTTTCAGTCATTTGTTTGTGTAATGAATATTAATTGTACACCATCTGTACGCACTGTGTTACTCTGGGGATAAAATAACAAGCCAAACTGGTCCTAGTTGTGGCACCTACGGAGGTACCAGTCATTTGGAGAACTTGAAATCCTTCTAAACAATACACAGTATGCCGGCTGGTAAATGTTTCGTAACTCCTTGCAAGACTGTTACGCTAGAACGGTGATAGTAGGATGAAATGCTTCCCGGTGCTTTGACAGAGTTCTGAGTACTCTGAGGTTTTTTTGAAGCTAATTGCGGGGAGGGGGGAGTATTTAATTCACTCTGTTTAGCTCTTAAGCGCTCTTTCCTCTGGTAGTGAATTGCTTAACGGTGGATGCTCTGATGCTGGCAGGTACTTTAAGTGGAATATGACTGCTGTTGCCCTCTCTTACAACCTGTACTGTTGTGTGGGCTGAAACCAATTAGACCTAAATTAATTAGCAAGAAAATGATGGGGCCACTTGCTGAGCCATTCACAATACCACGTGAAGAAAGAGGAACAGTGTTTGAAGGATGCTGTGTGTTTCTGCTCAACCCTAATGATTGAAGTAGTTCCAAATATGGAAGTAAATTTAAACCATTTCTGGATTAAGTGGTCCACTTCTTTTAACCCATGGAAGTCCTTTATTTAAAGGCAAGTTAGGAAACTATAAAGAACTCCTTATGAGTCCTGGGGCTTTTGATATGCTTTGGGATGAATTTAGAAGATATGTGGGATCATTATATTTAGATTTTTTTTTTTTTTTTTTTGTGGTACGCAGGCTTCTCACTGCTGTGGCCTCTCCCGTCGCGGAGCACAGGCTCCGGACGCACAGGCTCAGGGGCCATGGCTCACAGGCCCAGCCGCTCCGCGGCATGTGGGATCCTCCCAGACTGGGGCACGAACCTACGTCCCCTGCATCGGCAGGCGGACTCTCAACCACTGCGCCACCAGGGAAGCCCTGTGGGATCATTATATAATTAGACTTTCTAAGACCCAAAGCAGATGAGGAAATTGATGGCAGAAAAATGTATAAGGACCAATATTCTAAGCACTATGTGAGCTACAGATAAGAAAGCTTTCTACTGAAGGACAAACTCAGTTCTCCCTGTTCTCGGTTTGTTTATAGTCGTCTTTGCCGGCACCTCTTTCACTGCCTGCTCTTTAAATTTAGAGCATTCCTGGGGCTCCAGTCTCAGCTAATGGCTCCTCCAGGACCATCTCATCTTCTCCCTGATGGTAAATACCACCTCTGCATGGACTGCTTCCAAGGCTAGGCTGCTATCCAGATGCTCCCCTGAATTCCAACTGCCCACAGCTCTTCTACTGGCTGTCCCACTAGCACCTCAAACAATTATTTCTAGAACCTAACCTCTTCTTCCTTCTCCTTACCAGCCGACTCTTCACTCAAGCTAGAAACCTGGGATTCGTTCTCTACCCCTTCCTCTCCCTCATTCCCCTCCTCCAGGATATTGAGGAGCTCTGTTCATTTTACATCTAAAATATAATTCTCAAGCCATCTTTGTATACTTCTCTCTGACCCTTGTTTAGACCGCTTTCTTGCTTCTCCGCCTCTGGGCTTATCCTTCTGGTCTCCCTTGATGGCTCCCAGCCCTCAGTCATCCCTTAAATGGCAGTTTTTCCTAGGCTTTTGCTGCCGGGATCCTCCTCTTTGAACACTGAATTGTACCAGAGTGACTTCGCCCACTTTGAGGTTTCAGCTACCATTTTTATGCTGATAGCTCCCAAATGTATGTTTCCAACTGCAGACTCTCTCCTGAGCCCCAGGTCTACGTAACCAGTGACAAGCCAGGCATCTCCACATGGGTATTCCACAGGCATTTCAAACTCGGTGTGTCCATAAGCAAGTTCATTATCTTCCTCCCCAAAACTTGTCTCTTACTGTGAATAGCATCCCTGTCCATTCAGTCATGCAAGTTCCCATTGCCATGTGAATTCCTGGCGGTCCAGTGGGTAGGACTGCGTGCTTCCATGGCTGGGGGCCTGGGTTTGATCCCTGGTCAGGGAACTAAGTTCCTGCTGGCCACGTAGCACAGCCAAAAAAAAAAAAAAAAACAAAACAAAAAACAACAACCAAACCAAAAAACCTAATTGCTGTTATTGACTCCTTATTCTCCTTTACTTCCTGTATACGCTTATCCTTGTTTCCAGGTACAGTTGAGTCCAGATTTTAAAACTCTCCAATCTCTCCCCTTCTCTTCCCATTGCTACTGTTTTAGTAGAGGGCACCACCATCTCTTCCCTGAATTACCACAGAAGTCTCTTCCGTGATGATCTTGTGTACTTTTTTGTAACTTTGCAATCCATATGCCACGTGGCCAGATTGATTTTTTTTGTTTTTTGAGTACTGATTGGATAATACCACTCTCAGACTTTATAGTGTTTGTGGTCCTGCAGGACTCCTAGGATAAAGCCTAACGCCTTACTTGGGCTTTGCAAAGCCCTTCCAGATCTGCCCTCCTAATAATCTGGTCTCGTCTTTCTCTGCTTCGCTGTTGGAACTGCACGCTCTGGCTATATTGAACCTACTGCTTTTGCAAGTGTGCAGTGTTTCCACTTGTCTCTGGTTGTAGACACTGTTACTGCCTATGTACCTTTCTCACTTAGATGGCATTTCCTGGTACATCAGGAAGCCTTCCTGTTGTTACATGTCATATAAATGCCTGTTTACTCGTCTGTCTTCCTCATTAGACTGGAAGCTCCTTGAGTGCAGGGACTACGTCGTGTTCATTGCTGTGCCTTCAGATGGAGGTTTCTTCTCTCTCTGTGGACAGAGAAGAAATGATCCACTGATAGTTGATGATTTTGAATTTGAATGATGTCCTCCTATATGTTCTTCTCTTAGCCTCAACCTTTTCTAGCATGCCCTCTACACTGCTAGAGGATGATCTTTCTGAAGTGCAGGTATGACCGTGCCTCTTTCCTTAAATCTTTCAGATATGACCTGAAATGCAGGTATGACCGTGCCTCTTTCCTTAAATCTTTTCTCCGCTGCTACTGGAGAAAAGATGGGCCCCTGCTGTTTTTGCTACACAGTCTGTGTTAACTTGACTCTTAGTAGAATTGATTTCTGCTCGATCTCAGACTCTGGGACTGGAGTGAGGTTGACTGCCTCCTAGCCTTCAGGGTAGAACATGTGATCCAGGCCTAAGAAAATCATAATTGTCCTCTTGTACCCTGTGACTGGTTTGGGAATGGGCATGTTAGTCAATTAGGGACAATGAGAGTTTTGCTGGAATTTTTGGGAAAGTGACTCTTCTTAGATCTTGCTATCACATGAAGCCCAGGACTGAGGCCACAAAAATGGAAGGTAAAGTCCATACATGGAGGAAACTCGAGTGCTGATTATTTAATCCTTGAGCCTAGTAATACCTGAAGACAGCCTTACCCTGCGACTTTAGCTTGTGTAAGCCAATACATTTCCTTACTTGTTTAAGCCAGATGGGTCACATTTGTTATTTTATTTATCTGTTCATTAAACAGATATTCATTGAGTTCTTGCATTGTTCTAAACACTGTTTTAGGTGCTAGCGATAGAGCAGTGAACAGTAAACAGGTAGACAAAGTCTGTTTTCAAGGGGTTATCACAAGAGACCTCACTGATAACTTACAAACGAATGCCATAACTTTCATAATTTATCTTATGCCCGTCTCTCCAGCTGAAGATGGATTCAGTCCTGACCATGCTGCATCCGAAGTTCCATGTTCCTTATCCCAGTATCCCTCTACCTCTGAAATCATAAACTTTTAACATCCTACCGTCCAACCACACTCTTTTATCCTTTCACATCTTGACACCTCCATTCCCCACCCCAATCAAGACCTCCAATCTTTTATCTCCATTTTAGCCACTTCACCACACACCCATTACCATCCTGGCTCTACGTTTTCCCCGGAGACCAGCCTAGATGTTTAGGACATCACTTCAGCCCCTCTTCCAATTACCTTTGGAGTTCCTTTGCCATGTTAGTTTTTCTCTACCCTGCCCTCAGAAAGCCCCAGTTCTGCATCAACATGCCCAACCGCCATCTGCAGACCCACTCTCTGCTTTTCAGAGCATGACTGGGGGAAAACAGAATCATGAAGATCAGTGCTACTGTATATTAATGATCTCCAAACTCTCCTGGCTCTTCATGGTTGTCCGGAGTCTTTCTGTGTCTCTCGTCAGCAATTTTCTGCATCCCTTTTAGCTGCAGTTGCAATTCTTCACTTTCGTGCGTGAGCCCTCCACGTGATCATCTAACTCTAATCTTACCTTATTCATAAAGACATGTTGAGCACTTGCTATGTGATAGGCTCTATGCTGGGTATTAGAGTCACACTGAAGAAGGTAGACAGTGATTTCAGATATGGTGAGTATTATAAAAGGGAAGGGGGTGACAGGGTGCTGTAGTGATACGTAACCTGAAGACATAAACTATTGGGAGGGAGGCTAGAGAAGACTTTGCTAAGGAAGTGACACTTGATGGCAAAGGAAACATTCATTCAGTGGGAGCATCTCATGGGAAGTCCCAGAGGTGAGGAATTGGGTGCAGTGTTCGTTCAGATATCTGTTGAGCGCTCACAATGTGCCTGGCGCCCTTTTCTGTGCCAGGATTTGGGAGTTACAGCAGATGCTGTCAAGGGCCTGCTCCTGTCCCTTGGACCTACTAGTTCTAGACCCTTGGTCCTAACTTCCGCTTCCCTTTGCCGGCACGTGCTGTTTTTTGCGCTAGGATTTCTCTGGCTGCTGGGCCAGTTCTGCCTACACGTAAGTAGCCCAGAAGTGCTGGGATACTAAAGCCCACCTTCCCCGGCCCCCAGCATTCCTCCCGAAGTGACCTATAGGAGTACGCAGATAATAGAAATACCAGATACCAACCCCTTTGCCCCATGAGTGGGAAATCTATGACTGTGTCTTCCGCACTGACTGACACATGTTCCAGGTGGATTACACACTAGCTACCCACAGTAGCTGGTTTGAACACTCACTGTCGTCTTCCTGCCCAGCGTTTCCTTGAATCACGTCCCAAATAAACTCCTTGCGTTCAAACCCTAGTCTCAGGGTCTGCCCTTGAGAAATCCAAATGAAGACGGTGGTGAACAAAATGTATGAGATTCCTGCCTTCGTGGCACTTATACCCTGTAGACGGATACAGACGATGGAGACAAAAACAAACAAGATATTTTTAGTCAGAACTCGTGTGATGAATAAAGTAAAACAGGGTAATAGAAGAGAAAGTGACTAGCATGGCAGGAAGACAGGAGGGATGGATGGGCCACGTAGGTTGGGTGTTCAGGGCAGACAAGGCAGGTGAGGCTCTGCATTCTTTTTTTTTTTTGTGGTACGCGGGCCTCTCACTGTTGTGGCCTCTCCCGTTGCAGAGCACAGGCTCCGGACGCGCAGGCTCAGCGGCCATGGCTCACGGGCCCAGCCGCTCCGCGGCATGCGGGATCCTCCCGGACCGGGGCACGAACCCGCGTCCCCTGCATCGGCAGGCGGACTCTCAACCACTGCGCCATCAAGGAAGCCCCAAGGCTCTGCATTCTTCTTGTCGCCTCTTTCCTGTGTGGCAGTGCTGTGCCAGGTCTTCGTTCTTGAAGCTGCCCTCTTCCCGTGGCTCTAATGCTACTCATCTCCCTTGTTTTTCTTCCAACCTTTCTGGTGATGACAACCAAATCCCCTCCAGGAACTTTCTCTTCATCCTACTAAAATCCTAGGGGTCCGATTTCCCCAGGGGCTTTCCTATTCTTCCTTTATTCTCTCTGATGGTTTCAGCCAGCACCTCGTGGTGATGACTCTCAAATTTATGTCTATTGTAGACCTCTTTCCTGAATTCCAAGTTCAGGTGTCCAACTGTTTGTTGTATAACTCTTCCTGGATGTTTCACAGACACCCTAAACTGAAAATATCCAAATCCAGCTTAATCTTTTCTCTCCCCAAACTGGTTTTCACTTTAAATTCCTTATGTCAGGGAATGACATCACCCACATCCAATTAGTGGGTACTCTTTTTTTTAAAATTCCCTTTTAATTTTTGTCCCTTCATTTCCGTTTTCATCTCTGATCCATGTCCAGGACATCATTAAAAGCCCTTTCCTGGATTACTACAACATCTTGGAAACAAACCTCCCCCTCCCCCTCCAATCCAGCCTCTAGATGACAGCCCAAATGATAGTTCGAAAGTTCAAATTTGCCCATGTCACTGTTATGCTTAAAAGTGTTCATGGGGGCTTCCCTGGTGGCGCAGTGGTTGAGGATCCACCTGCCGATGCAGGGGACACGGGTTCGTGCCCCGGTCCGGGAGGATCCCACATGCCGTGGAGCGGCTGGGCCCGTGAGCCATGGCCGCTGAGCCTGCGCGTCCGGAGCCTGTGCTCCACAACGGGAGAGGCCGTGATGGTGAGAGGCCCGCGTACCACAAAAAAAAAAAAAAAAAAAAAAAAGTGTTCATGGGCTCCCGTTAACTTGGGATAAAGTCAGAGTCCTTAACATCACAGTCAAGATGCTGCACAGTCTTGTTCTTGACTCCCTTCCCAGTCTCCTCCTCAGCTGCTTTCCCTCACTCTCCTTTGTGCCTCTGTGTCATTCCATACGCTCTTCGCTCCTGCACTTTGAGGCCTGGTTTATTCTTGATGCCTGGCTCATTCTGCAGGACTCAGCTAAAGCATCACCACGTCTAGTAGAGATGTCTTGACCATCCAAAACAGGAGATTCGTCGCCTCAGAACGCCCTCAGCTCCTTCCCCACGGGATTATCTACAGGTCTGTGGTGCATTGCCGTAGTTGGTGCTTTGCTTATTTCTGTCACCAACCTCTGAGCTCCTTAAAAGCAGGTAATTGGTTATTTATGTCTCTCAGTGCCCAATACATGTAGATGTGCAGTCAACCTTTGTCAAATGAATTAATAGTGTAGCTTACTCCATGTGTAGGTCTGGGATAACATCTGACCTAGCCTTGACTGTTTTCCCTAAATCATACTATGAAAAATTCTATTTGACACGGAAATGCAAATTGTTTATAAAGATCACTCACCCTGTTCCTTAAACCACGTAGACCTTTGTCTGCGCTCTGTGACAGAATGCTTCAAGAACAAAGATACCTTCACATTAACTAGCCCATTTCCTGCACTTGCTGTAGTTATAATGGAGCTGTGGTTTAATCTCTGAATTCCTGTTACTTTTGTTCCATTTATGTGCTTAGTCTTAGACAACAGAATGGAGAGGATGAGTTATTCAGTAATTTTTAGCTGTGTTGTTTTGGAAATATGCTTTTGTTCTCCCTATCTCAAACTAATCTTTGGAGGTGACCCATGAAAAACAACTTGAAAAAATAAAAAAAGCAGATTTGATAATTTCCATTAAGCTTCCTGTTTATTTTAGATCTGTGTTGGCAAGGTCTGTCACGTTTTCTTCACTGTCATACAAAGTATTGCCTTTCTGTGCAGTCAGTCCTTTAAGTACTTACTGTGTTCACAATACAGTTATAAGCACTTTGTATCAATTATTTAATCTGTCCAACAGCCCTATGAAGGATTCGCATGTGGACACGTGGTAATCATACCCAAGAGAGGGTATGATAAGTTTGGGAAACTGATAGTAGTACTATGTTGCTTTCAACACAGATTGTGGGAGGAGGGGGACTGGAGAGAGATGGGTGAAGCTACAGTTAAGCAGAGGCTGCGTCTTACGGTCCTTGTACACCATGTCCAAGAGTCTGGGCTTTATCCAAAAGCAATGGAGTGTCATTGGTGGTGACCTTATTAGATTTATGCTTTAGAAAGAGCTCTGGCTGCAGAGTGGAGAATGGGTGGAAGGATCCTAAAAATGGAGGAAGACAGACCAGTTAGGATAATCCAGTAATCTACGTAAATCATAGTGGTGGCCTGAACAAGGATGGTAGACCATATAGTCCAGAGATATTTAGGAAGCAGGAATGCAGGATAGTATAGCAAGCCAAACAGAGCTCAGGACAGATCTCTCTGCCGTGTATTAAAGTGACCTGAGGCAATTTAGGCAACTTTGTTAAATGTGTAAAATGGAGATAACAATAGTAGCCATCTCACGGAGTTCTTGGGAAGACTGAGATAATGCATGTTGTGGTAGCCAGAATACTGGTCCCCAAGAGAGATCCGCGTCCTAATCCCCAGAACTTGTGAATATGTTACCCTCTATGGCAAAAGAGACTTTGCAGTTGTGACGAAAATTAAGGACTCTGAGGTGGGGAGATTTTCCTGGGTTAGGGTCCCAGTGACCTCAGTCTAATCACATAAGTCCTTAGAAGTGGAGAACATTTCCTGGCTGTGGTCAGAAAGCAATGTAACAATAGATATGGGTCAGAGAGATGTTACGTTGGTAGTTTTTTTTTTTTTTTTGAGAGATATAAAGAAGAAGAAATTTATTTTATGTAAATCAAGCATTTATTTATGGAACTGAACGATGGGAAATACCAGGCTAGGGAAGTAGGTTGGAGCTGCTAATAGAGGGCCTTAAGGTCTATACTAAGCAGTTTGGACTTTGTTCTCTAGCGAACGGGAATCATCCAGAGCTTTAGAGCAAGGAGTGACAGGTTCCTGTGTGAGTCACGTACGTTGGTAGTTTTGAAGAAGGAGGAAGGGGCTGTGAGGCAAGGAATGTGAGTGGCTTCTGGAAGCTGGAAAAGGCAAAGAAACAGATTCTCCCCTACAGCTTCCAGAAAGGAGCACAGCCCTGCCAGCACATTGATTTGACTCTAGTGGGACTTGTGTTGGACTTCTGACTTACAGAGCTATAAGGTAATAAATGTGTGTTCTATTAAACCTTCAATTGGGTAGTAATTTGTTACAGCAGCAGTAGAAAACTCATGCATACGTAGAGGGCTCAGCCCCATGCTGCATGCAGCAGGCACCGAGTATAGGGACTCGTTCGGACACAGTAACTGACTAGATATGGGGGAGGAGAAGGATACAGGATCAAGAGTGGTGGGGTCTTGTAACAACCTATGATGGAAAATAATCTGAAAAAAATGCATACATGACTGAATCGCTTTGCTGTACACACGAAACTAACACAATATTGTAAATCAAGTATACTTCAAAAGAAAAGTGCTTGGGAATTCATGCTGTTGCCATGGTTTAATTTGGGAGAAGCTGAATTTTGGGAATCTGAGAGAGAGTCAAGTGGACATGTTTATAGGTTGGGTATAGGCTCTGGACCTTAGAGAGGTCTGGGCTACAGACTCGTATTTTAGCGTTATCATCACAAAGAGAATGAACTTGCTTTGCTCCATCACACTCAATAGGTAGCTGGGGAAAAGGGATCCCTTCTCTGGTGCCCAGCTCCTCAAACTGGCTTCCAGGACCTTACACTCTGGATTGCCTGGGTCCACAGAGGGCATACCACAGAGAGCATGGATCAAGATCAATGTCTTGATCAACCATTTTCAGTTGAAATCAGTATCTTATATGTGGCCATTGACCCAGGGGGATTCTGAAATTGAATGTTACTCCCCTTTCTCGAAGCAACAAAATCCATCTCTAAGGGATTATTTCACATGTGAAAAGCAGTATCAAGCCATGGATTCTGGTGCTCCTATGTGAAGGTGACTGATGTGAGGTGGTCGCTTTGCCTGATTTTTAAGGAATTGAATGTGCCTCTCATCTACCAGCAGCTTCACCTACAAGGTATGGTCATTATTTTTCCTGATTCTTTCTGTTATCACCTGTAAGCCTGCAAGCTGGATCTGCTGTACTGTTGCTGTGTCTTGGATGGCAAAATACTCGTGTGGCTTCCATAAATAACTCTGTCATGAGGATTTCAGAACTTACACGTCCAGCTCCAGCAACGACAGAATGATATAGGAACACAGTCAGACCTCCACGCTGACCTTATTTCAAGCTCAGAAAAGCCCCCGTTACTGCCAGGCCAGCGTACAAGCACAAATCTGTGTGTTCCAACCACAGAATCATGGACACAGCACTCGAGTTGGGCCCAGGCCTTCTCCAGGTCCTGAGTCCTACAACAGGACTACTTGGTGGATAGGAATATCCACTAAGACTTCAGGGGTTTTCGGCGGTTCAGAGTCCATCACAAGAGGACACACTGTGTTATAGTCACCACCTCTGCCATTTACTGGAGGCCTGCTGTTTATTTGCCTTATCCTGTGCTACGGTGTTTTACAGGTATGATTTCTTACTCTCACCATACTTTAGTGAGAAGGGTATTGTTATTTTTATCTTCATATATTAGGTGAAGAAATGGAATCTTAGACAATTTGAGTAATTTGCTCAAGCGAATAAAATGGTACAGCTCGAATTTGACATCACTTTCATCTGTTTTCAAAATTAACAGTCTTGGGCTTCCCTGGTGGCGCAGTGGTTGGGAGTCCGCCTGCCGATGCAGGGGACACGGGTTCGTGCCCCGGTCCGGGAAGATCCCACATGCCGCGGAGCGGCTGGGCCCGTGAGTCATGGCCGCTGAGCCTGCACGTCCGGAGCCTGTGCTCTGCAACGGGAGAGGCCACAGCAGTGAGAGGCCCGCGTACCGCAAAACAAACAAACAAACAAAAAAAACCAGTCTTTCTAAAGTACACTTTAGTAATGTTTGTAAGAGGATGAAGGACAGAGCTGAGAAGATATAGTACTTTCTGGTGCTTCACCCTAAGCCACAGTGTCTGTGAGAACTTCACAATCAATTTCCCCCATCCCAGGGTTGCTTATTTATTCTTTACTTCAAACCAGTATTTATTATTGAGTGCTGACCATGCCAGGCACTGTGCTGCTTGAGGAGGATGAGTCTGTCACCTTCAGGGAGCTTATTTTCTCATGGGACAAATGGATTAGTAAACAGGCAGGTGTGTTATGTTGTCTAATGACAGAAGGGGGCATCTTGCTGTGGGGACTTGGATGGAGAACCATAACACCCTCTTCATCATGTTGTCTGCCTTTCCCTGGAGAGGCCCTGTTCCAGATTGATTGTGGTCCTTCATCTGTGTGCCAGAGATCTTTGGGACACACAAATGGAGAACTGCCTAGAAGCGGTCTCCTGGTTTATATGATTACCCATCTCAGCCACCATTATTTCCCTGCCCTGTCTGTCAAGGGATGGCTGTCTTCCCCCATTCATGATAAAATGAACAGGCTCTCTAGAATGTCAGAACTGGACCTTTTAGGGCAGCTTGAGCAGACCCTCTACCTTGCCATCAAGGCCCAGCCCTTTAAAAGCAACCACAGTCCAGCAAGAGGCTGTTCACCAGAATGAAGCTGGACTTCCCTGTGTTTGCACCTGCACTTCCCGTTCCCTGAGACCTTGACTTTTGCTGCTACTCACGACTACATTGATGGCCCTTGTGCTGTAAAGTCTTCTCCTTCAGTGTCCTGTGCCCCATGTCTGTTTACCCACAGACTTCGCCTTTGCCTCTCAGACTGGATTTGACACCCACAGTGTCTGAGTGTCAGACACAAACCTGATTTTGAGATCCTTTTGCTTGTCCTGTATGCTGTGGCTAGCTCTCGTGTCAGTTCATTCTTCCTAAGTGTTGCTTTCATTCTTCTCATTGCCACAGCAAGTATTTTAAACACTTGGGCCTGACTTGTGATCCCAGCCTGCATCTTAGCCCTGTACCCCTCTATCGTACAACACAGAGCTCACGCTTCAGCGGATTTGGACTGTGGCCTGCCCGCAACACATTTCTATTTCCGTGCGAGTTACTTTCATGCCCCAAATGTGCTGCATTCATTTTTCTCTTTTAAATTATTTCACCTGCCTGGCTAACTCCTACTCATGCTTCAAGACCCAGGCAAAGCCTCTCACTCTTGGGCTGGGTCTCTGCCCTTTGCCCAGGCTGAAGTAAGAACCCTCGTTCTTACACCACGTGTGGAACTCGCACATAGCACCTTACTAGCACTGCATGACAGTTATTTCTCGACATATTCACCGCTGGTTTACAAACCAGTTCTGAGGTCAGAAACCTTGCCGCTTTCATCTGTTTATTCCAAACACCCAAGCACAATGACTGACCTTATAACAGCTGTCCTGTTATTGGTTCTTGAATAGATAAATAGATTAGTATTAGCTCTACTTGCTGTATGTTTTGAAAACATCCCACAGTGGCTAGGAGACAATACTGAAGCTGTCACCAAGACAGCAATTTCTGATATGAAACCCTTAAAAGGGTCTTACCAGGCAGAGAAGTGAAGGAGGTCATTTAAAGTAGAGGAAACAGCACAGGCCATTCAGGGATTAGGGAGAAGTGTGGTGTGTATTAAAGGATGGGGAGGTGGTGAGACATGACAGGTAGTCATGTCCGGCTCCTAAAGAGCCCTGTCTGCTGTGCTAAGGAGTTCAGACCTTACCCTGAAGTCAGTGGAAGGACCAATGGCCGTTTAAAATGTGTAAGTGATGGAGTGACATGGTTAGATTTAATTGGTCCATAACTCGGGTGGTTTCTTTGGTATTTTTAAAAAGATGCTGTGCATAGGTTTTTGGAAGAGTGGTCCTAAGAAGTTCTCATCCTGCTTGCTGGCCTCCTGGCGGGGACAGGGTTGCCCTGAGAGAGCCGGGTGCAGGCATTTTGTCCTCCTTGTTCAGCCAGAGGCAAGCCTGCCACTGGAGGTCACTGTTGCACCATAGATGTGTGCGCACAGCGCCGAGCTGCCCTTTGCAAGTTGGCTTCTGCAAAGGGTGAATCCGACAACTCCTGGGCAGGTTGGAAATTCCCTAGGGCAGACATCTTTCTGTCCCCATTGAGGACTGGCCTGGTGACCTGAAAAATGTGGCTGAGGAAGAGCTGTGTTTGAGGCAAGCGGGAGAGAGGCTGGATGACCTTGTGCGGGGAGGGCTTATGCAGTCATCAAAGGCGAGGAATTTGGTGGGTCTGGACTTCATTATTCTGCGTCTGGTGTGGGAGAGGCTGGCTGCCCCTTTGGGTCAAGGCGACTCTTCTCCTGCTGCTTTCTGGTTTGAATCTGGCTGAGGTTAAGGAAGGTTATTATTGTCCTATGGGTCCGTAGAGGTCAGGGGACACAAAATGAGTTGGCATCTCAGACTCCATCCTGGGGGAGGTCTGGGGGTTGGAGGGGGCCTTCCTTGTCCTGCTGGGCTGTGACAACAGAGCTGCCTGGTACAGGGGGAAATGGACACTGAGACCCACTCCTTAAACACACCCGCCGACCGATGGACTGTACCCAGGGCCGGGCGTCAACCGAGGCATCCAACAGGACCACAGAGAAAGGAAGGAACTGATAGTTCTCTTGAGAAACTGTGCCAGGTCTTTGTATATATTTCCTCAGTTCTCAAAATAAATGTGTGCAGTGGGTATTATTTTCCCCATTTATTATTTGAAGAGAGAGGTTTAGAGCCAACATTCAAACCTATGTCTCTTGAAATAAAAAGAGCACAGTTGGTAAAACGACTGCTTGTGGGCACCTTCTGAGAATTGATCCAAGCTTGAAAACTTAGAGTCCTATAGGGGAACAGAGTCTTTGGCTGTGTGGTCTCTTGATAACTCACTTCCACATTGGTTGAGAGTAACTTCTGGTAGAAGTTGAGTAACTTTCTAATAAGTCATCCTTTGTTTATAACTTGACAAAGAAGCACTTCTCTGCACGTTAACTGATCTGATTCTTAGAATAAATACACGATCTCCAGTTTTGTAGTTGAAGAATCTGAGCCTTTAAGGATTTGCCAAAGAAACTATAGGTTGTTAGTGAGATGGGATTCAAACTCTGGTCTTTCTCTTCCCATTGCAGTTCTCTTTATATGACACTGGAATCACACACCTAGGTAAGTCTTGGATGATGGAAAGATGTTGTACCATAGCCTGGTTAGCAGTAGAAGTCATGTAGAGGTCATGCAGCACAATATTTTATTTTTAGAGTTGAGGAAATTTCAACCCAGAAAGGTTAAGCTCTGGGGTGAAAAATGTTGTCTTCCTAAGTTGGGGTTCCCAGAGTTAGCCAATGAAAATAGAGGACTCCTAGTATTGATGGGATATACTTGTTCTAAAAAATTATTCACTGTTTATCGGAAATTCAAATTTTAACTGGACATCCTGTGTTTTATCTGGCAGCCCCATTCGAAGTCCAAAGAGGGAAAGCTAGGCTTGCTGTTCCTTTGGACATCTTTTAATTTTGGAAATAAAAACATTTTGAAAAGAGCACCCTAAGTACCCTAAAAAAGAAAGACTTTCTATGGCTTTATCCTGGCTTTGCCAACCACAGCTTCCCTGAGCTGAGCCTGCCTCAGGACATCGCCTAATGGGTTCATTTCAAAGGACATCCTACGAAAAAACAATTGCAAAGCAGTTTGAAAATACAAAGGGCTTCAGGACAATTATGAAAGAAACCAGCCCAGTTAATCATACCAACTACTCAAGGGAAACCAAAATCATGGGAAGAAATCCCTAAGGAGCATTTAGTAGAATACCCGTCCTATGTACACCTTTAATCAAGATTCAAAAGGAAGACAGCTAGTTCCCTTTGGAAACTATTATGTAATGAAATCAACCCTGCTTTGTACTCCCAGATTAATTACTGAATTTATTCTTCTCACTCAATTTATTTCTAGGTATTTGGACATTTTTCATTGATATTCTTTATGTTACTAAAACAACAACAGTAAATAGTAATACTGATTTCACCTGACCAGGTGTGAGGATGATTCTAGAGCTAATGTTAAAGATTAAAATATTAAGGGAGTTTAGTGCTTCTTAAATATGTTCATATTTAACTATAGAGAGACTTTCCAGATCTATCGTGTGTATCAATGTAGGTCCAGACTTGTAATAATAAAGCTGTGTCTCTATATGGTGACTGTCATTCTGGAAAGAAAAAATTGTTCTTAAAGCTGCATGGTGATAGGGTGGACAGTAATGCCTGTATGTTTCACTTAACACCACATAAACGTTGGCAAATTGAATTTGTTTCCACGTCAGAGTGCTGTCTTCTGCCTTTTACCACCTTTTCCTTCACTCACCCTTTGTGCTTTCCTCTCATCACTCATTATTTCCACAAATATTTACTGAGTACCAGCTATGAAACACACACTGTGCTAGGAACTGGGGAAACAGACGAAGCCACAGCCCTGTCCTCAACACGCTCCCAGGCTAGAGGAGGGGGAAGGACCTGTAAACAATGAAGTTGAGCAGAAGAAATGGGAAAGCATAGAGGAGCAGGCACTTAACTCTGCCTGGGGGAGAACGGGAAAGGAGTGGAAACCTCAGTGCAAGCCAGAGAACAATATTTACAAGACAGAGGCTTGTGGAAGGACCTCACATATTTCGTGAATGACAAGAAGTTTATGATAGAGGGAAGAAAAATGAGACTGGGGAGATGGTTGGGATCGATGTCATAAAGGTCTGTGTACATGAAACGAAGGGATTTGGATTTAATGGGAAGTCTTTGGAAATCTTTAGCAGGAGAGTGACATAAGCAGATTGGTTTTAGAGGAAAAGAACTGAGAGAGAGGAGTCTATAGGATAAGTAGCGGGGTTGGGGTAGATCAGCAGAGGGGCCAGTTAGGATGCCACTGCATCCAAAGGGGTGATGTGGGACTGGTGAAAAGCTTGTGCTGGGGGTGAGGTAGAGGGAAAGGAGACCAGACTCCCTGTGGTTTTATTCCATTTTTATTCTTTTGATCTTTCATCTTCAAGTCCTGCAAAACTCAAAGTAGTAATTGCGTAGGATGATACAAGTGTGCTCCAATTAGAGGAGGTTCCAATTAGATGCCAGAGTTCGGAAAGGTCTGTAGAGAGCTCACAAGGAATGCAGTTACGAGAATATTTCTGGAAATGTTAGTCCAAGCCCAACTTTTCAATTATTTTTATTAATGCTTCAGAGATAGAAACCTTGATTAAATTTGCAGATGCCAGGGAATTGAAGGAAATAGTTAATGCACTGCTTGGAAAAATCAAATTCCAAATGGATATTTAAAATAGTCAGAGATCAGCTAAGTCTAATCAGATGAAATTTAACAGGGATGCATGTAAAGTTATGCAGTTGGATCCAAAAAAGCAATGTAGAATTCCAGAATGGGGAAACTCTTAGTTTGCCAGTATGAGGAGTTTTCAGTGATAACACATTGGTACAATGTCCCTTCTTTCAAGATAAATGGTTTCTTATGCTCTTTCAATAAATGTGTGGTAGTAGGGTAGTAGCTGCTGCAAAAAAGACTCCTAAATCTCAGGCTTAACATAATTGCAATTGAATTCTTGCTCACTTAACTATCCAAGTCAGATATCGCACGTCTTGTGTGTTTTCTTCCACGTGGAAGCCCAGGTCCTGGGTTCCTTCCATGTGGGGGCCAGGCAGTTCTCTAAGCTTTGGCCTCACTGTCATTTGCATCCGGGTGAAGAAGAGGGAAGAAAGAGTGGAGAGAGGACCTCTGTTTCATGAAAACCTCGGCCCAGAGATATCACATGTCATTTCCTCTTACATTTCATTATTGAGGGAGACTAGGAAGTATAGTTCTTGGATGGGAGACTGCCTTGTTTTTTTTTTTTTTTTAATTTTTGAATTTTATTTACTCTTTTATACAGCAGGTTCTTATTAGTTATCCATTTTGTACATATTAGTGTATGTCAGTCCCACTCTCCCAATTCATCCCACCACCACTGCCCCACCCCGCCACAGGAAACTGCCTTCTAGTGACAAAACTATATTATGAAAGTAGGAAGACCCATATTGCTGACTTGTTCACCATCCATCCCCCTTAGGCCATCCAGAATGCAGATGATAGTCCCAGCTTGGGCCAGTCCCCAGTTTGTGGATTAGTATCATTTGAGAGCATTCCATTTCGGAGGAAAAATTGGCAAAGTAAAATATACTTGGAAGCAGTGGAACAGAAGAGACAATGGAAAGATCTGTGAATGTTTAGTCTAGAAAAGAGGAGGCCCTCAATGGCTATCTCCAGCTATTGGAAATCATCTTAAATGTTATAGTTCCTCAGTGCTCTATTTTATGCTTCTCGTTTCTCAGACTGTGTTCTGTACCTGGATGATCTTACCTGCTCTTAAGCTCATTATTCACTTATATGCTGGGTTTATTTCTCCAAGCTCGTTTTTTTTCCCTCTGAGCTGCTTACTTGTCCAGTTACTAACCATGCAACTTAACTGATATTTTACAGTTACATCAAACAAATCCAGCATCAACGCATTGGTTCTTGGTGTACCAACAATTGGCAGTACCAACAGTCACCTCATTACTCAAGTTAGAAGCCAGAATCATCTATGAACTGCCACCTCTCCTTTATCACCTGCATCAAATGAGTTATCCAGGCCTGTCAATTTTATTTCATAAATATTCCTTAAATATGTACATATTAGTACATACTGAACTCAGGTTTTCATCATTTTTTCACCTGGATAACAAAACTTAAATGGTCTCCCCTCTTCCACCCTTGTTCCTCTACACTCTGCCACTAGAGCAACCTAACAAAAAGGTACATTTGAGTTTATTATTCTCTTTTTCAAGTCACTTCAAAGCCTTTAGGTCTGATATACAAGTCTCTTTATCAGATTCTTGCCTATGTCTCTAACCTCACTGCCTACCACTCCCCCCTCATATCATTCTACTTGTAGTTCCTTGAATATACCATAGTATTTCTCATTTCTTCGTGTCGTTAAATTTCTTTCCTTTAGGGAATTACTTCTTTGGCTAATTCCTATTTGTCTTTAAAAGTCCACTTGACTTCCTCTAACCCTTCAAATCTGAATTAAGTACCCTGTTCTATACATCAGAACACTCTGAGTATACTAGTACTCATCTGTCTCCCCACTACAATGTAAATATCCCTAAAGCAAGGTCCATGCCTCATTCGTTCATTTATTTACTGTCTAGTACCCAGCACAGTGCCTGGTGCACATTCAGGTAGTGTCTGACTTGAATTGTCCCACGGAAGGGGGAATAGATTTGGTCTCTGTATTTCAAAAGGCAAAACTACAGGATAGAAGCTTTGGGCTTTCATTGGGTGGTAATGCATGCAATTGATAGGTGACTTTGGAAAGTAGTGGGTTTCCTCTCATTCACTGTATTCAAGTGGAGGCTGGAAGAGCCACTTGATAAGGTATAATAGTGGGGATTTAAGCAGCCAGTGGAGGGCTTGGGCTTGACATCCTGTAACATCCCAATAAACCATAAGATGCCATAATTTTGATTCACATTTGTTGGTTTTATTAAAAATATTTTAATCATCTGAAGTGTGTTATGGGACTTAATCAACGGTTTTGGAAAATGTTTTAAAGAGGAAACAAAGATCTGTAGGTAGAAAACCTAGTCTAAATAAAATATATTGGAAAAATAGAAATCTTTCTGAATCATTCCTAACGACTCTTTTCTGATGTTCATGCATATTATAATAGCTGGGCCAAAAAAGGGGTGTTAAGACCATGGTTGAGATGCTTTAATGAGTAATTACCTTTCTGTTATGTTACCAAACACTGTGTGTTTAGTTTCTCATAAAGGATTTAACAGAGAAGATGACTGATTGTTCGAGATCTCATGAACATTCCTTTGAGGGCTCTGACCTATTGCATCGAGTCTTGCACCTATTTAAAATACTTGAACCCTTAATATTGTGACTCCAAATTGCAAATCCTTTGGTTTAGCTTTTCTGGGGGCATTGTTCAGAAAGGAGACAGCATTAGGCAAATGAAGGAAAAGCTTTCTTTTTGCAGAAAGAGATCTCTCCTCCTTTAATCTCCTAGGGGAGACTTTGCCTGCAGAAGCTGAAACTCAAGGAGAAATACGGCTTTGGACTCTCTGGCCTTGAAGCCCGCCAGAAAATTTTATTCTCGTAATGTACAGACTTGTTTTTCTATCAGTCTTTAAGAAAGATTATCCCATTTGTCTCACAATAGGATGAGCATGCACTTTTATACTTCCTTGCATGAAAGACAATGTTTGGGATTTCTTTAATGTGTGTAAGTTCTTTGAGGGGAGGCATATTTAAGAAAGAGTTGGGTGTAGTGGAAAGAGCATTGGATTTGGAATTAGGTACCTGCATCTTTTTTTCTTTTTTTACATCTTTAATGGAGTGTAATTGCTTTACAACGTTGAGTTAGTTTCTGCTGTATAACTGACGGCTGTGAGGTGATACCTCATTGTAGTTTTGATTTGCATTTCACTAATGATTAGTGATGTTGAGCATCCTTTCATGTGTTTGTTGTCAGTCTGTACATCTACTTTGGAGAAATGTCTATTTAGGTCTTCTGCCCATTTTTGGATTGGGTTGTTTGTTTTCTGGATATTGAGCTGCATGAGCTGCTTGTATATTTTGGAGATTAATCCTTTGTCAGTTGCTTTGTTTGCAAATATTTTCTCCCATTCTGAGAGTTGTCATTTCACCTTTTTTATGGTTTTCTTTGCTGTGCAAAAGCTCTTAAGTTTCATTAGGTCACATTTGTTTATGTTTGATTTTTTTTTTCTTTTTTCTTTTGCATCTTTATTGGAGTATAATTGCTTTACATTGGTGTGTTAATTTCTGCTTTATAACAAAGTAAATCAGCTATACATATACATATATCCCCATATCTCCTCATTCTTGCATCTCCCTACCACCCTCCCTATCCCACCCTTCTAGGTGGTCACAAAGCACCGAGCTGATCTCCCTGTGCTATGTGGCTGCTTCCCACTAGCTATCTCTTTTATATTTGGTAGTGTATATATGTCCCTGCCACTCTCTCACTTCATCCCAGCTTACCCTTCCCCCTCCCCGTGTCCTCAAGTCCATTCTCTACGTCTGTGTCTTTATTCCTGTCCTGCCCCTAGGTTCTTCAGAACCATTTTTTTTTTTTAGATTCCATATATATGGGTGAGCATACAGTATTTGTTTTTCTCTTTCTGACTTACTTCGCTCTGTATGACAGACTCTAGGTCCATCCACCTCACTACAAATAACTCCATTTCATTTCTTTTTATGGCTGAGTAATATTCCATTGTATATATGTGCCTCATCTTCTTCATCCATTCATCTGTCGATGGACACTTAGGTTGCTTCCATGTCCTGGCTGTTGTAAATAGAGCTGCAGTGAACATTGTGGTACATGACTCTTTTTTTTTTTTTTTTTTTTTTGCTGTTTGTGGGCCTCTCACTGTTGTGGCCTCTCCCGTTGCGGAGCACAGGCTCCGGATGCGCAGGCTCAGTGGCCATGGCTCACGGGCCCAGCCGCTCTGCGGCATGTGGTATCTTCCCGGACTGGGACACGAACCCGTGTCCCCTGCATTGGCAGGCGGACTCTCAACCACTGTGCCACCAGGGAAGCCCTACATGACTCTTTTTGAATTATGGTTTTCTCGGGGTATATGCCCACTAGTGGGATTGCTGGGTCATATGGTAGTTCTATTTTTAGTTTTTTGAGGAACCTCCATACTGTTCTCCATAGTGGCTGTATCAATTTACATTCCCACCAACAGTGCAAGAGGGTTCCCTTTTCTCCACACCCTCTCCAGTATTTATTGTTTGTAGATTTTTTTTGATGATGGCCATTCTGACTGGTGTGAGGTGATACCTCATTGTGGTTCGGATTTGCATTTCCTTAATGATCAGTAATGTTGAGCATCCTTTCATGTGTTTGTTGGCAATCTGTATTACCTTCTTTGGAGAAATGTCTATTTAGGTCTTCTGCCCATTTTTAGATTGGGTTGTTTGTTTTTTTGATATTGAGCTGCATGAGCTGCTTGTAAATTTTGGAGATTAATCCTTTGTCATTTGCTTCATCTGCAAATATTTTCTCCCATTCTGAGGATTGTCTTTTCATCTTGTGTATGTTTTCCTTTGCTGTGCAAAAGCTTTTAAGTTTTATTAGGTCCCATTTGTTTATGTTTGATTTTATTTCCATTACTCTAGGAGGCGGGTCAAAAAGGCTCTGCTGTGATTTCAGTCATAGAGTGTTCTGCCTATTTTTTCCTCTAAGTGTTTTATAACACGAAAGACCCCGAATAGCCAAAGCAATCTTGAGAAAGAAAAATGGAGCTGGAGGAATCAGGCTCCCTGACTTCAGATTATACTACAAAGCTACAATAATCAAGACAGTATGGTACTGGCACAAAAACAGAAATATAGATCAATGGAACAAGGTAGAAATCCCAGAGATAAACCCATGCACGTATGGTCACCTTAGCTTTGATAAAGGAGGCAAGAATATACAATGGAGAAAAGACAGCTTCTTCAGTAAGTGGTGCTGGGAAAACTGGACAGCTACATGTAAAAGAATGAAATTAGAACACTTCCTAACACTGTACACAAAAATAAACTCAAAATGGATTAAAGACCTAAATGTAAGGCCAGGCACTATAAAACTCTTAGAGGTTCCTGCATTTTAAGTACTGTTAATTTTGCCTATTGTTGTTTGGGGGCTCTGTCCATATCCACAAAGTGAAGTCATTGGACAAAATAGCCTCTAAGCTTCCTACTGTTATATTGTGTTCTGAGATTCCAGATGGTACCTTTGTAATGCCCGCAAGTGTGCTTGCTACTTGGATTTGACCAACTTAAATGAAGAAAATGACCTAAAGCTGGTGTCTTAAGTTCAAATCCAGGATCCTCAACTACATTACGTACGAGGAACACTCCTCAGAAATAATGATGCTGTTTACCCTGGATTCCCTTTTATGAACACCCCCTCCCCATACTAGGACTACTTATTAATGATTGTTAAATATAAGCATGGGACTCTGTTTATAGCAATTACTTCTAAAATTTCCCCTCTGTCATCAGTACCTCCTTAC
Source organism: Delphinus delphis (assembly GCF_949987515.2). Lineage (NCBI taxonomy): Eukaryota > Metazoa > Chordata > Mammalia > Artiodactyla > Delphinidae > Delphinus > Delphinus delphis. The sequence continues at coordinate 12,365,595 of NC_082690.1, forward strand.
TCCAGTTTATCCTACAAACTACCAGAAATTTAATTTTCCCATGGATTTCCTTCCAGCTGCTCAAAAATGCATCTGAGCTCTTCGTTGGTTATGGAATAAAATCCACATTCCTATATATGCAATTCAGGGCTCCTGCTCTTTCTTTCCAAATTTGTCACTGAACATATTCTATGCATAAAACCTCTGTTCCAAGCAGGGTGAAAGCTTTGTTGTTGCTCCAGGATGGAGGAAGATGAGGTGCTTTCCTACCTGCATGCCTTTTCTCACACTGGTTTCCCTGCTCACTCATCCCCCTTCTTATGTTTTGCGATGGAAATTCTTCCCATTTTTTTTTTACAGTCAGCTTTAATCCACTCCTCCATCCTGCCTGATTCTCCATAGCCCACCATGATAGCTCTCAATTACTAGGTAGATACTGTAACTAGTTCACCAACAACATTTAGCCGTAGATGTGTTTCAGATAATTATACATTGGGCACTTAGCAGGAACTGCCTACCAGTGCTGGGGTGTGTTTTTCTTATTTTCTTATGAATTGAACTGCTTTATGATCAGTCTAAAACGTAGAAGGTGATTGCTTCTGAAAAGTGGGATGCATCTTTTCTTTGTTTCTTGGCATTTTTCCTATTAGGAATGGAAATTGAGCAGATTAAATAGGACTCAATCTTGAATCTACAAATGACACCAAACCTGAAATGATGCTGAGGTTGGAAGCGATTTAGTTCACTTGAATTTTATTTGGGAGATAATGTTTTCCTTCTGGGAAGAGAAATGCTAATGAAAAAAATCACCTCCCGACTACAACTCAGAAGTAATAGGAATCTGGCCAGAAATATGATCTTATGAAAACTCTCCAAGCAAAGCATCTTATACTCATGTCTGTGCCTTTGGATTGACATTCTGATGTTTGCCTTTCTCTGGTTTCCAGAGATCAGGGTGGAGAGAGGCGCCAGGGTAACAAGCCAAATAGGTCTATTATGGGATGTCATGCTCACTGGGCATGAGTGCTGTCTCCTAGGACATTTATAGCGTTTATTACTCAGCCCAACTTTAATAACACATGGACAAGCCTGGGGCAATTTGTAAAGGATCTGAGAGTTTTTTGTTATGAATGTCTGTATTATAGAATTAGTGAGTCTCAGGATTGGACTGGATTGGAAAGATGATCTCATCAAAGGGGCCCCAGCTCTCTACTAGAGAAGAACTGCTTTTAATATCCCTGACATTCTAAATGGTCATGGGTATGGGGGGACCATTTATAAGAATAAGTTGGCAGATGGTGACTGTTAAGTTGTAAGTTGGGATATGGGCAAAAATGGCAAATACTAACTCTACCTTTTCCTTTGGAGCCATGGAGAGATGAGACAGGCCAGGAGTGACCAACCATCCTAAATTTTCTGCTACAAACCATAGAGAGGAGAATGGGGTTCAGTGATGTTAGCCAATGAAGAAAGATTCCAATATCTTCTAGATCAGTGGTTCTTTTTTTTTTTAAATTGGAGTACAGTTAATTAAATTTATTGGAGTATAGTTGATTTACAATGTTGTGTTTCTGCTGTACAGCAGAGTGAATCAGTTATACATACACATATATCCACTCTGTCTTAGATTCTTTTCCCATATTGGTCATTATAGAGTATCGAGTAGAGCTTCCTGTGCTATATAGTAGCTCCTTGTTGTTTATCTATTTCATATATAGTAGTGTGTATATGTCAATCCCAATCTCCCAATTTATTCCTCCCTCGCCCTTTCCCCCTTGGTAACCATAGTTTGTTTTCTACATCTGTGACTGTATTTCTGTTTTGTAAATAAGTGTATTTGTACCATTTTTTTTTGGATTCCACATACAAGCGATATCACATGATATTTGTCTTTCTTTTTCTGAGTTACTTTGCTCAGTATGACAATCTCTGGTTCCATCCATGTTGCTGCAAATGGCATTATTTCATTCTAGATCAGTGGTTCTTAAACTTTAATGTTCATCAAGTCACGCGGAGATCTCGGTAAAATTCAAAATCTGATTCAGGAGTTCTGGAATCTGAGATTTGTTGGAAGCTTCCAGGTAATGCCAGTGCTGCTGACATACGAACCACATTTTAGGTAATAAGACTCTAGAATCTACCATACTGATCAATCCGCTGGGAATGGTGCCCCATGATAACCATCTCGAATAGAGAAGAAACGGACTCTTACCTCATAGTGATGAAAAGATTGCTGAGTTATAGATGGTCAGAATTGAAAAAGAACTTTTAGAGCTAATCCAGTTAATTGGTTCCCAAATTTATTTTTTAAAAATTCTTTTTCTTTTAAAAGCAAAATTACACATAGTACTTCAGTATATTTAAAACAGCTCAAAGCTTTGAGCCTGGAGCCAACTCACCCTCCCTCGTCTCCCCTCAAAGACTCGTAGGTCATTTCCTTAGAACCCCAGGACTCTGAGTAGCACTTTAAAAACTGCTGACCTTATTCAATGCATTAGGAAATAGTAAGATGGAACCTAAATCCAAATCACAATTGCTAGTCTGATATTCTTTCTGGTATGCAAGGCATCATAACTTATTTATGACCTTGGTTTGGAGGCTAATTATCACTGATATGCTCTATCTCTGGTTATCTGCGCTTTGGTCAGCCTCTGACATAATACCTGATATTTGTTACATCCCTTGCACCCACAGCTAACGTTGGACTGGAGAAAGTCACTTAACCTTTCTGTGTCCCAGGTTTCTGTTCTATAAAATGAAGAAAATTATAACCTTCTCTAAATATGTTACCAGCACAGAGTGTCCAGAACCTTATGGGAACTAAATAAACGTTCAGTGAATGTAAATTAAATGAGGGCAGAGACTATATTTCGCCTGTCTACCATTGTAACCCCTATGAATGTCTTGCGTGGCACCCGTTATGAGCGGACATTGATGAATATTTGTTAAATGAAGAATGATGATACGGTATCGTAGGCAGGAAACTATTTTTGAAACTTGTGTTATGAAAATTGAAGGGATCACTAGGATGACATGATAAGTAAGCTCTAAAGCATCTATTTGCTCTGCTGGCTGTTGACAAAAGGGAACCATGTTATCTGTGTCTCTGGCATCTGGTTACTCACAACCTCTGACAAACAGCAATGATTGGAATAGACAGGGTTTAGTAAAAGTTAGGTGTAAATCTGATCCTTTAAAAAGGAATTAGAAAGGAAAATTTTTACATAATGTATAGATATGGGAAATGCATTTTAGATTGAGGAACAAGGGCAAATATATTTTGGGTGGAAAGTAAAGTAGTCGCAGATCATTTTACTTTCAAACTAGGCATGCGAGGGATTTTGTTAGCCTTCCTCTGAGAAACTGGAGAAGGCATCATGAAAGAAATGGAATTCTCAGAATTGTGCAGTTCCCAACTCTTTGGCAACAGGTTAAAGCATTTGTCAGAGTGGAAGTCGAACTATCATCTGGCTTGTTTCTGGGCAAAGGCCGGTGTAGAAAACAATTGCACCTTCTGTAGAGAAATGCACAGGAGACAAGTATTGATACAAACTCTACTCATCCTGGTGTTATTCATCTCGTTGGGGACTAAGACATTTGGGACTCAGTGCGTGGGTGAATTGGCTGGGGCTGGACTGTGGGACGAGGACTCTGCAGCCAGCGTGTGTACTTTAAACAACTGCACCAGGATTAATTTATCTCCTTTTCTTATTTGCAAAGCCTTGATGGAGAATATCCGCTGGTTCTGTTGGAGAAAAGAGACTTCCTGAGACATGATGTAATTCTTGCAAAGGGGAAACACATGTTGAGTTCTGCAGTGCAAAACAATACTGAGGTGCTGATAGCCGAACTGTCAGGTCACATGACAGGATACAGTGGGGGTCAGGCAGCACTACCCAGGAGCCTTTGGAGCCTGGGGTGTGGGGGAGGAGAAGGGAAGAAAAGGTCTCTGAAGCTATTTAAATATAGAGACTCCATTAAGTTTATGAGAGTCTGGAAGGAATGCTTTTCTGTTTTTAGTTAGAATGATCTTCCTCCTTGGAACACGACATAGCACACATGTGCTTCTTTTTTACCCCCAGAGACAGTAGGTACTTAGAGTGTTTGTGGAAAGAAAGTTTCAGTAAATCTGCATTTTAAAATCCAGTAAAATAAATGACGATTTTTATCAGCAGTGTCCTTCTTAATGAATTTCTCATAATCATACATGACTAATGCAGCTATCGTGGAGTAGTGGGCTAAACCTTGGTACTAGGGCTTTAAGGTTACTCTAGATCTTATTTTGCCTGAACAGTTAAAAATTAGATACATGTCCATAGGTGTCAGCAAGTGAGAAGTCAGGGTTCCGCTAGGCAGCAGAAGACTAAGGTGATAACCTATTTATGTCTCTGAATCTCTCATCTCTTAATCTAGCTAGTATTGACAAGCTGCATAGCCCTGTATTTGGTGCTGTGGTATTAGATAATACAATAATTACAAAGGTGAGAATAACTCACTTTCTTCTTTAAATAGTTATTTTTTTAGTTGACGAGATCATAAAAATATAAGACCTTGCTACTCAACAGTGGCATCCTCTCAGACTAGAAGCATGGACGGCACTTGGGAGCTTGTAAAACTACAGAGCTCAGATTCCACTCCAGGTGGTCCATAGGCACGTTAAAGTTTGAGAAACCCCGGAGTAATGTATTATGGGAACATAAAAGAAGAAGAAATGACTTGTGGAAGGATGCGAATGGAAGACTTCAAGAGAAGTTGGCACTGAGATGGGCTTTGAAAAATGGGTATCTAGAAATACGCACAAAGACTCAGATGTGAGAAAACAGTGGATTAGAGAAAGGGAAATAATCCAATAGGCAAATGTATTGTGGGGAAAGTGGAGATGAAATTGAAAGATCCTTTGGGGCAGATTACCATACTAGAAGTTTGGGCTTTTGTATCAATAGTATAGATTTAAAAACATGATTTTTTTTTATTAGTTGTTTTTTTTTTGGCTACACTGAGTCTTTGTTGCTGCGCGCAAACTTTCTCTAGTTGCGGCGAGTGGGGGCTACTCTTTGTTGCAGTGCGCGGGCTTCCATAGCAGTGGCTTCTCGTTGCAGAGCATAGGCTCTAGGTGTGTGGGCTTCAGTAGTTGCAGCACGCGGGCTCAGTATTTGTGGCATGTGGGCCCTAGAGCTCATGGGCTTCAGTAGTAGCGGCACGCAGGCTCAGTAGTTGTGGCTCGCAGGCTGTAGAGCACAGGCTCAGTAGTTGTGGCACATGGGCTTAGTTGCTCCGTGGCATGTGGGATCTTCCCAGACCAGGGATCAAACCTATGTCCCCTGCGTTGACAGGTGGCTTCTTAACCACTGTGCTGCCAGGGAAGCCCTCTCTGTATACTTCTAAACTTTTCTCTTTATTGATGGTTTTTGGCAGTTTGATTATGATGTGAATTCACGTTTCTTAAAAATCATATTTGGAACAACTTCCGTCACTACTACTTTAAATACATTTTCTGTCCTCCTTCTCTCCTTTTGGGGTTCTTAACTATACATGTAGTAGTCGTTTGACATTGTTTCATAGGTCATCAAGATTCTGTTCATTTAATTTTTTTTCTCTTAAACTTTAATCTGGAGAGTTTTTAGTGCTGTGTTTTCAAGTTTACTGATATTTCTTCTAATACGCTGTAATCCAGTAAATATTTTTCTATCAGATATTGTAGTCTTCTTTTCTAGAAGACCCATATGTATGTTTTGTTTTGTTTCATTTTTTTACGTCTTTCATCTTTTCCCATATTTTGTTTCTTTTAATTCAAGGTTTAGTAAACTATGGCCTATGGGCCAAATTGAACTGATGATCTGTTTTTGTATGGCCTGTGAGCTGGGAATGGGTTTTATGTTGTAAAAGATTATTTAAAAAAATTGAAAATATGCAACAGAACATATATGGTCCATAAAACTGAAAATATTTGATATCTGGTCCTTTACAGAAGGATTTTGCTGATCTCTGCTTTAAATCCCTGACTTAAATCATATAATAGCTGTTTTAAGGTCCTTGTTTCCTAATTCTGTGACCTCTGTAATCTCTAGGTCTGCTTCTGTTGACTAATACTTTCCTTCTTTGCTGCTGCTTTGAAGGCTAGTAATTTTTTATTGGATGTTAGGCATTACGTATGTTATGCTGTTGAATATTTGCATCTTGTTGTCTGTCTTTAAAAAATCTGAGGCTTGCTTTGGCAGCCTGTTTCATGACTTACGGATCAGCTTAATACCTCTCAAGGCTTTGTTTTGGGGCGAGTTTAGCCCTACCAGCAGGGTGTGACTTTCCTCAGTGCCCTCCGTGTTCAACAGGGTCTCTCCATTCTGGTTGATCGTCCCTGGAATATCTTCTAGGTGTGTGTGGGCTCAGGGAATTGCTCAGCGTGTAGCTCCCTGGAAGTGAGTCAAGTTTATCCTGCCATGTAGAGTTTTATTCTAAACTTGCACAGATCAGTATTGAGCCAGAGGCTGCCCAGAGGGGCAGGTGTGTAGATTTTTGGAGCTCTCTCTTTGCCTGCTTCCTTCCTTTTCCGTGCTCTTTCCCACAGGTCCCATATTCTTGGTCGCAGATTACTTCTGACTCTTCAGCTCGGTAGAACCCTGGGTCTGTGCTTGGGTTGCCCCACCTCACCTCTGCAGCAGCCTGAACATTGCCTCCAGAGAGAGAGAGACGGTGCATCGTAGGGCTTTAACCTTGCTCCTTCCCTTCTCTCATGAATTGCAGTTCTGTGCTGCCTGGGCATTCCAATCTCAAAATATTTGTTTCATGTATTTTGTTTACTTTCTAGCTGTTTACAGTGGGAGGGCGAGTCTTGTGCCGGTTCCTCTTTCATGGGCCAAGAGCATGGGCATTTGAGTCAGACTTGTTTTCTGGTTCTGACTCTGTACTCACTAGATGTGTACCTTAGGCTAGTCATTAACTTCCATAAGCATCATTTTATCATCTGTAGAACAGAGATAGTAAGAGGACGTTTTGTTGGAGATTAGAAGGAAGTCACTTGTTCAGTGTCATACAGTAAGCGGTAGAGTTGGTCTCCCTCCCAGGAACTCCGTCTCCAAAGCGCCTGTTTTATGTCAGCACTGACCTTGGTTAGCTCGCATAGAAATGGTTGCGCCACAGAGACCAGAAAGTCAAAGGGCCCCAGAAAGGGCCACATTTGTGCAGAATGTGTTACAGGAAATGAAAGGTTCTAAAGCCATGATTAGATCTGAATGGATGCTCAGACTGGAACAGAAGTTTGTTGCTTGCTGGGGGCAGACACCGTGTGTAATGGTGAGGCAGATGCCAAATGGTGAGAACAACGGGGTTTCTTCCTTACCGAGTGCTCGGTTATGCTGTAATTGATTCAACCAATATGGTTGATTGTTCCCATTTTCCACTCTCTCCCCTCACCCACACCACTGGGGTGCTTCAGTCAGACCCACTCTACCCTTTCTAGCTGTCTACCATTCCCAGCTCTCTGCATGAAATATCACTTTAATGCATGGGGCTCCTGCATGTCCCAAGTGGGTATTTAGTCCTTGAAAAGAGCATTTGAGTAAACATACAGTCAGCACTTTGAGGGGGCAGCAGTCCAAGACACGTCTGTCAAAGGGGGCATCAGGGTGGACTTCAGTTGTCCTGTGACTGAAGCCACGGCAGTGGGTCTGACAGGTGCCAGATGCATGAATTTTGATAGAAGATCAATTTGGATTATGATCCCATCTCTGCCGCTTCCTAGCTGGATTACACTGGGCAAATTACCTAACTTCTTTCAGTCTCCGTCTCTTAATCTGTGAAATGATGAAAATAGGTGCTTTGTAAGATTAAAGAAGATAGTGTATGCAACACACTTTGAACATAGTGGAATTGAGAAAAATAACATCCCTCTCGCCAAATAGTAACAAGAGAGAGTCTACCCACAAAAATCTAACTCTCAGATGTCCATTCCACTTCATTTCCTCCCAGATTCTTGGACAACTAGGAGCCCAGAGCCTGTGCTAATGTTGCTCTTATAACCAGCTTCATTCACAGACCTGATCCTAAATGGGGTTCGATCTGGCAAACAGAAACCAAATGCATTATTGATTGATTGCCATGCCACCTGGCATGTGGGATCTTAGTTCCCTGACCAGTGATCGAACCAGTGCCCCCTGCCTTGGGAGCGCAGGGTCTTAACCACTGGACCGCCAGGGAAGTCCCCCAAATGCTTTTTTTTTTTTTTTTTGTGGTACATGGGCCACTCACTGTTGTGGCCTCTCCCATTGGGGAGCACAGGCTCCGGACACGCAGACTCAGCGGCCATGGCTCACGGGCCCAACCGCTCTGCGGCATGTGGGATCTTCCTGGACCGGGGCACGAACCCGTGTCCCCTGCATCGGCAGGTGGACTCTCAACCACTGCACCACCAGGGAAGCCCCCCCCCCCAAATGCATTTTTAAACAGAAAATTTAATGTTAGGAGTTTGTTAAATAGATATTGGAAGAATGAAAAGGCAAAAAAGGGACACAGAGGCAACATGGAGATGGTACCTGCAGGAAGCAGCTGCCATTCCTAGGGTGTTCCCTGGGGGAGGACAAGAGACAAGTTAGGAGGTTAGAACCCAAAGCTTAAAGAAACAACCCCAGGAAGCTGGGACTGAGAGGAGGGAGTCTGACCTTGCTGATGCCACAGTAGCTTGTTTTGGGGACCCTTTGGAAATGGGATTCAGGCATCTGAAGAAGGGGTACTGCTCAACTGGTGATGGTGCCTCTGAAGGGCCCTGTAATAAGTGAGAAAGACCTGGATACTGGGCCAGTTGTACTGCATCTCACTGCCACCGCTGAGATGGAGAACTCGGTGGGCGACACAGAAACGGCAAGTAAGCAGGAAGAAAAAGCCCCTTCTCTAGGCTAACAGTCTATCGACAGAGCCCAACAGGTATCTGGCTGGCAGAGGAGAAGTGAGGTGTTCTGTGTCCATGCCCGAGTGTCATGAAGCAGAGTCCAGGAGGGTGGATTTGGAGCTGAGAGGCAAGAGCTGAAAAAACCAGCCCTATGTGCTTTGTACTCCGATCAGTGACCTTTTCCTGATCTCCTTGACTCCCAACTCCCAGATGTGTTTCCTGTTTACAGGCTTGCCTCCATGCTAGAACTTGATATTTCGTCCCATTTACACAGCTCTGATCTTTGGGATTCTCTCCTTGATTAGGATTTGCATTAGTTAAGACTCTTTTGGGTGCAAGTCACAGAAGGCCAACTTGACCTAGCTTAAACTTTTGTTTGGAGCCTATGTTGGATAATAAAACCAGGAAAGACAAGGTGCACCTGGGGGCAGGTAAAATAAGGATGCCACACTTCTGGTATTCCTCCTCCATCCCTGGTCTGGTCTGATTTTTCTCTACAAGTTGGCTGAGTCTTTCCCCTTGTAGGCAGACTTCCTCACATGAATGGTGCATGGCAGCCTGTAGCTCTGGGCTCACAGTGTCACCACTGTGTAGAAAGAAAAGAGTTTTCTCTCTCCTAGCTCCAGAGTCAACAATTCCAGGGAATTCTGATGGGCTGGCTTTGGTCCTGGGCCCTCTCCTTGGACAAGGAAAGGAGGTATTATCTTTTTGGCTTAGCTGAAGTCTTATGTCCACCCCTGTGAATCTCAGAAGAAATGAGTGAGATCTTGGGAAAATAAGACCAATAGTTGTCCACTATAATTTTTAATCGTTTTTTAACTTACAGACAGGAATTCCCTCATTATTCCTATAAAACAATGACAGATGGAAATTGTATGCTGATAGGTGTGTTCTAGGCAATACCTTGATTGCATTGTCATTTCTGCACACACCAGGTAGTCAAGAGTCTAGATGGCATTTTTACAGGGTCCCTGTGAATCTTATTGTTGGACAGTTGGGGAAAGCAATAAATAATAGCCTCTCGCCATTTTTTTTTAGCCAGTGTTCTGAAACAGTTGGAGAAAATCATAGGCTCACCCTGATCTGTGACAATAAAGACAGGTAACCAGTTACCTGTCTCATTAAATCATTCATCTACTACCTTACTTAAAAGATAAGTCAGAAGAGCAGAAGTAAGAAAATACAGCCATAGGTTTATAAAGGGAGAATCAGTAAAGCAACAAATATATACCAATCCAGGGCTTAACCCCTAATGACATACTCATGTATTTAGGGAGACAAGATTAACACACAGCTTATTTGTTTATTTATTGAGGCCTCTCCCAGTGACTGTTCCAAATTACTCCATTCTTCTTAGGTCCTCAGTCCCTCCTTCTCTTACTTTCTCCTGCCTCTCCTTTATCCTTTTCCTTTCTTGCCTCTTGTTTTTCTGTATAAATGGCGGCCACCATGTCAGTCAGGTTTCAACCAGGAAAACAGACCCTGTACGAGGTATATAGTAAGAGATGGATTGCAAGGAATTGGTTTACATAATTGGGGGGGCTAGCTAGGCAAGTCTGGAGTCCATAGGGCAGGCTAAAAGGATCATATAAATCTCAGTCATTCTTTCCTCATTTAGTTTGCTGTCATAATTACTTTTCATCTGAATTATTCTTTAAGGTTTACCAGCTTAAACCCTAGAGCTGCTCTTGATTCTTCCCACTTCCTGTCTTCCATACCAGTCAGTTAATAAGGTCAGTGTTTTTTTTATTCCTGATAATTGTAACATTGGTCCATCCCTTTCCATTCCTATTGCCACCTCTCTAGTTGGAAACCCTGGTACCCATTCCTGGACTATTTTGTTAGACTTTTATTAACAGATACCTGGCTGTTTTTGCTCTCCAATTCTTCCTATATAATACCACCAGAGTACTTGTCTCAAAATGCTATTTTTAGTATGCTGCTCCGCTAACAAGATTTTTCTTTGAGTTAGAACTGTATGTATTGACCTGGAGGGATGTCCATGGTAAATTGTCAGATTAAAACAGCATGTTGCAGAGTACTGTGCATGGTTATATGCTATTTTTAATTAAAACTTGATCTGTTGGAATATATTTGTGTGTGATTATATGAGCATAGAAAAAAGAGTGGAAGAGGTCATGCACTGAACTATTAACACTAATTCATTGATTATCTAGGGAAGTACTTCTGACGGTGACTTCACATTGGAATCATCTGGATAACTTTAACAAGTACAGAGATTTCATTAGATGGGGGTGTGGCATGGGCATCAGAATTTTAGAAAGTTCCATATGTGAGTCTAATGTGTTGAGAACCATTGGTCTTAGAGGATTAATCTGGATGAAGTGACTTAAGTGTTTCTACGAATTCAAATACATGTACTCACAACTCAGTGAAGACTTCTGTAGCCCCAAATGTGTGTGACTTTGCTTAGTCACATGAGCAGAGAAAAAGCAGCTTGGCTTAAAGATATACTACAGGTCTATAAAAGTGGATGAACAAAAGTTATATGTATATACCAAGCATCTATGTATATTACATAGCTGCACCCACATACATATATATGTATGTATATTTGATATTTGATTATGGATTCCTATGAGGAGATTACGTGATTATTTTGGAAACCAGTATGTTTAAATTACAAGTGTTTTTGTTTGTATTTTTGTTTTCTTTTCTTCCATATGACATCAGTGGCAGAGGTCTTTCCTGGTGCAGTCCCTGTACCTGACACTAGAGGGAGGAGGCCTGAGTATTGATATCTGATTAAAAGGCAGCTTTGCTGAGGAGGATGTGTGTGAATGTTATCTAATCATCACTAAATAGGAGTCCGGGTTTGCTGTGATTTCCTTTTCTCAAAGCCAAATAACCCAAAATAGACATGGGAGTCTATAGAGACACACTTGAATCATGTTTCACAAGGGACAGGTTAACTGATGAATTCGTGTAAGTGAGCCAGGAAGCCATTGGTCTTGTCTTAGGTCCTGACCCATGGTTTCCAGGGTTTCTAAGTTTGCTCAAACCTAGAGAACAGCTTAGGCTGTGAAACCAATGGCAAACTCCTTCCCCCATTCCAAGTTTAGAAACTTTGCCCATTATTTCTGCTTTGATCTGGGACTCTGTTCCGTTTCTGATTGAGTCATTTAACCATGTATAAGACCCTGAGACCAGAAGCTCATATCTACGTAAGATTCACTCCACAAAAATTTGAGTGTTAGGTGGTATTTGGAGAAGGCACATGGTCTCTGTGAAAGGGGCAGGCTGGCCCCTGGAGTTTCTGGGACATCTCGTTATCTCATGTTCAGAGTCCTTAATGATCTCCAGTGTAATTAAGAAGTGGATGAGCACTGTGGCCACAAGGCTGAGATGTATTCAGTGATGTGCTGGGCTGGCTCACACTGGCCCATAAGAGATGACTTACATTTTCAGGAATTTTGCTAGTTGGTAGTTAAACCTGGATATTCTTTTTTTGTAGTATGTTATACTTTTAAACCTAAATTTTCTTAAAAAAATTTTTTTTTGGAGTATAGTTGATTTACAGTGTTATGTTAGTTTCAGGTGCACAGCAAAGTGATTCAGTTATACATATATCCATTCTTTTTTCAGATTCTTTTTCCATATAGGCCATTACAGAGTATTGAGTAGAGTTCCCTGTGCTATACAGTAGGTCCTTAATAGTTATCTATTTTATATGTAGTAGGGTGTATATGTCAATCCCAATCTCCCAATTTATCTCTCCCCCAAAGAGGAATATTCTTAAAATATATAAACTTACAATAAATCACATAAAATTATACTGAATTACATTAGGAACAAAAAATACTATCACTTACCACTTCCTAATTATTTTAGTACATTTTGCTATTACCTATGCCCATGAGGTTATTTATATCTGTTATATCTGCATGATGGAAATACTGTATGCTGGTATGATGTTCATCTCTTCCTAACTCTGCGTTCAGTGACATCACATTGGTAGCTTGAAATTGGCCACCCTGGGCCATAAGACAGCATGACAGGCCACCGTGGAGGTTACACAACCCAGTTCTCCCATAGTCACACTATGGTGATTTTCGCCTACTTAATTGCCTACATGACTAGCTACAAAAATGGCTCAGGGTCAGAAGATGGTTAGGTCATGCAGTTTGGCACACGCAGCAAGGACATGCCAGGATGTCTGAGCCCAGGATGGGACTGCCTCTCCGAACAGCTATGGATACAGGAGTTTAGGAAGAGTCAGTGAATGAAAGCATACTGAGAAGCAATTGGTTACACAGGATTTAGGATATAGAGTATTATATATTTATTATTTGTCAATTATATACTATACATCCTTTGTATCAATAAAATTTTAATAAACACACATGCATACATCTATACTTTTTTTTTTTTTAAAGGGCTGTTAAACAGTTACCAGCATACTACTAGATGCCTTCCATTATAGAGTCTTGTTAACAAGATAACCTGGATCCAAAGGAAAAGGTGCAGGAAAAGAAGGGGAAAGGGTAATTTGTCAGTGGCTTCTGGGTTACAAACCTTGAGAAAAATTCCAGGAAAAGGACCTTCATATGTAGGCAGGGACCCAGTGCTAGATGGCATAAGACCCCATAAGCCTGTAGAGAGGAAGTCTGAGATGTGCAAGTTTCCCACCTTTGATAGGGGATCTAAACAGCAGATCTCTTTAAAGACATCAACATAGATATCACTCTGAAAGCGTACAGGAGAGAAGCAGGGGGCTGGAAGAAAATGGATTCTCCCTTAATTTTTTCCCTCTTTCCTTCCCTGCAGAATATCTAATTTACTTGTTAAAGCCATCCTCACATTGTTTATCCAAAGTGTCTATTTTCTGGTTCTAATTGATACTAATTAAAATCAAAATAAAATTACGACTGTAAAACTTGGCTGGGGTTTTGAGCCACTGCCAGCATGCCCACAACCAGTGAGAGTTACTCTACCAACGCTCCTGTTTGGAAACTCCAGGTATTTTAATAGTGAATAGATGTGGGAAAAAAAGAGAAAAAACAGTATTTTCATTCTAAAATTTCTTTCCAGCTGCTGTTATGAAACATAACAACAATAGAACCTAACTGATTCTTTATTGAGACTGAGGATTTTGTTCAAAAATCGAAAAGTAAACGTGGTATGTGTGAATAAATACTGATATGAATCTGGAATCGTTAAATCAGTTGTTTAGCATTCGGTGCTAATGAGGCTGGACTCCTGGGTTCTGTTCCCCTACAGACGGGTTATCTTTACCTGGAGGAAAAACTCTGATCCTCAATTAGGAAGACATTCCTATTGGCAGAGTTGTCTTGCAGGTGCAATAATGGGTCATTTGGGTACTGGGCAAGAGTCCATGAATGGTTCAAGGCAAATCAACTACCACCAGTCCTGGAAAATAACTCAAAAGTCCACCTTTTATTGAGGGTAGGTCATTAATGGTTTGCTAATATACCCTACTGTAGCACTGAGTTGAGTATAAAGCTATGTCTTAAATCATACCCAGAGGAGATTGTTGGAAGTGTCACAAGTTCAAGAGGTGTAGTAGAAAGAACATACAGCTTTGATTTAGATGTCAGGGTTCTGCCACTGGTAAGTTAATTTTTATTACTATATGCTAGACATCATATTAAGTGACTTATATTTTCTTATTTACTCGTCTCAAAAATCTTGTGGGGTAGGTACTTCTGCAGCTTTCTTTCCTAGATAAGAAGAGGTTAAGTAACTCAGTTGATGTTACATAGTTAAGCAAGTGAGCTGGCATTTGAGCTTCGGTCTGTAGAATTCAAAACCCAGCGGCTTAACCTCTCTACTCTCTTGTCTCTACCCCAGATACCTTGTATTTAAGGTAGAGTTGCTTAACTGCTCTGAGCCTTGGTTTCCTCTCTTATATAATGGTGATAATAATGCCTGATTTTCGCACTTGAACAGTACAAGAGTCATGCAGTAGTGTAGGTGTATCATAAAAGGTTGTACAAATATAAAGCATTATAATTCTAATATTGGCATGAATCCTAAAAAGAACATTATATAGCAAGATTAGTATTTAAATGCAATACAAATAGGTCAGCATTTATCCTTGGCCAATGTTTCTGATCTACTCATTTATCAGTTTATTTATTTTTTTTAACAGATCTTAGTTGAGCCACTTGAGTGGTAGAAAAAATACTTGACTTTGGAGTTAATCAATTAGGAAATTCTGAGGATAAACTCTTGCTTTAACAAATTTATTTATTTATTTTTGGCTGCGTCGGGTCTTTGTTGCTGCCCACGGGCTTTTTCTAGTTGCCGCGAGTGGGGGCTACTCATCGTTGTGGTGCGTGGGCTTCTCATTGCGGTGGCTTCTCTTGCTGTGGAGCGTGGGCTCTAGGCTCGCGGGCTTCAGTGGTTGTGGCACTCAGCCTTGGTAGTTGTGGCTCGTGGGCTCTAAAGCACAGGCTCAGTAGTTGTGGCGCACGGGCTTAGTTGCTCCGCTGCATGTGGGATCTTCCCGGACCAGGGCTCGAACCCGTGTCCCCTGAATTGGCAGGCAGATTCTTAACCACTGCACCACCAGGGAAGTCCCCACACAATAATATTAGAAATGTAATTTGGAGATGCAATTGTGAATCAAGCTTTTCTGAGTCTGCCCTGATGCCTACACAACTGTTTTCCATTTCACAGTTGAAGTGCCACGTGGGAACTATTTCCCTTGCAAAATGTCATCATATTTATTTCATAAGTACTCAAATTCTCAACGTGGCTCTTGTCCTCAAAGAGCTTCCTCTAGGGGCTTCCCAAGATCCCACATGCCGCGGAGAGGCTAGGCCCGTGAGCCGTGGCCGCTGAGCCTGCGCATCCGGAGCCTGTGCTCCGCAACAGGAGAGGCCAAAAAGAGCTTCCTCTAGATCTGTGGACCAAAAAAATGTGTACACTTAAAAAGTTGAAGAACATAGCCTAGAATTACTGCCAGGGAAATGATACATAGAACCACAAATGCATTTCAAAGAGAAAGTTCTTTTTTCCAAAAATACCTCAGGGAGATGGTGAATGTCCATCTTTGTCTTTAAGGATGTGTAATATTTGGATATGATAAAAAAGAGGGACGTTCTAGGCAGGGATCGAAATGTGAATAAAGGTCTAAGAGGAATTTGCAGAGTACATTTAGTTAGTAATGAGTATTAGCAGCGTGTTAGGGGTATGTTGGGGACCACAGGGAGATGAGTCTGGAAAGGGGTATTGGGACAGCACAGAAGGCCTTTAATGTTGTACAAAGGAATTTGAATTTTGTCCTACAGAGGATGGTGACCAACTGAAACGTTGACAGCTGGGGAGTGCCATGAACACAGAGGGAAGATTTATCTGGTGGTGCTGAGATAGTAAGGACAGATACTGGAGCCAAAACAGTAGTTAGAAGTTTATTCCAATAAATTGTTAGGATCATGGCCAAAAGGACACATGTCAAAAAATGTTAAAGAGGGAGGATAAGAAACCTTTGTGAGTTAGAGACAGGGAAAATGCAAAGATGCTTTTCCAAGTGGGTAACGGTAAGATTAGTGGTCATATGACAAAAATAGAACAATAAGGAGATGGAATTTGGGGAGGAAAGCAGGAGGGAACTTTGATGTAAGGAATTTGCTTTTAGTCTTAAGACTTTTGATGTGATGTTGAAGTATACAAGTAGAGATGGCCAGGAGTGAAATAAATATAAAGGTGCCAAGTACAGAAATCTGAATTCTGGTGGTGCTGAAACCCTTGTCTGACAGCTTGAAACTGTGAAACTAAGAGGTTCTGAATAATTTAGATGACAAACACTTTAAAATATAAAATCCAACTTGTCACTAGTTATTCAGATTTTATTTTAGTCTCATAATGAACTGGAGAAAGAATCTACTGTCCCATGTATTTTTTTTTTTTTAGTTTATTTTTGGCTCCGTTGGATCTTCGTTGCTGCACGTGAGCTTTCTCTAGTTGTGGCGAGCGGGGGCTATTCTTTGT
The DNA here is from genome assembly GCF_949987515.2 of Delphinus delphis. Taxonomy (NCBI): domain Eukaryota; kingdom Metazoa; phylum Chordata; class Mammalia; order Artiodactyla; family Delphinidae; genus Delphinus; species Delphinus delphis. The sequence goes on from NC_082690.1 coordinate 12,382,432, forward strand.
TGTGGTGCATGGGCTTCTCATCGCAGTGGCTTCTCTTGTTGCAGAGCACGGGCTCTAGATATGCGGGCTTCAGTAATTGCAGCACGCAGGCTCAGTAGTTGCTGCATGTGGGCCCTAGGGTGCACGGGCTTCAGTAGTTGCGGCGCGTGGGCTCTAGGGCACATAGGCTTCAGTAGTTGTGGTGCGTGGACTTGGTAGTTGTGGCTCGCGGCTCTAGAGCACAGGCTCAGTAGTTATGGCGCACAGGATTAGTTGCTCCGTGGCATGTGGGATCTTCCCGGACCAGGGATCGAACCCGTGTCCCCTGCATTGGCAGGTGGATTCTTAACCACTGCGCCACCAGGAAAGTCCCCATGCATTTTTACATGTAAGGAAAAATGATGGTTTTTAAAAGTCATTAATCCCCTCTGAACCCAGCTGGTAGTATTTTTTAAAGTGAGGGATAATTCATATACTGTAAAGTGTAAAAATCTAACGATGAATTTTACACACACACATTAACTGCCACCAAGATCAAGATAGTAGAACGTTTCCAGCACCCCAAAAAGCACCCTGGAAAGTCCTCTCCCAGACCACACTCCCAAGGATAACCACTATTCTGACCATCCACATAGATTATTTTTGCCTGGTTTAAAAAAAAATGTATTTTTTTCCTTTGGGCTTAAATGCATTGTTCCAACATTTTATTATGGAAAAATTTAAACATACATCAAAGTGGAAATAATTTTATAGCGTACATCCATATATTTACACCCCAATTCTACCGTTAACATTTTATTGCAGTTACTCTTTGAGATTTAAATTTCTCATCTTGATTTTGTTCTCTGTTCATCTCATCTGTTTTTTGATACTTTTATCCTTTTATACTATCTTCTTTTCTGATTAATTATTCTTTACAATCTCACTTTACATTTTATCTCTATTATTGGCTTATTACCTATACTCCCTATTCTAGTAGTTTCTCTAGGGTTTATTTTAATTTAATATTTAAGTCCACTTTTAAATAACATTAAGCTACTTCATGTATACTTCATGTATAATAAAAGACCCTTAGGACAGTTTACTTCCATTTCTCCTGTTCCTTGTACTCTTGGTGTTGTACATTTTGCTTCTGCAAATGTTATAAACCTCATAATACATTATTATTTTTACTTGAAAGAGTCATCTTCTAAAGAAATTTAGAAAATCATTTAAAAAAGTATCTTTTATATTTACACACATATTTAGCCATTTTCAGTGTTCTCCATTCCTTTGTGTGCAGCCCAATTCCCAATTTCTATCTGGTATTGTTTTCCTTCTGCCCAGAGAATTTCCTTCAGTATTTCATGTAATGCAAATCTGCTGGTGATGAATTAATTAAGTTTTGTTTGTTCAAAAAGTTTTTATTTTGTCTTTATTTATGAAAGATATTTTTGCTGGGTATAGAATTTTAGATTGACAGTTCTTTTCAGTATTTTAAAGGTGTTTCTCCCTTGTCTTCTCACCTGCATGTCAATTTTATCTTTGCTCCTCTGTAATGTATCTTTTTACTTTGGCTGACTTTAAGATTTTCTCTTTATCACATTGGTTTTCAACAATTTGATTATGATACGTCTTGGTGTGGTTTTCTTCATTTCTTCTACTTAAAAAAATTAAGCTTCTTTATGAGTTTTTAGTTTTCATCAAATCTGGAAAAATATCCACTATTAGTTCTTCATGAAATTTTTATGTCCATTATCTTCCCCCATTCCCCTTTTTCCATGGGACTCCAATTACACATATGTTAGACTGCCTGATATTTTTCCATGTGCACTGATGAACTGTTCATTTCCTTCAGTATTTTCTTCTGTGTTTCATAGCACTTAATAATGCTGTATCTTTATATTTAGTCATCTTTTTTCCCCTGCAAATTGTCTAATCTGCTGCTAATCTCGTTCAGTGTATTTTTCAGTTCAGATGTTTTTTTCAACCCTGAAAGTCTCATTTAAGGTTTTTTAAAAAGTATTTTCTGTTTCTCTACTCATCAGGATCATGTTTGCCTCCACCCTCTTGAAAATATGAAGTACATTTTTATACTTATACTAGCTTTTTTAATGTAACTGTTTGCTAATGCCACCATAACAGTCTGCTATTTCTGTCATCTGTATCATTTGAGTCTGTTTTTACTGATTTTTCCTCCAGGTTATAGATATTTCTTGATTCTTTACATGCTGGTCATTTTTATACAAAAATTATTTTTATTTGTGGTAAGATGTAAAGTACATAAAATTTATCATTTTAACTATTTTAAGTGTACATTTCTGTAGTGTTAAGTATATTCACATTCTTGTAAAAAAACAATCTCCAGGAGTCATCTTTTTTTTTTTTGCGGTACGTGGGCCTCTCACTGTTGTGGCCTCTCCCGTTGTGGAGCACAGGCTCCGGACGCGCAGGCTCAGCAGCCATGGCTCACGGGCCCAGCCGCTCCGTGGCATGTGGGATCTTCCCGGACCGGGGCACGAACCCGTGTCCCCTGCGCTGGCAGGCGGACTCTCAACCACTGTGCCACCAGGGAAGCCCCCTCCCTTCCTTCTTGAGGAAGGCCTGTATTGCTGTGAACTTCCCTCTAAGAACTGCTTTTGTTGCATTCCATAGATTTTGTAAGGTTGTATTTTCACTGTCTTTTGTCTTCAGGTATTGTCTGATTTCTTCTTTGATTTCATCATTGACCCATTTGTTTTTTTAGGAGTGTGTTTCCATGTGTTTTTCTTTTCCTGTTTTTCCTTCTGTGGTTGATTTCTAGTTCATACTGTTGTGGTCAGAAAAGATGCTTGAAATAATTTCTATCCTCTTAAATATGTTGAGGATTTTTTTTTGTGACGTAGTATTTGATCTGTCCTAGAGAATGTGCCATGCATGCTTGAAAAGAATGTGTTATTATTATTATTTTGCATGTAGTGTCCTGTAGGTACCAGTTAAGTTCAACTCATCTATTGTGTCATTTAGGACCTCTGTTGCCTTACTGATTTTCTGTTTGAAAGATCTGTCCATTGATGTCAGTGGGGTGTTAGTCTCCTACTACTATTGTATTGCTGTGAATTCCTCCTTTTATGTCTATTAGTGTTTGTTTTATATATTTAGGTGTTCCTGTATTGGGTACATATAGGTTAATGAGTATAATATCCTCCTCTTGTATTGATCCTTTAATTATTATATAGTGTTCTTCTTTGTCTTTCTTCATGGCCTTTGTTTTAAAGTCAATTTTGTCTGATGTGAGTATTGCTACCCCCCCCCCCTTTCTTGTTGTTTCTATTGGCATGAAATACTTTTTTCCATCTCCTCACTTTGAATCTCACTTTCATCCTGAAGTGAGTCTCTTGTAGGCAGCATATTGTAGGTTCTTTTTTAAAAATCCAATCTGCCACTCTGTCTTTTGATCAGAGCATTTATCCATTAACTTTTAAAGTAATTATTGGTATGTGTTGCCATTTTAAATCTTGTTTTCCAGTTGATTTTGTAGTTCTTCTTTATTCATTTCTTCTTCTTTTTGTTTTTCCTTTTGTGGTTTGATGTTTCTCTTTTGTATTGTATTTGAGTTCCTTTCTTTTTGGTTTCTGTGAATCTATTGTATGTTTTTGATTTGTGGTTACCCTGTTTTTCAAGTACATTGACCCATAACTGTATCTACTCATTTTAAACTGATAGTCGTATAAGTTCAAACACATTCTGAAAGGTGTACATGTTTTTTTACTCCCCTCTGTCATACTTTGTGATTCTGATGTCCTATTTTACATCTTCATGTTTATCCTTTTGCTGTTACTTGTAGTTATCATCGCTGTTACAAAAATTTTTTGATTGTTTTTTAATCTATGTACTGGCTTATTTATGTGATCTTCAAACCTTTTATATATTTGCTCTTTCTATTGTGATTTTCCCTTTCCTATAGATTCTTGGTGCTTTTATATTTAGAGAAGATCTTTCAATATTTCTTTTAGGGTAGGTTTAGTATTGCTACATCCTTTTAGTTTTTGCTTGTCTGAGAAATTTTTTATCCCTCCTTCTAAATGATAATCCTGCTAGGTAGAGTATTCTCGGTTGCAGGTTTTTTCCTTTTAGGACTTTGCAGGCCAGAAGGGAGTGGCATGATATATTCAAAATCTCTGCAGGGAAATCAGCTGATAGCCTTATGGGGGTTCTCTTGTATCTGACTCTTCGTTTTTCTCTTGTTGTCTTTATTTATTTAAAATATTTATTTATTTATTTTCCTTATTTTTTTGGCTGTGTTGGGTCTTTTAGTTATGGCGGGTGCGCGGTCTGCTCGGGCTTCTCTCTAGTTGCGGCATGCGGGCTTCTCTCTAGTTGTGGCATGCGGGTTTTCTCTCTCTAGTTGTGTGCGTGGGCTTCAGGGTGCATGGGCTTTGTAGTTGTGGCACGTGGGCTCCAGAGTGCATGGGCTCTGTAGTTTGCGGCACATGGGCTCTCCCTTTGAAGCACGTGAGCTTGATAGTTGTGGCACATGGGCTTAGTTGCCCTGTGGCATGTGGAATCTTAGTTCCCTGACCAGGGATCGAACCCATGTCCCCTGCATTGGAAGGTGGATTCTTTACCAGTGGACCACCAGGGAAGTCCCTCTCTTGTTGTCTTTAGAATCCTCTCTTTACCTTTTTTTTTTTAAAAGCATTGACTAATTTAATCCTCACATCCACAGCAGCATTGGTACTTTTTTTAATTAATTAATTTATTTTTGCTGTGTTGGGTCTTTGTTTCTGTGCGAGGGCTTTCTCTAGTTGTGGCAAGCAGGGGCCACTCTTCATCGCGGTGCACGGGCCTCTCACTATCGCGGCCTCTCGTTGCGGAACACAGGCTCCAGACGCGCAGGCTCAGTAGTTGTGGCTCACGGGCCTAGTTGCTCCGCGGCATGTGGGATCCTCCCAGACCAGGGCTTGAACCCGTGTCCCCTGCATTAGCAGGCAGACTCTCAACCACTGCGCCACCAGGGAAGCCCCCCTCTCTTTATCTTTAAACTTGCCATTCTAATTATGATTTGTCTCTGTATGGCTCTGTTTGGGTTCATCTTGTTTGGGATCCTCTGTGATTCCTGTACTTGGATATCTGTTTCGTTCTTTAGATTTGGGAAGTTTTCAGCCATAATTTCTTCAAATGCATTTTTGATTCCCTTCTCTCTCTTCTCCTCTGGAACCCCTTTTATGCTTAAGCTTTCCGTTGTTTCATTGATCTTCTGTGTTGCTTTCATTGTTTTTTCATTTGTCTTTCTGTCTGCTGTTCAGATTGGGTGATTTCCATTATTCTACTTTCCAGATCACTTATTCATTCTTTTGCATTATTTAGTCTGGTATTCATTGCTTCTAGATCGTTTATTTTGGCAGTTGAGTTGTCTAGTTTTGATTGGTTCATCTTTATAGTCTTTGGTTACATTATCTACATATCTATCAATCTTAATTCCTTAGTATTTTTATTATCCCCTTTTTGAGCTTGGGCTCTAGTAGACTGGTGAGGTCTGTTTCATTATTTGTTCTTTCAGGGGGATTTCAGTTGCGGGTAGTTCCTCTGCTTTTTCATTTTACTTAACTTTCTCTGTCCCTGTGAATTTAGGAGAAATAGTTATCTACTCTGGTCTTGAAGGGGTGTTTTTATGTGGGAGTGTCCCTGTGTAAACCGTATTTTTGGTGGAAGGGCTGTTTTTGGTATGGATGCCAGCCACGTCTTCCCTCATGGTGTGCTGGCTGTTATCCCCTTGATAAGGGGGTGGTTAGTGTTGTGGTGTCCAGGGCCTGTGCTGGATGTTGGCTGGGGCCTCTTCGTTGCTGTGTGGCTGTCATAGCCCTGTTGGGGGTGGGGTCTTCTCCCCATTTACTGGAGTGGAATCCTTGAGGGTCTGTTGTCATTGAATGCATGCTTTGTCCCAAAGGAGGTGACTGCTGAAGCAAGTGAGGCCTGTGTGGTCACAGCGAACCTGTGTGCCACCTGGTGCCCGTGTCCATGGTTCTGCCCAGAATCAGCCCAAGGTTTTAATCCCTTTCTCTGCTGTGTTTGTCCCAGACCTGGTGCTGGACTCTGGTGTGGAGTGGGCTGGTTCTGGGGGCCAGGGTGCTGTGGCTGCAGAAATTGAAGCGGTTGTGCTGCCACCTGGGAGCTGGGCTGCCTCTGTACCAGGGCTCTCCCAGGACCTGTCTGCCCCAGATCCAGCTCCAAGCTGTGGCGTGGGGTGGGTGGAGCTGGAATGCTCCCACTGGGAAATGAACCACTGTGTGTTCCTCCCCAGAGGTTGCGTACTTCTCCCCAGGAGACATGCATTTCTGCGGTGCCACCCAGTGTGTGCACCAACAAAGTCCAGTGTGGCTAGACCCCTCCCTGCCATGGGAGTGCTGACAGTGGGCTCTGAGGTTCGGCCTGGACCACACCCCAGGCCCTCTAGGCTGTCTTCCTGCAGTTAGACTGAGTCCTCTTCCAGGGTGCATCCACCCGAGAGTCAATGCCTAGCCACTGTGTGTACCTGCAGCCCCACCTGGTACGTGTTTCAGACTAGGAAGTGAGATGAGGCAGCAGCTGTCAGTCCTGGTCTCTCTCAGCCCTGATTGCTAGCAAGCCAGCGTGCGCTCAATCCTTGCGAGCAGGGTCCAGGCGCCTCCAGCCCTCTCCCCGTCTTGGTGGACCTCCCAGCAGGCAAGGTGGCTCCCCAAGGTGAGTGCCTGACCCATGTGGACCTTCTCTCCTTCACAGATCCCTCCCAGGGGTGCTGGTCTCATGCTGATGCCTTTTTTCCCCCTATCCTATCCGGTTATGTGGAGATCTTTCTTGCAGCTTTGGTTGTATAAGAGATCTTCTGCCAATTTCCAGTTGGTTTTCTGTGAGAATTGTTCGGCATGTAGATGTATTTTTGATGTGTTTGTGGGGGGAGGTGAGCTTCATGTCCTCCTGCTCTGCCATCTTGATTCTGTCTGCCTGGTCATTTTTAATTGAATGCCAGACATTACAAATTTTACCTTGTGTGCTGGATTTTGTTGTATTCCTTTACAGATGGAGGCTTTGCTTTGCGATGCATACAAATTACTTGGAATCAGTTTGATCATATTTTAAAACTGATTTTACTTTTTTTAGGGCAGCTTCTAAGCAGTCTTATGCTTAGGGCTAATTTGACCCCAGTACTGAGGCAACATCCTTTTGAGGACACTATCTAATGCTCCATGTATTAGGCAGTCTATCACTCAGGCTAATTGGAAAATAAACTGTTCCAGTCCTCTGTGAGCTTCAAGACTTGTTCTGACTCATGATTTCAGGTGGTTCTTTAATTGGCCTCTCACAATTTCCTCCCTCACATTTGCAGACCAGTACTGAAAGACGTGCGTGTACTCCCCGCCCCCCCGCCCAAAGATCTCTGAAGCGCTCGCTCTCAGATGCTTCCTCCTCTCTACTATTTTGTCTCTCAAATTCTAGCTGCCTTGTTGAATTCTGAACTCTGTCTCCTCCATTCAGTGAGCTACAACCTGGAAACTGTCTCCCCAGGTGACTAGCAGGGGAAATGATAGGACTCATCCCTTCTCTCAGCCATCACTCGTCCTCTCTCTCATTATTTAAGGTGAGAGGGTAGATTTAGTCCCTGTCACTCCACCATAGCCTTTACCTGTCATATATCCTCTTCAGTCTGATTGCTTTCACTCAGTATTATGTCTGAGATTCATTTTTATTATTGTACATATCAGTAGTTTTTTCTTATTACTGTGTGGTATTCCATTGTATAAATATCCCATAATTTAAATTTTTTATTTCTTCCATTGCTGATGGATATTTGGGTTGTTTCCAGTTTTTGACTATTACAAACAAATTTCTTATGAACATTCTTATACATGTCTTTGGTATACATAAACACAGGATCTGTTTTTGAAAAGTAACTTCTGAAATCGTTTGGAAGACCAGATTGTATCAGGGCTTAATCCACCTATGTTTTTACCAATGATGAATCTTCAGAAAAAACTCATGACTTTGTAAATTGTTGTTAGGAGTGAAGGGAAGCTGTTCATCAAATATATTCCTGTACAATGTACCAAGAGAATTGTGTACTTCTATAATGCCATCCTTAAAGCTCAAAGGTAATGTAAAGGTCAGTTTACTGCCCACCTTATTTAAAAAATTACACAATCACCCACATATCACCACAAAGTAATGCACATATGCTGAGATCCCATGCAAAGACACAGAATACTATATAGAATAGTGTAACTTTAATTAAGATTTGCTATTGAATCCTTACTCTGTATCTCTCTGCTTATCCTTAAGCAAGTGATTCAACTACTTGCCTTAGTTTCTTAACTAGTGAATAGTGATATTCTTACACATCTTAGAGGTGTGAAGATTGGATAAGATAGCAGATGTCAAGCACCCAGAGTAGTGACTTTTCTGGGGGACACGCTAAGTTCTCAAAGAAAGATCAGGACAGAAAAACTATAGTTGAGAAAGGAAACATTCTTCCTGAGGAGTGTGTATGTAAGCAAAAACATGGCAATTTATTTGGCACCGTCCTAAAATGATGGGCTGTGAAGTTTGGCTAGAAGAGTGGGTTAAAAGTAGTAGTTATTGAAAGATTTCGGTGGAGAGACAGGTTGGGAGCAGATTTAAATATTATTACATGTCAAGATGAGTGGTTCAACTCTGTCTTGCGGGGGAGTGCTTTTTTTTGTAGGGAAGGAAAATGCACAAGTGTTTGGGGAGAGAAGCAGCTTGGCCAAGTTGAAAAGTTTGAAAAGAGAGGAGGCAGGAGGCACAGAAAATCTGTGCTTTCCATGGATGAGCGGACTCTGTGGGACACTTGCATTTTCTAAGAGAAGATCCTGTTGAACTAGTCAGGCAGACCTGTTCTCCATTCTCTTCTTGGTCCCTTGCTTTGGGTGATTTCTTTCCCTTTTCTCTCTGCCAACTCATGTTCCAATCTTCCTTCTGAACCTGGCTCAGAATTCATCTCCACCAAAAGATCTGTTTGGTGTCTGGTCTATAACTGATTTTTAATTGGGGTCAGTGATCCATTAAAGAAAAATGGTGTCCTATTCTGAACTACAGGACTGACTGCCAACAGATAAGCCAGAGTTTTGTAGACGGTGTTGAGAAACTGCATCAGTAAGTGTCAGATCAGCCACTCTCCAGAGGAAATCGGAGAGTGGATCTGATGGAAATGAAATCAACCCTTCTTCATTACATTTTCCTCTTTGTGTACTATTCTTGGGCTGGTGCCCAGGTCTGGGAAGAGGAGAATGAATATAGCTCTGAATGGGTGAGCTGTGAGTAAGCATCTGTGTTCTTGGATACCATAGCCTAGGGAGCAGGAGGAGGTCAGAGCCCTTAGGAGAGGAAATGGAAGGATTTTAATTAATGCAAGGTATGCCCAGCATGCAGGTCTAGGACAAATGGAAAAATCTGCAACAAATCTATTTATGAAAAACCTGTGAGGCTGCTCCTGTTTTATAACAGTAGAGTAAAAATAGGTCTTCAACAGTATTTAAGTTTGTATTTGGCTCAAATACATATTCAGTTCATTGCTTGGTCACTTCAATCAGTTTTCTTCATTTTCAAGTCAGTTTTATTGAAGTATAATTTACATAAATAAAATTCACTCTTTAAGTACACCGTTCAGTGAGTTTTGATAAATGTTTACAGTCGTGTAACCACTGTCACAGCCAAGATCTAGAACATTTCTCACAGCCCCTAAAAATTCCCAGTTCTTCTTTGCAGTAAATCTCATGCTTCTATTTCTATCCTCAGTTAATGATCTGATTTCTAGCGCTTTAGTTTTGTCTTTTCCAGAATGTTACATAAATCAAGTCTGGCTTCTTTCACTTAACCTAATGCTTTTGAGATTTATCCATATTGTTTTATATATTGGTATTATTTTCCTTTTTATTGCAGGGTGGTATTCCATTGTTTGAAAGTACGAAAATTTGTTCATCAGTTCACTACTTGGTGGACCAGTGGGTTGTTTCCAATTTTTGCTAATTAAGAATAAACTTGCTGTAAACATTTGCATTCAGGTCTTTGCATGGATACAGGCATACCTCTTTTTATTGAGCTTCACTTTATTGCCCTTCCCAGATATTGTGGGGTTTTTTTGTTTTTTACAAATTGAAGGTTTGTGGCAACCCTGCATCAAGCAAGTCTATCAGTGCTCTTTTTCCAACAGTATTTGCTCACTTGATGTTTCTTTGTCACATCTTGGTAATTCTATCAATATTTTAAACTTTTTCATTATTATATTTGTTATGGTGATCTGTGATCAGTGATCTTTGTTCCTACTGTAATTATTTTGGGACACTGTGAACCACACCTATATGACAGTGAACTTAATAAATGTTGTGTGTGTTCTGACTGCTCCACTGACTGGCTGTTCCTCCATCTCTCTCCGTCTCCTTGGGCCTCCCTATTCCCTGAGACACAATAATCTTGAAATTACACAAATTTAATAACCCTACAATGGCCTCTGAGAGTTCAAGTAAAAGGAAGAGTTGCATGGCTCTCACTTTAAATCAAAAGCTGGAAATGATTAAGCTTAGTGAGGAAGGCATGTTGAAAGTTGAGCTAAGCTGAAAGCTAGGCCTCTTGCACAGACAGCCAGGTTGTGAATGCAAAGGAAATGTTCTTGAAGGAAATTAAAAGTGCTACTGCAGCATACACACAAATGATAAGAAAGTGAAACAGCCTTATTGCTGATAAGGCGAAAGTTTTAGTGATCTGGAGAGAAGATCAAACCAGCCACAATATTCCCTTAAGCCAAAGCCTAATGCAGAGCAAAGCCCTAACCCACTTCAATTCCATGAAGGCTGAGAGAGGTGAGGAAGCTGCAGAATAAAAGTTTGGACCTAGCAGAGGTTCGTTCATGAGGTTTAAGGAAAGGAGCTGTCTTCATAACATAAAGGTGCAAGATGAAGCAGAAACAAATGATGATGTAGAATCTGGAGCAAGTTATCCAGAAGATGTAGCTAAAATAATTAATGAAGGAAGTTACACTAAAGA